>NW_027249075.1:1200000-1800000 GCF_030848795.1 Temnothorax nylanderi
TTGTTCATGTTTTACTAATGTATATAATATCGTTTATATTATATTTTGTTATACACATATATTATTAAAAAATATAAAAAAATTTTAAACATTTTTGAACACTCTAAACATCCTTAAATACTCTTATAATATTTTAGGTAAAAACAATATGTGAGATGTTTTGAAGAAATAGTCTGATTTTAAATACAAAAATAAGAAAAATTTTTATTGCTTTCTATAAAATTTTTGTTTCATATATATTTATAATTCTGTATGTTTTGATGCTTCTGCAAGTGGTAAGACTTTGTCTACTTCTGCAAACCAATCATTGTACACAGCTTTAGGATCAACTGACCAGAATCTGTGAAATGATATAGGTTCTTGAGATGCCAAATAAGCATTAGGATAATCTACAGGTTGTGCCTGCAACAGTTACGAAATACAAGATGGTTTAATATCATCATATTAAAGTAATAATCATTAGAATATATCGGAGTAAACACACTACTGAAATTATGTCATCCTTTTAAATTATACGTCTCATATATATTTCAATATTTCATACATTTGTATATGTGAGTTCAATGTCCAACATAAATTACGACAAAAAATTATTACGTATACCTGATGGAACATCGAAGAATGCACGCCTTCTACTCCAAGTCGCAATAAACAAAGTCCAAAGAGATACATGTCATCGGGAGTAGTCGCAGATGGGCAAGTGCACGCGCCCGGTTCTACCATCAGATGAACCAAGGGAGCTGATAACACGACTCCCGCACCGCCAGTTAAGTATTGATAGCCATAGTGACTGTCCCACATACGAAATCCATAACGTTCGCCGATCGCGACTGCGTGCTTAGGATTGTAGCACGTGAGCAAGTTTAATAAACGTACTACACTGTAAGACATTAAAGTACACTTCAATTTTTCAATATCTTAAAAATAAAGATTATAATTTTGCATAATTTTGTCAACTTAAAAATAAGATTTTTTTAAATATAATTACATTTACCTGAATATAGTGTCATCGTCGACAATGGCAAGCCAATCGAAATTACGTTTTTTTAGTATTTTGCTGGCTTCTTGCAAGATAGCATAAGTTTTAGCACAGTGTCCTTTAGTAGTATTCGGGACGATGTATGCCTCCCGTAAATTTTTGTCTAGATAGTAGAACAATTCAGCAGCTTACGAAGACTATAAATATATTCAAAATATACGTAATTTCATTGATGAGGCATACCGGCTGCATCACTGAAATATCCAATGTTCAAATCGTACTTGGCCCACGACTTTTTAACCACTGGGATTCTGTCTAAATGAAATTTGGCGCAAGTCTTAACAGCGAAATAAATGTTTTCTGGAGCTACAGAAGAACTCTGCAAATCGAGAGTATTTATATCAACGTGGTTCAACAATAAAATATATTGTTCTCTTTTAACTTATTAAAATTATTGTTATTATTAATTAGAAAGTCATATCGTGTAACATACGCAAGAATGGAAGAATCGGGGATACGTGGCGCAATCGGAGGCGGACACAATGCACAGTTTAGACACATGAGTCAACTTTGCGCCAGTGCTATTTAAGACAAAGGTCGCGAATTCGTATGATACGTCGATAGAAAAATCTGCCTTCGGTTCCTTGCCCTCAGAGACTCGTTTAGATAAACTAAAAATGTTAAGTTATATTTTTATATAATTTTTGGACAAAAATAAGAATAGAAACAGATCGTAACCATATGTTTTAAAAATTAGATGCCAATTTTGTTGAGCTTTCAATTTTATCTATAGCCTATTTAATGTCTTCCGTTGTTACTCCTCCGAAGTTTTTATGACTCTTATAATAATGATCATTTAATATAAAAATATAATATACCTCTTTAATAGCGTAGCGCTCATGGCAAATCCAGATGCCATGTGTGGATACCTAAACCTCTTAGTGTGCTGCGCAAAGTGATGAATAATAGTAGGTTCACGATCATAAAGCATGTGTCCAATCCATACATTCTGCACAAACAAATTATCTAGAATGCAAATCATTCTTTCTTAAAATGTTTCGCGGCAAGAACGCAATTCACCTCAGACGAGCTAAATTTTCCAAGAACATTCAACAGCTTCTCTAATCGAATCACAGTATTTTCCAAACAAAAGAAGAACCACTCCACATCTGGAAATTCATTCGACAAATGAGTCAACAGCGGAACTATTGTCCAGGAACCTTTGATGTCAAGTTCATGGGACAATACGACGTGTGGCAATTCCTAAAATATAGAGATACCTTATTTAGCAATAAGTAACAAAACAGACGTAGTCGCCTGTATATATTTACTTAAGACTCAACAAAAATACACAGGGACAATTTTATTGTAATCAAACGTACTCCTTCAAGACCGTCACCCTGCTCATAGATGTTTTTCCTCAAATAATCAGCATGGGCTGCATTGTAGCCTTCCTTTTGACTCAGTATTACTATCGCCAGCTTGTTGGACTCTGGAAAATATTCTAAATTAAGAGTTTTTCATGCATTCAATATTGAATAAAAAAAAGAGGGCGAGTAAGGGGCAACAGTTCAAAATTCTTAAATATCAATTTAATATAAGACAACGGGAAACTTCTCAGGTAAAAAGTATCTGAAATAAATACCTAATATACTTGCATTTGCACTCGCGATGAACGAGACGCAGGCGAGAAACGTGAGATATGTTAATAGTTCCATTTTTGTCGAACAGCGTTCGAAGTCTGATGGGAAACGGAAGGTCTATATACGTTCCTGTCGGCGCTAATTCCGTCTTTGCAGGGGCGGAATTTTTCGGCGTTTCGACGCCTTTTAAATTAACCACCACCTGTTCAATTGTTACTCAACAATCCGTTCCGTCCATCGCTGCATCCGATCGCTGGTCAGCTGTTCATTGTTGAACTGTGCGAAAAAAGCCAGTTTCGACATCGTCGCCCCAGGATTCGTCGAACCTGCAGATGGGCGCCAATCAGGCTCGCTCGTTATTCCGCGTGTCGCTTCTCGACCTTGTACCTTCTTCGGCGCAAACTGGCGCAAACCGAGGAGGGGGGACACACGTAAGGGTCAGAATATTGATTTTTCGGAAAAAACGCTCTTCTAGTGCCTGAGTCCGATTAAACTGAAGTTCAGTGTCATTCAGTGTTGAACTAGCAACCGTAACGAGCTGATTGCACGCCGCAGTTTACGTCAGTTCACGTGCCTGAGTTGTTATACGCATAAGTGGCCATAAGTGGACATAATTTGTAAACAAGCTAAGGAAGGGTTAGACTAGGTAGTAGGTGGCAGATAGAATGTGTAGGCGTTTGTATACGCGCGGCTTATCAGTCATGAGTGTCTCTCGCGAGTCGAGGGCGCACCAGAAGAAATTGAGGTAATCAAGGTCGGTGTAACCTTAATTCTTGACGTTTCCTTCATGTGCCTTGCATACTCTATAAAAAGCACTCGTGTCTTTATTGTAGATGCATATGTCATACTGGTTCGGCGTGGATCTGGGCAGCTTCCTGTTTTCAGGATACAACGTTACCACGGTATGGGGTCTGGTGGCAACGTGCCTGGGCTTGGCTGCCCTCGCAGTGCTATACGAGGCCATGAAGGTCTCGCAGATCCACCTGCAGCAGGCTGCGATTAGACCCATATCTAGGACAACGTCAGCCTCCTCGGAGAGTTCGTCCCTCCTATCCAGAGTGACGCCGAAGAACTTTGGAACTCACACAAGATGGCACGTTGTTGTTTTCTTATCTCCTTGAAGCGCGATAAGCCAAATGTGTTATTCGAACACTCCAAGTGACTTCGAGTAATTAACTTAATTGGGGTCTTCAACATGTCAAGTAATATCTGTTACTATTTTGTTAACGTGAATAGAATTGCAAGTTTTTTGTTTAGCATGTGGAAGAAAAGGGACAACAAATTGTGTAGCGATTCTGCTTTATAGGTACTTCTGTCGATTGAATCAATCGCCGATTAATTGGAGTTTGATCAAAGTCACGTCCAAAATCGTTCAAAATTTATGTATAATATTAGATTTATTTTTTGTAGCTAAACTTTGTATACTTTTCATCTTTTCTCGTTTCTCTCTTCAACGTCTAATTATATTTTTATTTTATACCGAAATGCACAGAAAGTATAATATAAGACAAAAACTCGATTTCATAATTATTCTAGAATTCGTATCTTGTATAGGCAAAATGCAATATACCTGTAACAATAATAGCATTTTTCATAATAACGAGAAATAAATTAGTCATATTACGTTGGCATTACTACTTACAATTTTAGTTATTATTTTAAATAATACATTTATCTTCCTGCAGCAGCTAGGCGTTTTTATCTTAAGTCGATGTTAAATATGTTCCTTTAGTGGAAGCTGCTCGAGATGGACATTGCAAATGTTGCACTGGTCTCTTCACACTACGCTTGGTTATATCCTGATGATGACCGTTATGACGTACAATGCATATATCACCATCGCCCTCATAATCGGAGCGTTCTTTGGATACTGCATATTCGGTCCTACTCTCGTACAATTAAACATGCAACGTTTTCACCGCAAACAAGCAATTGTGGAATGTGACAAGAATTGCGAAGGTAACGCAACTTCATGTTAGCTTAAGAAAGCGACTACTTTGACCTTGTTTTTTTAATCGCTCCTAGATATTGTCTCAAATCAACAGAGACGCGAATCTGCTGTCTCTATCGTTGCTGAGCAATTAGTCATCGAAGCGAATATCGAAGTTCACGTACCAAGAAATACGTGAGTTTTGACATCAAACATAGCAATGGAAAGTCTGACATTATCTAGGATAAATTGTTATTGTTGTCATGCATTACATATTTGTATGTATACGCAGCACGTTTTACACAGATGTTTTATTATAAATTACGAAGATACATGTATAAAGATATGTACATATATAAAGATATGATACGATTTATTATAATATGATATTTACAAGTAATACAAGATCCTTGTTAGATTTCTATATAACAGATACAAGAATGTTATTTTGTTATAATAGGTATACAAATATACGTAATGTTAACCATTAATATTGATTAAAATTAATATTTTCTTGAAAAAATATTTAAAAAATTTAGCTATACATTCATCGAAAATTCCAATCAACGATTCCTTTTTTACATTATTCTCATTTGGAAAAAAATATAAATAACAAAGATCAGTAGCGTAACAATTTTAGTTTAAGGTCCTAATTACTTCAAAGACCATATTTTCCGGAGTTTATGATTTAGACATTGAAATTGTCTTCAAAGTATTGATGTATATTATCCATTATAAAGTCATCCACATAATCCATAGCGTTCTCCGTCTCCAAACCTTCAAATAAAAGACCGTAACATGGACTGTCGACGCTGTTGAAGTGCTCGTATCCGTGTATCTGATTGTTGCACAGCCAGCAAAAAAAAGATTGGCAATTTCTACACGTCATTTTGTTGCAACCTTCGGTTTTGCTAATGAAAGAACGGCATTTCGGGCACCTTTTCGCATTATCCTAAACAAAGTTACACATAATCATTATTAGGAATAATATACTCTTATTGTAGTCTTATTACTTAATCTACTCATTAATTTCCATATAATCGTTACATACGTACTTGCAGATACTCAGTTGTAAGATATTTTTGGATTGTTTGCATTTGCCGCTTGCCATATTTCTTCTCCAACATTGCCTGCTGCTTGATATTGCTGTTTTTGTATTCATCAATAAGCTTCATAATATCGGTCGATGTCATTTCGCATGGTTCTTGTCCGTGGTACGACTGTTTGAATAAATAAGTATAGAATATAGGACATGTGTGTGTAGATATATATGTATATGTGTTTATATATAGTACATGTGCATGTATCTTATGCGTTTAAATATTGAGATACATCTTACCTTACGGCAATAGACGCAGAAACAATACTTGCAGATGGGACAAATCGGTGCGTCATCGCCCGGGTTTCTGATAACCGGATATTGACAAGAAATTTTTGGGCAATACACTACGTCGTCCATAGTGTCTAATGTTACTCGCAACATGATTTCTTCGTATTGGAAAAACAAGTCTGGACAGAGAGTCTTAACGTCGTTGTCACTTATTTTGCGTTTGCAATCTATCGTCGGACACAATATAGCATTAATACGCTCGATGATGTTGATGCGTATGTGCTTCTCCATGCAACTTTTACAGTAGATGTGTTTACAGTTTTCCAATTCTATACAGTTCAGTCCTGGGCATTCCTCGAAGCATATGCAACAAGGATAAACATTCTTGTGAAATTGTACTTTATGTTGCTGCTTGTTGTAAGATATTAATAATCTTTTGATATCTAATAACAATGCACCATTCTGAGCCCTGGGATCGGATAACTGCACCAGGCGTAACATGACATTATCTCGTGACGTGTGAATTAGATGCAAGAAGGAAACGTCTAACGTTTCGTGTATGTTTAAAAAATTGAAAATATCATCTTGTAGGAAACTTAGCCACAGGAAGATGATCTCGTTACCCTGGTTCTCTTCCCACATTTCATCTAATTTCTGACAGATGAAAGACATGTCCCAAGGTGTCAACCAGACAACGGAGATGCAGAAATTTGGTGGCTTCTGAGATGGATACGTATTCGGGAGATTAATGTACATTCTGATTGGCGGCAAGTGCTCAACGAAGATGCTATCGTCGGAAACAGCTACATCGGAGGGACTACTGTTATCGAACTTTATTTCTAGTTTTTTAGAAAATTTTGGATATATGGTGATCGAGCATTTTATATATTCGCTTTTCGTGTAGAAGAACTCTGTTTCGTCGTAGATACTAGAAAGGACAGCCACTTCGTCCTCCTGTCGTTGGAGATTGCTTGCAGTCTCACAAGACATCTTGTTATCTTGATCAATGTGATCTTACTAAAATCCAAATTAATATAATGTAGTTTAACTGATTTTCAAAGAGCATTCATATATGTATATATACAGAAAAAATAACAAACCTGTTAAAGAAGTTATTAGAATTGCATTCTATATTCTTACAATTGGAATTCTACATTCTTTTACTGAATCTATAATATAAAAAGACAGAGTAACAAAAAAATGTGTTCCAGATACAACTATTACAGATACAAGCTTACAATTTATAAATGGAAAATTAATATAATAAGAATAAAAATAGAAAATTATATATAATACAAATTGTGATTAAAAATATATATATGTTTATATACATATATATAATATCACAGACTTTGCGTGACAATAAGAGACTCCCGAAGTTATTTTAAGATAAAAATTCTAATACCAAAATGTCGAGGCTATAATAATTTCAAATGTAATTAAAATAATAAGTGTTTAAAGAATAATAAAATTGGCCGAAATTTGCGCACTTAGGCACGGTATGTCGCACAGTAATAATAATTTAAAAAAAATAAAAATTATTTATTTGGTATTTAACACAATAATTAATTAATAATCAGCGTATGTATCCATATCTAAAAAATAGAATAAAATTAAAAAGCAATTATACCAGTATCGAAAATATAATTGATGTTGAGAACGTCTTCATTGCGCAAAGTATATAATAAAATACTATAATATACATTATAATAAATGTTATAATAAAAATGCAGTTAAAATTCATATTTATAAAGATATTTTAAAAAAATAAAAATATTTCAAGAAAATTAAAGAAAACAGAAATTAATAAATGTTAAAAAATTGTGTCGAAACTTAATAAAAATCGGATAAATAAGAGAATTAGAAATTTATAATTTCTCGTTGTAATTTAAAGTCGAGTAAGAGCCGTCTCTTATCACAATTACCAAAATAAGAGATATTGTAGATGGCGCGGAGAGAAGAGCATTTAGAATCTTACTAAGTGTTACTAAGTCCTAATCGTTGACATCGTTGTATTAATTAATTATATCCGCAGGAACTTTAACAGGGAACTTAACGAAAAATAAGAAACAATTTGAAAAAAGGAATTGAATCACGAATATCATTCTGTACTTGGATTATGACGCTAATGACGTATTATAATGTATATGAATAAAAAAAAATCGGTCGTAAGAGGACACACGTGGGTATCCAAATGATGCAACTACGGCCTAATTTTATTAGCCGATTTTTTTTTATTCATCGTTATTCCTGGCGCCGTTAACTATAAATGTTTTTTGGGGGGGGGGACTTTAAAAACTAAAAAAATAAATAAACAAATAAATAAATACATATATAAAAAATAAAAGAGGAGAAATAAAAGGAGTACAGTTTCGAGTTTAACTTGTTAGGGCTTTCAGGTCACACATGTAAACATTACTTTAATTTACTCGAAATTATATTTTTGCGTATATATTGAATTATAATCGCGAATCAAATGGAAAGTTAAACGAAAGAAGTTTTTAAAGAAATTGCGCCGTATTAGTTCAGCAACGTGTAATGGAGTACACGCACATGGCAGTAACGTAAAACGCTAACGTAACGTTAGTCACGATCAGTTGCATAGTAATGCCGCGTGATGTTTTTAAATCCTGCCATGTGCGTTGGAGCAGTTAACGTTCAATTAACTAAATATTTATCTCTGTTGTCAGAAATAACTATGCTCTTTCTACTTCGCCATGCCAATGGTGTTATTGCATGTGCAACACGATACATTCACTAACACGTATTGAATTTCTATTTACCGAAGGAAAAAGCGTAGCCGCGCAGCAAATGCTCCTACGTCGCACTCGGAGTCTACTGAGCAAGTGTCGAAATACTCGAAATCTGAGGCTCGTCTGGCTCTTTCCGCCCTTTTCTCGAAATCATTCCTCAAGACTCAAAGCATTATCGCTGATATCGCTCTCAAGCCTAGACAGCCTAGTCAAGCCTAGTGCGCGCGCAGCGTTCTCTCATGTATCACGGTGGCCGGGGTCAGCCGGGTGCACGTTAAGGGTCGACAGGAGTAACCAGGAGTAACACTACCGACCTCTGTCGGGTTGCTTAGCTGCGAGTCCGTATTTTATTTATTATAAATTTTTTAAGAGTCAAAATGGACAATCCGGCTTTGTAGCGGGTTGCGGCTGATCTTACTGATTAAAACGAGCATAAGTTTAATGAGATTCGTTAATTAATTTGGCTAAAATTTGGGAAAAACCGTTTCTAAGCAGCTTTGCAAGCCGACAGAGGTCGGTAGTGTTAAGCGGGGAGCACACACTTCTGCACAACGCATAATGCGTAAGCATAAGAAAATTGATTGGTCTATTTTCTTATGCATATGTATATGGACCAATCAGTTTTCTTATGCTTACGCATTATGCGTTGTGCAGAAGTGTGTGCTCCCCGTTTTACTCCTGTCGACCCTTAAGCATTAGAAAACTGATTGGTCTATTTCCTTATGCACATGTGTATGGACCAATCAATTTTCTTATGTTTTACGCATTATGCGTTGTGCAGAAGTGTGTGCTCCCCGCTTAAAATTAAATAAATTACTAGAACGCGCAACACAGCGAGTTCTAATGGCTTCTGCACACAGGACGCGAAAACGCTTGCCGCGCGGCAAGAAGCGACGCGGTAGCCAATCAACTTTTAGTTCTTACGGAAAAACAACACGTTGATTGGCTACCGCGTCGCTTCTTGCCGCGCGGCAAGCGTTTCCGCGTCCTGTGTGCAGAAGCCATAAGGTTTGTTCGCGTCGCATGCCCCACCATGCTCCTAATCACTCCAACGCACTCCAAAAACTCATCTGCTCCAATCGCCACCTTTTATCCGTGATCCAAGTGCTCTTGGTGTTTATTGGAGTATGCGACGCGAACAAACCTCATAAGTTCTAATAATTTATTTAAAGTAATTACGAGTAGAGATTAGCGATTGGATAACATGTAAATTACTGGGAAATGCGACGCGTCGATTGGTGCATCTTTAGTGACTTTTGCTAAATCGATTCACAGTGACCAAACCTTTGACAGGGTCTGTTTTCTATTGCTGAACTGGCTGCACTAGTTCAGAGTTTATCTTTTTTACTCCACACTGAAAGGAAAAAGATAAACTCTAAACTTAGTGCAGCCAGTTTAGCAATAGGGCCGGTCTACAATGAGTGTCGTAACTGTCGTAACTGTCGTGAGTCGTAAGAAATTGACCAATCACAGTCGAATTTGAGGAGAATAATCAACTAGTGATTGGTCAATTTCTTACGACTCACGATTTACGACAGTTACGACATCCATTGTAGACCGGCCCATAAAAAACAGACCCATTAGTGCTCATATACAATAGGTGTTTTAAGCCCTAAGCCCTAAGAAATTGACCAATCACAGTCAATTATTCTCCTCAAATTCAACTGTGATTGGTCAATTTCTTAACGCTTAGAGCTTAAAACACTTATTGTAGACTGGGTCTACAATGCGAGTCGCAAAGTCGTGAGTCGCAAGAATTGACCAATCACAGTCGAATTTGAGGAGAATAATCGACTGTGATTGGTCAATTCTTACGACTCACGACTTTGCGACTCGCATTGTAGACCCAGCATTAGTCAAAAGCTCAAACTCTGTCGGAGGACCACTTCGACCAAGCTCCGGAAATGACCAATCGCATTTGCTCATTAAGGCCCGGTCTACAATGGATGTCGTAACTGTCGTAAGTCGTGAGTCGTAAGAAATTGACCAATCATTAGTTGATTATTCTCTTCAAATTCGATTGTGATTGGTCAATTCTTACAACTCACGACTTACGACACCCATTGTAGACCGGCCCTATTGCTGAACTGGCTGCACTAAGTTCAGAGTTTATCTTTTTCCTTCCAGTGTGGAGTAAAAAAGATAAACTCTGAACTAGTGCAGCCAGTTCAGCAATAGAAAACAGACCCTGTCAAAGGTTTGGTCCCAGTGAATTGATTTAGCAAAAGTCACTAGAGATGCACCAATCGACGCGTCGCATTTCCCAGTAATTTACATGTTATCCAATCGCTGATCTCTACTCGTAATTACTTCGGATAAATTATTAGAACTTATGGCTTCTGCACACAGGACGCGAAAACGCTTGCCGCGCGGCAAGAAGCGACGCGGTAGCCAATAAACTATTGGTTCTTACGGAGAAGCAACACGTTGATTGGCTACCGCGTCGCTTCTTGCCGCGCGGCAAGCGTTTTCGCGTCCTGTGTGCAGAAGCCATTAAGGTGCGATTTCACGATGACGCTCGACGCTGGATTCGAGCGTCAAATCTGGTCACGTGATAGATTCAGAGGGACGCGAAATATAACCTAACCACTGGATTGGCTGAAATGAGCGTCGAGTGTCAAAGCTAAACACAGTTTAGCTTTTTGACGCTCGAGAATCCAGCGTCGAGCGTCATCGTGAAATCGCACCTTTAGAACTCGCTATGTTGCGCGTTCTAGTAATTTATTCAATTTTAACGTGCACCCGGCTGATCCGGCCACCGTGATATATGAGAGAACGCAGCGCGCGCACTAGGCTTGAGAGCGTATAGTGCTTTGAGGGATGATTTCGAGAAAAGGGCGGAAAGAGCCAGACGAGCCTCAGATTTCGACACTTGCTCAGCAGACTCCGAGTGCGACGTAGGAGCATTTGCTGCGCGGCTACGCTTTTTCCTTCGGTAAATAGAAATTCAATACGTGTTAGTGAATGCATCGTGTTGCACATGCGACCAAATAACACCATTGGCATGGCGAAGTAGAAAGAGCAGAGTTATTTCTGACAACAGAATAGAGAAATATTTAATTAATTGCACGTTAACTGCTCCAACGCACACATGGCAGGATTTAATTCACAAAATAAAAACATCACGCGGTATTACTATGCAACTGATCGTGACTAACGTTACGTTGCGTTAAATTTTACGTTACTGCCATGTGCGTGTACTCCATTTTACACGTTGCTGGACTAATACGGCGCAATTTCTTTAAAAACTTCTTTCGTTAACTTATTTCCATTTGGTTCGCGATTATAATTCCCGTATTCCATAATTCCCGTTACGAGGGAGACGCGTCCCCCCAATATATACGCAAAAATATATAATTTCGAGTAAATTAAAGTAATGTTTACATGTGCGACCTGAAAACCCTAACAAGTTAAACTTTAAACTGTATTCCTTTTATTTCTCCTCTTTTATTTTTTATATATGTATTTATTTATTGATTTATTAATTTTTTTAGTTTTCAAAGTCCTCTCCAAAAAAACATTTGTAGTTAACGGCGCCAGGAATAACGAGCCTAATAAAATTAGACCGTAGTTTCATCATTTCGATACCCAACATGTGTGTTCTCTTACGATCGATTTTTATTTTATTTATATACATTTATAATGCGTCATTAGCGTCATAATCCAAGTACAGAATGATATTCGTGATTAAATTCCATTTTTCAAATTGTTTCTTATTTTTCGTTAAGTTCCCTGTTAAAGTTCCTGCGGATATAATTAATTAATACAAGGAATTAAGAATTAATAAGATTCTAAATGCTCTTCTCTCAGCGCCATCTATCTCTTAAGGTGAAATTTCATGGGCAGTGAAAAGCAGCAGCAGATCGTACTGATTGGCTGCAAAATAGAGAAGTTCTCGAGTTTCTAGAACTCCTCTATTTTGTAGCCAATCAGTACGACCTGCTGCTGCTTTTCACTGCCCATGAAATTTCACCTTTATTTTGGTCTTTGTAATAAGAGACGGGTCTCATTAATTTAGTCGGTGATTAGGATGACTTCCATCAGACTTCAGTTAACTTAACTAGCGATTAATTCAACCGGCAAACCTGCAAAATTTATAGTTATATAATTCGTTGTCTAAAATATACGGAGGTTCGATATTGAAAACATGGGAATGTGTCTTGGCACAGGATAAAAATTTATGAATTAAAACATACTCGACTGTAAATTACAAAGAGAAATTATAATTTCTAATTCTCTTATTTATCCGATTTTTATTAAGTTTCGACACAATTTTTCAACATTTATTAATTTCTGTTTTCTTTAATTTTCTTTTAATATTTTTAATTTTTTTGAATATTTTTATAAATATAAATTTTAACTGCATTTTTATTATAACATTTATTATAATGTATATTATAGTATTTTATTATATACATTGCGCAATGAAGACGTTCTCAACATCAATTTATATTTTCGATACTGCAATGGTATAATTACTTTTTAATTTTATTCTATTTTTTAGATATGGATACATACGCTGATTATTAATTAATTATTGTGTTAAATACCAAAGAAATAATTTCGACTTGAACTTTGACACGTAAGAAAGATAAAAAAAAAAGGCTAGCCACTTTATCGGTTCTTGTTACGATTGCGTAATAAGTGGATCTCGATGATTACTTTATTGAGGAGAATGACGCACAATGGATTTGTGGGCCGTTCCGTCCATATTAATGGGTCCTACGAGGTAAATACATTCGCCAATCGTATTGTTATTTCAGAATTTTCTATTGTCTTCCAATTTATTATATTCATTGAAAAATATCTGGAATATTTTCACTATAATGAATAAAGGACAGTTTATTTTGGTGGCGACTAACGCTTCAAAATCTGAGACAGTTTGATTTAGAAGATATTCTACATTTAGTTGTATATCATTTAAATTGATGTAATAGTTGTATTATTTAATTTTATTAAATTTGTGTTTTCTTGCACTTGATTTATGTTGACTATTTAAAATTAGTAGGCATGCTTGTGTTGCTCTACATAGTAGAGAAATATTATTGTAATTAAAGAATTTCTTTTCAAGGAAAAAAAGTTATAAGTCTTAAGTTATATGAGTAATATGACATGTATAGAAAGCTCACATATAAATAGCTATATACATATATTATTTTTTTGCAGGAAGCCATAAAAGCGTTAAACCTTACTCTACAAAGCAACGCTGCTTATTTGCAATCAGTTAAGAAGCAAGTCACAAATAATCCTGCAAAATTGAAGGAGACAGAAAAATATTTACTCCGGTAACGAAGTCATCAGTATTTTAATATTAATAATCTGAATTAGAATTTAAGTAGATTATCTTGCTTATACTTGAATAAAATTTACTTGTTTCTCTTCTCGATTAAGAAATGCCGCTTAAAAATATATTAAATGTAAATTTTTTAATTAAAGTTTGGTCTTATTTCAAAAACCCATTAACTTCAAATCTATTATTACAGGTCTGGTATCACTTTGGAGCAATTGGACAGTTTGTCCGTCATCCATGTGGCCGGTACCAAGGGTAAGGGTACAACGTGTGCGTTTACGGAGGCGATTCTGCGACAGCACGGCTTCAGCACGGGCTTCTTCAGCTCGCCGCACCTGGTCTCCGTGCGGGAACGCATTCGGCTAAATGGCGAACCCATCAGCCAGTCGCACTTTGCTCGTTCCTTCTGGACCGTGTATCGACGTCTGGAGCAAAAACGAGAACACGAGTCCGACATGCCGACGTACTTCAAGTTCCTGACGATTCTCATGTTCCACGTGTTCCTGGAGGCAAATGTTGACGTAGCGATCATCGAGGTTGGAATCGGTGGCGAACTGGATTGCACCAATATCCTGCGGAATCCGGTTTGCGTCGGTGTGACGAGCCTGGGTCTGGAGCACACTTCGCTACTGGGCGACACTCTGGAAGAGATCGCTCACCAGAAGTCGGGAATCTTCAAACCGCATGCGGTGGCTTTCACGGTGCAGCAACCGGAGTCAGCGATGCGCGTTCTACGGAAGCGAGCCATAGAGAGAAGATGCCGCGAGTTGCGAGTAGTTTCCACGATCCAAGATCGAGATTGGAACGATGTCTTTTTGTTGACATCAGGTATCGACGTCAGTGACGTGCTGTATCAGAATGCTTTACTGGCGGTCAGCATGGCACTCGAGTGGATGAAATTGCGTAGCGACCGGTCCATTGTAAAAGATGAATACATCAATAGTGTTTACAATTCTCTAAGCGGTAAGGATACGTCACAAATAGTTTCTTTAAATAAATTCGCGACAGCATTGGCAAACTGCAAATGGCCTGGTCGTACGCAGATTCTGGAGACCAGTGTGGCGGATTTCTTTCTGGATGGTGCTCACACAATCGAGAGTATCGTTAATTGTGTATTGTGGTTCAAAAGAGTCAGCCGAGAAACCTCCAATAAGTTCCTAATATTCAATACCAGTGGCGACCGGAATTCTCTTAAATTATTAAACCTGCTAAAACCATTGAACTTCGATAGAGTTTACTTCGCTCCAAATTATGCCGGCGTGACCAGTGTGGAAGATTTATCGAATTACGTGCTAATCGACGAGCAGAAAAAGAAGTGCAAGAAACACCGCGAGCTGTGGGGCGAGAGTTCGATATTGAAGAGTAGCGTTGCTGAAGTGCTCTACGACATTAAGAGGCATGTATCGTCGCGAACAGACAGTCACGATAAAGTAGAAGTACTTGTAACGGGATCCTTACATATGGTTGGCGCGGTATTGGCCATCCTGGATCCCAATTTGACGATGACCAGTGATTTTTAATGAAATGTAAAATAAGATAAAAATTCGATTTGTGTTAAGATGCTTGTGTAACCGTGGCGAAATAATTTGTGATGAGAAATATGAAATGTGATAAATATCAATATATATGCAAGAACATGATAGGACGTTGAAATAGCAAAAAAAAACAACTTTTTTTTTTACAAATCGTAGAATTATATTTAACATAATATTAATAGTAACAATAATCATATTAATTACTTATCATGTTAAAGCGATACGTATCGCATTGTGGCATAATTTCAGAGCGACGTTCCCATGATTATATATTTGCAATAATAATAATTGCTTTTGTACTTCAATGTAGGTCGCTCACAGTGCATCCGACTTGTAAAGTTATGTGTTTGTGTTGAATTTATTCCATTGAGCGAGTATATACGATATCGCGATAATTGTAAAACAGGTATTCAAAAAATCTTTGGATGGTACTCTAGTTCTGACTCCGCCTCCGTGTCAGATAGACTAAGTGAAACGCCAGTTCTTCGTCTCAGGCGATTATCCTCAGGACTCTAAAATAAATTGAAATAGTTATAATTGTACAGCATCGCGAAGGAATTTAATACAAATGTTTACTATTTTGTAATACAATATAAAAGGTAAATATATATTTTAACCCTATTTTATACTATATTTATAATATACGATGCTTAATCAAAATTTCAGGTATCTTTCCTATAATTCATATTGATACGCAGGGTGATTTTAACAACTAAAATAGACTAGTTTTTTCTAATAAAAAATGAAAATAGAAAAAAGTGAAGTATATGTCTTCTCGATCGATTTTTAACATTTTTATTCATACAAAAACTCAGATCAATATAACATGAAGAATAAAAGATATAACTTGCCTGATCTAAAATACCGGCAGTGGGTTCAGACGCGTATCCTACTTCTTGCGCATCTTCTTCCAAGTCCGCCTCGTACTCCTCCAGCTCGTCCGAATCTGAATCTATATCGAGATCGATGTATCGGCTACCACGCGAAACTTTGCACACCATCTGCGCGAGATCGGTGAAAGTGTATGAAGAGGGTGACTGTTGATTATCCGCTTGATACTTCGCTCGCAAAGCTCTCGCAATTTCTCGATCCGCGTTGAATCGAGGTAGAACTCCGGCTTTCGATTGACCTTCGAAATACGTTTTCCCTGAAAAAAACACGATTTATTTCAGTCCTACAAATGTGTTTAAATATATGCAATGTTTCATTACTCATTAATAAGAAATTTACAATATAACATATGCTGTATGATTTCTATTAGCGTCGATTTACAATTCTTTACAATGGATTTGGGCTTAACATTAAATGTTAACAGACATTTCTCACCGTGTTGATATCCCACGTCCTTGATCTCGTCGAAATTGGCAAATTGAAGGGTCTTGTACTTGTCGATCGGCGGCCTGATATACTCGCAATAATCCGAACTCTTCACCTCCTCCAGCTGGCGCACGCAACTCACGTACGCCAGCCTGGACTGGATATCCGGTAGATTTGGCACTTTCACAGGTGTGGCAAATGGATTCCACCGCTTCCACAATAACCACCAACCGGACAACGAGTCCCCGTAATTCGTTAAGTCTGTGTCGTCCTGTGAGCCGACGTCGATGGCCAGAATGTGATGCGCTCCTTGCCGCAACATTTCGTCAGCTTGAACGGAAACAGAGAGAATGCATGAATCGAGAACGTTAACATCAATTCGTTGTCTCTACTTTATAGAAGATTTAACTTATAAAAAAAAATATAGAATTTACGTATATTATACATCGTGATATATTTTGTTCACGGAATTGTATTTTTATTTCTTTTAGATATCATTTATATATTTCTAGATTTATTTTATATCATGCTAAATTTCTCTAACAAATTTCAGGAGTATACTGGCTGTACATGACTAAAAGTATCAAGAGATCATTGAGAAATTACAATCAGGACTAAACGTAAACGATAGAAAAGACGAATACCTGGCACGTTATTAACATAACACCCGTCGACCAAAAGATGCCCATCAAGAGGATCGCAAATCGGAGGAAAGACCCCCGCGATAGTCATACTGCCGCGAATATATTTCCATAGTAAACCTGAGCGGACTTAACTATTCAGAATTCGATAACTGCATCTTTTATCAACGGGAGTGAGCTTGGCGTTTCTCGTGATTTCATAATTTTATTTCAGTAACACTCATAAATAAATCTTCAAGATCGTGCCAAGGTAAATGTGAAATGATACAGAATCCAACTAAAATTGGACAGTCAGCGTGTTTGAATTTCAAAGAAGAACTAGTAACTTGTTGTAAAATAAATACAATCGATACTTTCAGATAAATTGCTAAATTATATAATTTATGTAAACTTTTAAGATTTAAGATTTAAGATTTAAGATAAAATGTATAAATTCCCAGCGGAACCTCCTAAATAAATTTCATATTATCTTGACACCATTATTAGCGTTATAAATGTTTTCCTTTAGGCTCTATTGACTGTGCGAAAATTGCAACCGTTTATCAGTGCGATCTGGATTACCTGGAAGGTTATTGACGTACCCGCCGTCGAGAAGGAGATGGCCATCAACGGGGTCACACATGGGTGGCATATAACCAGACAATGACATCGAGGCCCGAATGTACCGCCACAGCGATCCTAAAGACGACGAATCATTCTCTTTAATATCCTCCATTTACCCGTATACATTATCTGAAGTACTTCCTGTATTCTTAAGTTGTACTAACCGCAATTAATCAAACTTTCTCTTTCTGTGCGAATATGTGTATGTGTGTGTGTATAACGAGAAAGACCAATCATTAATCAAAATTAATTGACTAAAACCGCCACCAACAGTGATGATTAATTGAAAACACGGATTAAAAAGAATTTTAATAACGGTAAATCTCTAGATATCTTCAGATCAGACATCCATTTAAACGTTCTAGTCACATTAAACATTTTATTTTTTTCCAGTTTTGTTTAAAAAAGTTAATAGCATATTATGCTTTGCATATGAATTTTTAAATAGTAGTTTTTAGTAGATTGAGTAATATCGTATTTTTTTTCGATATCATAATTCAGTAATAAGCATACAGGAAGTATATGCACATCAATTTATAATTTTTATACATTCGAGTAAAAATAAAAATATGCCTCATTCGCTTTTCTCTTTAAAATCTGCATTAAACGGAGAGTACGTCAACAATGGTTATCCAAAAAGCTCACTCCCGCTCGTAAAGCTTCTACTAATGCTAATGTGCACAAAATTTAAAATTAAAAAAATCTACATGCCACGACAAAGCTGTTAGTGTGAATCAAGTAAGAACAATTTTTCATGTTTCCATTTTTAATACAGACATCTAAAACCGATTGCTGATTGCAAGTAGTTTTAGATATTATCTATAAAATGAAACACATCTCTTACGTATTTGATTCACTTACGTTTGATTCACTTTGGATATATTGCAAGTATTTTTAATAACATATCAAAGCTTCTAGTTATATTTCTGGAAAATTCATTGAATTAAACTTGCAGAATCCTTGAAATCATTTAAAAAAATTTATCATATGAATAACAATCTATTTATCGTACAATTTCATATTTAAAAATCATAAATGCGTGTGAACATCAATGGCTGAATGTACGAAAAGTAAATCAAACTAGAAGCTTTGTCAATTTAGAATTAAAAAATGCAAAGTATTATATTTTTACAGACCGTGTCTATGCGTGCGCATACAGGAGTCCGTGATGTCTGTGGTTATAGTGAAATATGGGAGCCACAAATCCTCTATATATGTGTCGCTGAAAGTCTGCTGTATCGTTTTGTTAAAATCTTTACCGGAGAACATCGAAGTCATCGGATAAGTCAAGTCCATAATCTGCCGCCACCATTGCGTCATTTTCTGCCAACAGAGATATATATTTTTACATTATTATGAACATTTCACGATTCGACGACAAGGATTTAAAAGCAATTATTAAGATAAAAGAGAGAAATTTTAGATAAAATTTCTATATTTTATGATTTGAAAGAAGACGATTAGAATTAAAGAAGATTATAATTCTACAGATTTACATATTGTGCTTTAGAAATTCACAGTGATAAGAGAATCCAAAGCACAGAGCGACAGAAGTCGCGAAATCTATTTTGTCTCACCTTAGACCACTCTCTAGCCTTTTGTGTGGTAGTGGTAATGTTCTTTTCCATGCACCACAGCGCACCCATAAAGGCGCCGATGCTGACACCACCAACCATATCTATGGGTATACCTGCCTCGATGATGGCTTTCACCATGCCGACATGAGCAGCGCCTCTTGCACCACCTCCACCCAGGACGAGACCGACCGACGTGCCGGTCAACCATCGCGCTAGTCTACTGAAATCGCTGTGTACGTTCGGCTCGGACGTGAGCACTTTGGAGTATAATTCATTCTGCGATACGACATATTTTAGATTAGACTATAAAGTAGTTACACTTTTCTCTCATTAATATTCGCAAAATAAATTATTTTTTTACTAATAACAAATAAAATAAGGCAGATCGTAAGCAATTTAGAATTCCTGGTGGATCGTTGCTTACAATTCTGTACAGCGATCTTCTGGCGAACATCCGCTTTGGACACTGGATGTGATGATGGCTGGATACCCATGATCTCATGTTCAACCACTGAACGGTGTTCGTTGGTCGTTGACCATTCTGTTCCTTGTGTAATAGCACCAGTTCTTTCTGCGTTCGCATTACTAGCCGTTCTATCTCACGTTCTGTTCGACCAATCGATGGCGCTCGATCGCCCAGACCAACGATAAGAATGCAATCAGCCTGTCTCGCGCATCGCTGAGTCCATAGCGTGTAACTCGAATCACATTGATACAAAGAGATTCTGTGCTGATCTTCCTGCTGTGCAAGCCAGGAAGTTAATCGGTATTCGTTTGCAGGTTCCATGATGGTCGTTCCTAAAGTCTGTAAAAAAAAAATTGATGATTAATATGTTTGTTTCCGAGAAATCAATGGACTTAAATATTTAATCATCTTTTTTATTATGAAATGATTAAATTTAAAAAATAAGAAATAAATTAAAGAGAATTAAATTATGCTATATGTATAATACATGAGCGGTGTTAATTTATATCAAGATAAATATTAGAATAACCAAGAGATTCGCGATTGCAATACAGTACCTTTCTTACGACATCTGACGTTAAACGAAGACAGGGTCCAATGGCACATAAAGAATGATATAATTCGTAAGTAAAGGAAGTCAATGGTACATCATCCGACACCGGCACTATGGCAACAGTCGAAAAATTTATTTGTGCGGGTCTAGCATCAACCGTTGCTGCGGCTCGTCTGTAAAATAACATTTCTCTAATTAAATAAATTCGCACTAATAACATTATAAACACAAAACATTTGATTTATGTAACAATAATGATCTGATCAATTGCTTAATATATCGATAATCAATAATTATATTTACTGTGTATCATTGCTGCCGTTTTTCGTATGTGCTTGTTGCCAAGTGCCGAGTATGCGATGACCGAGAAGATTTATTAATCTCGTGACAACAATTGGATATCTGAGTTTGATCACGTTGAATAAACCTTCCGGTAGCTTTGCCAGCTCGGAATCCCGGACTGCCATGACTGTCGTCGACCTCGGAGTCTGCGTGACCATCTCTACGATTCCTACCAAGTCACCTTTTCCGTATTCTGCTACCGGTTCTTTTTTGCCGTTTTTGTAAGTGATTACCGACCGCAATCGTCCGCTTAACACAATGAATGTCGAATCCGATTCATCCCCTTGTCTGTAAACGGCCCGTCCGCTTTCAAGGAACAACCAGTCGAGAGCGAAATCCACCTGTCCAAGAAACAGTAATATAATTATGTGACTATATTGTTCCAATAAAAATTTGTGCTTCAAGACCAACAAATAATCGACGCGCAGTTTGTTAAATGGAAAAAAGTATAAATTCACACAAAATATTAGGCTACAAAGATTCAGCTCAACCGAAGACTTCTCTCTCTTGTAATAATGTATTAGAAATTCTTCTTTTAATAAGTTTCTTTTTTTTTTTTCAGATTCTTACCTGTCTCACGAAAGGGCTTAATCTGCGAACGACGGTATGTGCCACGTGCAACACGACTGTAGGTTGTTCCCGCATGATAGCGAAGAACGTCAATTTACTGAGCAACGCGATACGGCTAGAATGCTTCGCTCTAATTGTGTAAAAGGATGGTTCGCCGGTTAGCACTGCTAAACCACCGACAATTTCACCCTGATGAGCGCTAAACATGTGCACTTCTTGGCCTGCGTCTCGACCCTCCGATACGCGTTGGCTTACTATCAGCGAGCCCGAAAGCACGTATACGAGTGCGACATCCTATAACGCGATTAAATTTTGGTAATATTTCTGCATTTATAAAAAATAATCCTTTCCTTTTATACGCAACATATAGCTTATATTCGACAAATGCAAAATGACAAACCTTATGAGATTCTTCTTTCATCAGATAAGTACCAGCCGGCACTTCCCTGATCTCCACTTTGTCTTTGAGCACCGTCTCGTCCTCTATGCCAAGTTCACGAACGAACGCGTCAGCGGCTATCTGTACCAGCTGCGCTTCATCCAGCTGTTGTTGCTGTTGCTGCGCCGCTTCGTTGACCTGGCGTTTTTTACCGGAATAAGTACTTCCCGAATGAGTGGATTCTGGATGTGATCCGTGTGTGGACTGAGACATTGCCGCATGAGGTGGTGTTGCCCAGTGAGAGTCGCATTCTGGTACCATCTCTGCCGAACTTTGATTACCCATTTGCAAGTTATGATTTTTCCAATCGACATTGCTCTTCCTGTCAAGTAACGCGACTATTACCAAATTTGCTTAATAATTAGTCTGATTACTTTAACAAAATTTGCTTAATTTATTTAATATATTAAATTAAAGAGATATAATCAATATATTTTAGTTAAAAAATTTCTTACCGTCGGATGGGCACAGGTTGAGAAATGCTTGAATTAAGTGCATCACGTTGAGGAACGTCGCTGGTATCGTGCACTTCCGATGTACTGTATATACCCTCGACGTTTTGCGAGGCAAAGTTCTCTCTGGTTCTTGATCGTACCGGCGAACCGGAAAACGGACTCTGTTTCTTCTTGTGCGATCCCTGATTGACTAATTCCGCGGAAAGGCCGAGATATTGATGCAAAGCAGTGAAGGTAACTCTCTGCAACCGTACCATAATGACCTGGATAACTCGAACGAAGGCATCAGGATAATCTTGAAACACCTGAAATAATATCAACATTGTTCATGAAATATCAATTTTATTTTTATATAGTATAACATAATACTGAAAGAGAATATAAGGTAGGCATAAATGCATAACTTACTTCTTGAAATGCGCTCATTGGTAACTTTACTACAACAGAATCTTCTACAGCTCTTGCCGATACAGTTTTGTATGTACTTGTATGCCCGGTAAGTACATCAGTAAAGCTAAGAAGACTGGTAACGGACTCGCCTGTTTTTACTACTTTTAACGATATTTGAGAGCCATCGGGTCCAGTGATATATACATTGACTAAACCCTGCTGTACTATAAATAAGTTCTCGTCGGGGTCTCCGATTTTGAACAATGTACTGCCAGCAGGTAGGGTCATGATTTCCGTGTGCTTGCATAATTTCAGGAATACAGGTTTTTCAAAGTGGCCAAAAACTCTAATACTTTGCAACATATACAGAGCATCTGGCGGTACTCGCTCGCCAGGCCCTAGATCTTCCTCCAGATATTCAGCCGGTGGCTCCAACACCTTGAAATTAAATAATTTGCTTAGATATATATCACATAAACATATCAATAATTGTTGGTTAATTATCGCGAAATATACCTTGAGTTGTTGTGGGGCAGTATCCTTCTTAAGTTGTAACAATCGACGAGCAAATCTCATGACCGCTCGTCTCTTCTTCCCTTGTCCAGTGGCGTGCACCTGGCCACCAATGGACTTTACTTTGCGCAACATCTTTCTGCCGTAAAAGAGAACCTTGTCTCTCTTCCTGAACCTCGGCTTCCCAGTGCCCACTCCAACAAACTCTTTCACCTCCGGCAAAAATTCTTTGTTCTTCCATTTTCGTACCACGAAGATCGACGCAATTAAAAAAATGAGGAGTAAAATTGTGGCAATGATGAAAATCGTCCTCGACGTTTGATATTCCTCTATGAACCTCCCAATCCATCTTGAAAATATGTATGATCCCAGGCTCTCGTTGAACTTATTAAATAATTCTATCACCTGTGTTTAACACATTCTATCATTAATACATCTCAAAAATACATATATTATTTTCCTAAGTAAAAATACAAGATATATTTTTTCCATGTGCTATAATCAATGGATAAACAATGGAAAATGTCAACTAAAATCATTGTTAACTTCTTATTACGCCAGTTAGATTCTTGCTCAAAAAAGAATTCTGATTTTTATCATCAAAATTATATTACCGACTAGATTACACAAATTTCAATCTATCCTCAAAAATAAAAAATGTTTTATACACGGGATAGATCTGAAAGATGATGACATTTCTAATAAATATTCACAAAATAATTACCATCGACATGTATCGTTGTTTTAGAATTTATGACGTGTATAAGTTACGCAATAATGTCAACTCAATGATATAACTTTCTCGTACAAAAAAAAAAAAAGAAATATGAACCTCCTCGAAGTCTACGGACTAATGACACTTGGCATCTTCTTAGGTTACGTCTTTGATCTCCATAGCATAGTAAAAATTAGGTTGCGATTGTCAGTGACTTTCGAGATTGACGTAAATAAACACGACTACGCGCAGCGTGCCGTGTGGAAAATCGTATATCGATCAACGGATATCTAGCGGTGAATGGGAATTATCTCAAGGCAGCAAATATACACAACCTCCATAGTGGGTACTCATGTCTCCCTCTCCGCCGAAAAATCCACTCGGGACAGGATGTGTCACGATCGGGACCGCATGCAGTCGGCGAGCACAAAACGCGATCGGCTAATCGAGCCCGTCGGAACGAAAGATTAATTATTTACAATTATTTATCTCGCGAGTAAACGACCTTTGATACTTCGCTCGAGTCATCCAGCGCCATTTTGTCCGCGCGGCTGCGAGATCGATTGTGATTTAAAATAATTCATGTTGTTGGGACAAACACACCTCGGCGACTGTGCGGGCGAACGTCACACAAGTCGACGCGAACCGATTGCATAAACGATCGCTCTCGGCTGCAAATCCACCAGTTTCAATCTTATCGTTTAATTTTCGCGACGATTACCAAGTGCGCGTAATTACCGTTCACATACACGTATCATTACTTTATTACAGGTTCGTCATTTAATTCTGCGTTGTTTCTTTTATAAGAATTTTAGCTGACCGACTTTGCAAGAAGATATTCGCAAATTCGACGTTCGCACGTTTCGACAATCAATCCGAGGTTAATTCGCATACTTGCGTATTTAAAACAATCGGAATACGTGCAAATACGCACGACGCGTGACTTATCGCGCGCAAACAACAAGCGTTAAATTAATCATCGCTAATGACACTTTTAATTAATCGCAATAACGCGTCATTCGTTTGGCACGCGTCTCCCCGCCGATTCAAATATTCGCGCGGCGCACGCGCGCTCGCCCGAGCGGCGCGGCGCACGCGCACGCGCACTCGCCCCGAGCGGCGGGGTCGCTCGGCGAGCCGCCCGGTAGAGCGCGCCACGGCGGAATTCCGGGCGGTTTTCAGGCGGCGCGGGCGGCGCCGCGGCGGTCAGTCCCGAGTCCCGACGGCGGCGGTAGCGACGGTGGCAGGGTAGGCGCGGGCAGTCGGTGGTTACGAGATCGACGATCGACATGTTGGACATGTCCGTGTGACCGTGCGCGCGCGTGGCGGGCGATCTCTGACGCGCGATTCCCCTGCGTTTCTCGGGGGGTCTCGTCTCTCCCTTTTTTTTTTAATCCTCTCCTTCCCACCCGCCCACCGGTCGTCGTCGCCGCCGCGGTGCAGCGGTGCGCGCGGGTATACAGTGGAAGCCGCGAGGTGCGCGAAGTGAAGCGAGGCGCGCGCGCGACACGCAACGTCGCCGCTACATGTGAAGTGTCTCGCGAGGATAATTATTCGCCGTCGCGCCCGCTGGTTTACCCGGCCCAGCAAACATGAGCTGGGGCACCGAGCTCTGGGTGAGTCTCTAGCTAGCTCCCACCCTCTTTTCTCTCTCTGTCTCTCTGCATCTCTCTTTCTCTCCCTCTCTCCTTCTCTTTCTCTCGCCGTCGCGACCGCCGCGTACGTTCGTCCTTGTCGCTCCTCTCCCGCACCGCGCCGCGGGCGCTCCGTTCGTCTCTCGTCTCGCGCGATCCGCTTCCACCTTGCGAGATTCCGGTCCTCGGGGCCGTTCCGAAAATGGGTCCGCCGTTTTTCCGCGCGCGCGCGCGCGCCGTTTTCTCGTCGAGACGAACGTCCGTCCCGTGTATATATTCCAGCTGCCATTCCCCCCCCGTGTTTATCGGCGAACGAACGCACGTCGCACGTCCTCGTCTCTCGGCGGCGAGAGAAACGCAAATTCGCGCAGCGAGCGACGGTCGCGTTCGGGTCCCAGACGGTATGCATCCCGTATTGCGGGCCTGGTTCCGGCCATGCATTCTGGCCGTCGCCTCAAGTCGCCTCAGGTAGTCGTTCGCCGACGTGACGTTTTCTGCGACGCGGAGCCGCATACCTACTTCTTCCCCGACCCGACCCGAAAGGCCCGAGACTC
This sequence comes from Temnothorax nylanderi, assembly GCF_030848795.1. NCBI lineage: Eukaryota > Metazoa > Arthropoda > Insecta > Hymenoptera > Formicidae > Temnothorax > Temnothorax nylanderi. Next base: position 1,226,230 of record NW_027249075.1, read on the forward strand.
GTTTTCACGCCGATGGCCGCCCGTGTCCCATTCATCCTCTCGCGAAATTCCCTCCTCTCGCTCCCTCGTCGCCCGTAAACAACGCCGTTGTTCACTTGCGCGCGCGCGCGCGCTCGCTCTTGTTTTTTTTTCTTTCCTCTCCGTCCTATTCAGCCGTCTGCCGTGGAGACGTGCGGACTCGTGGAACTCGAGCACTCGAGTCGCACTCGCGAGCGAATATTTCACGAAGTTGCTAACACGCACGCACGCACGACCGTCTCGACTCGGGTCTCGAATGACGTGCGCCTCGACGACTTCGTCGAGCAGAGTTTCTTCTTTTTTTCTTCAAGGAAAATTACACGTCACCTCGTGACGTTTTCTCGGCATCTCGATGCCGTGAGTCTCGGCAGCCCGAGACGTCCGCTGTAATCCGTTTAAAGTTTAAAAGCTAGAGTCTTGTTTACTTTCGATAATCTCTTACTTCGCCGCTTATCTGTCCTGCGAGCTGAAGCGTTTCGTGGTTTAGGACGCGCGCCCGGTCCGATAAGATATTCAGGACTTTCCAGTATTCTCTCATTGTCGGGGGATGCGTCAACTCAACGACTTATCTCATCCACAGAATGAATGCAGCTCTTGAAACGTCCAGGCGAGAAGAAACGTGATTCATCTCCGCGGCTGTGATCCTTGAGGTTTCATATGGTAGTCTCTCCGTTACGCCAAATTAAGCTCGTCGGGGCCTTCCAGATTTTCCCTCTTATCCCACTTATCAATCGGAGTCGCTTCCTATTAGCCCCTGCCGTTAACCGGCTGTCGGGAATCGGCTTTGACAGCTTCGGCCGCGCAGAGCTACGTCGCGGGATATTACCTCATCCGTTATTTGTATTTTTCTTAAACTACGCCGCGTTATCTTCGACGTGGTCACGTGATCGTCGCGCGATCATCTCGAGATTCTGGAATCACGGAAATCTCTTTACACGTATCTCGGTTTCACTCGGCCAACAGGTTCGTTAAAGCGTGTCCCCATCACGGACACGAAGCACCAGTTACGACGGAATAGATATATAGGTAGATGGATATTGATGTTTTCTGTTATCGGGCGGGATGTCCGATAATAATTTTCGTGAATTTTATACGTGCTATATCTTTTTTTTTCTTCCGAACCTCGCGCCGATTATATCAGTCGATTTTTAAATGCGGTTCGTACCAAAGCTGGAACTGTAATGTCACGTTATTAAATTGATAATCAATTTATTATATATATATGTGGAGAGGTAAAAACCACAGTGGTGAGTAAAATTTTTAATAATATTTTCTCGTGCGCACAGATGCAATTTATATATTGTACAGATTGCATCTATGCACACGAGAAAATATATTTTTAAAAATTTAACTTACACCACTGTGGTTTTTACCTCTCCATGTATTAAACTGATTTATCAATTTAACAATATATATTAATATATGTATACACTTATTGATTATGTCAATTTAATATATTTAAATTTAAATATATTAAGTTGAAAATTTAATAGCACCGATGACCTAATGTTTATTAAAGTGTACTAGTTTCCACCCTCTACGTATCACTTATCTATCAGTTAGTCCGGCTACCCGTCCGTCGAGATCTTCATTTCGCCTCGAGCGAGCTCGTAATTTCATGACTTCACAATATCGATTTTTTTGTTCTTCATTAAATGCCAGCCCTCCATCGCCGTACTCGCCACCCTCGGTGCACCGAGCTGCTCATTAAATGCATCATCTACGTATCTATCCATCAGCCTTCCGATTCGCCTCGCCTCGGGCGAGCTCATTGTAATCTGATGACTGTACAATCAAGGTACCCTCTTTTCTTTTTGCAAGATAAGTGATATTTTTTCTGCACCTTGTACTTTCTTCCGAGTCAACAGTTAACATCCTCTCGCAATCTTCCGCTTCTCTTCTTAGCAACTGCACTCTATCTGTCGAGCTGTTCACCTCATCTTGCTCTCGGCAGCTATTATTACATTTTATCCTACCTGAGCTAAAGAGGATCGTTAAGATTAAAGCAGGTACAAGAAGAAATTACTTTCCTCGCGCGCAATGGTTTTATTTAGAGCCTTGTGTTTTCTGTCTTTTGTACAATTAATAATACGAATAATACGATGTTCCGTGTTGTGAGGCCTGAAAGATTCCCAAGTATCCATCGAAGGTTAAAGAAACTCGTCTCCCTCTATTGTTGGATTCCTTTCGTAACCGTACAATCGAAATTTTTTTCTCGGCAAGGTGCCACTCCTCTGCCGCGCGTCTCCTTCAGGGAATACATTTTTGGGAAGAGTATTTTCTTTTTTCGTCTCCTCCCGCGCCCCGTGTTACCTACCTATAACCGTCATCGCCGTCGCCGTCTTCGTCGTTGTTTTCGCCGACGACGATGGCGACGACGACGACGACGACGACCTGTAACCGCGATATCCCCGAAAACCAGTTCGCGCTCGCCGGGAGTTTTGCCTTTTCGGTTGCTAGCCGCGGGCGACGTTCCCCGCGTGTCCCCCCGCGGTTCCCCCCGTTTCCTCCTCTCCTCCCTACCCCCCTCTCGGTGCTCTTTCTGCGCGTACCTTTCCTCCCCCCTCGCGCAACGTCGCTCCCCTCCTCCCTCCTCCCTCGTTCCCCCCTCGCACTTTGCCCGTGAAGGAGCGTACGTTCTTTTGCTTCCTTTCCCGTGAAATCCTCGACGGTCACGACGGCGACAACGTCGGCTTTGCGGCCGACTCCGCGTCCCGAGAGAAAGAGAGAGAGAGAGAGATGACGATATATTCTGTATTTCAAAAAAGACAGTTTGTAACGCTGAATGTGGATATGCACCGCAATAAAAGATTTTGAGCGGTCTACCTTTCTTTTTTTTCTTTCTTTTTTTTTTTAGAAAAAATATTCTGGCGACAAGTATAAAAAACTAGGAGCATAAAGCAGTTACAAAAAGGACATATACTACATTTACGCGAGCGTTACTTCTGTAGTAACTTACGATAATTCACTCGTTTACGCGGAGTAAATTATCGTAAAAGTTACTACAAAATCCCGTTTACGCGAAGGAATTATCGTAAGTTATTACAGAAGTAACGCGCGCGTAAACGTAGTTAATAGAGGAACAATGCGATTGTGGAATGTTTATTTTCACTTTAAATTGTGATAAGCGAAACGAGGAGCCTGCGATACTTTTCGCTACGGGATTTCCGCGAACGGCTACACGGGGATGGGAGTCCGTGGAATCGCGCGCGACTTGAAAAGCCCCTAAATGGGATTAGGAGAGACGCACGCGCGTTTCATCTTCCCGGAAAGAATTCTTAACGCGTGTTCCGCGTTTTCCGCGCGCATAAAAATCGATTCGCGCTTCGCTTGCCAATGACGTCCCTCTGCGCCTTCGGTCCCTCTATTAATAATTCATTCGCGCATTCCGCGCGCCATAATCTTCGTTACTTTATCCCCGTTACGGGCTCGACAAACCCCGATCGTCTCGGCCGAGCTCTCGTTCCGAAATCCGTAATGTCGAATCGTTTCCTTCATCCTCCTTTCCTCGATCCTTCGATCACCGTAAATGCGTCCGTCCGTCTTGAAAGCATCCGAGAATCGCCGCTGGGCATAAGCGCGAAAGGCTGAGAATCTGGAACGTAACGAATCTCTTCAATTAACATACACTTAACAATGTTTCGATTTTAATCATTGCGACTTTTATCCGAAGAGCGCCTGCCTTTCTTTTAGTTCAGCACACGGAAGCGTTTTTATTTCTTCCGCTGTTAACATTAAAACTTCAGCTAATTACGTCTCGTGATTTATCTCGTTTTATATTTCTCGTTTAACGGGGGTTTTCCTTTTTTTTTTTTTTAATCGGATTACAGTAAATTTATGTAAAAATCGTAATAGGACGTATTCATATTTATATCGATAGCGTGCAATGCGCGTGTAATGAATTTCTTTCTCTCTTTGTTCCTCTCCGAGGAAGATACTCTCTTTCTTTGTGACGATACGACGAGAGGCACGCCCCGTCTTGTACACACGCTCGCGAGCGGCGGCAGCTATATAGCGGTTAAACACGGACGCGTCTTGTATCGTGATTCACAAGAAGGTGTACGACACATCGATGACTGATACGCGATACGGCCGCATACCTTGGACCGCGTGTCAATTTTACCAATTGATAACGGAAATTACGCCGCTAATCGAACTCCGCCGATTGCGACTCCGATAATCTGGGCTATCGCTATCGCTCGAATAACATTACCGGACATTGTGTTACCGAGTATCGCAGATCGGTATCGAGAATAACTTGATACTCCGAAATAATAAAAAAAGATGTCAGGTAAAGGTACCGATAATACCCGGACACTTAAGTGTAAGCACACAGTAAAAAATTTTGTGTCAATGGAAGTCCACTCTCAATTTTGTGTTAAAATAACTCATTCATCGTGTTATTTTTGACATTTAGAAATGTTATAAATGTCGATATAACATTTCTAAATGTCAAAAATAACACGATGAATGAGTTATTTTAACACAAAATTGAGAGTGGACTTCCATTGACACAAAATTTTTTACTGTGTAAGTGTACCAATATCTGGACACGTACTTATGTCTGGATACCTTTAAAAAATATATAAATTTATGGAAATAAACGTTTCGATACTTTAACTAAAGTTTCAAACTGCAAAGACAAAATATTTTTATCTTTGATTTTAATTCGCGTTATACTTATAAATAGTAAAGGTGTCCAGATATAGGTACATGTCCGGGTATTGGTATCTTTGTCTCATAAAGTACAATATATAAAATTATTCACGGCGCCAAGCGTGCAAGCGTCGGAGAGCTTCTCTCTTTCTCTTACTTCTCAGAATACTTTCTTCCCGAGAGTGTCGTCGAGAGGACGATTTTTCTGTCGAATCGCGAAGATAAGACGGCTAAGACGCTCGCTCCTCCGAACTATCGATTGCCCGATTTACCTCGTAAACCAGGCAGGCGGCCGCCAGCACTGACCCTGACGAATTAATTCGGTCCCCCAACGCACCCAGCACCGTGGAATCGATAGACGCGAGATGGTTGAGCGGGGGGAAGGGAGGGGGATGGGCAGCACGGGACAGAAATGGAGATACAATCACGGACACTTACGTCATCCGTAACGGTACACGGTATCGCGATTTCGGAAATAACGCACCGGCCTTTTCCGATTTCGCGCTGGAGAAAGTAAGTAACTCGCGACACGACGCGCGTTTCCTCGTAACCCTCGCAACTTTTCCCCCCTGCCGCACGCCGCGCCGTTTCGATTTCCTTCCATTTCGCCCGCAATGATGGGACCCGCGTTACCCGCGTAGGTGAACCGGAAGAGAGCGCGACGACACCGGGAGCCAAGAGCCAATTCGTGCAGCCACGCGATTTTTTTCTTCCTTTGTGTGCAAATGAACGTCGATAGAGGCTCCTCTCGATTGTTATTCAAACTTGATCTTTCCGCCATTTATTTGCGAGGAAGTCGTTATTATATTATTCTTATAAAGATATATGTATATACTTTCTCTAACAGTACTGATGCTCTGCTACACTCGAGCCAAGTGCCTTTAGCTGCAAATATGCGCTGTTATTGCGAATTGCGAGAGTCGGTTGTTCTCTATTTACTGTGCTATACGCACTCCGACGTTCCCGTATTCGTCGCTAATTGTTCGGCCTTTCCGGCATTTTTCCCGTTTTCCGTCGAAAAAATAATGGAAGGCCATCCGGAAATCATTTCAGGAATGTGTCAAATTGTGAAATCACCGCGGTACACGCAAGTGTCCGACGCGGACGCCGAGACTTGCATGAGCTAAGGATGGTTATTCATCATTTTTCGCTGAAACGCATAATCGGCTAACGGAAATGTACTCGGCGAAATTTCCTAATGGGGATTAGGAGAATAAGCGTATTCCGTTTTGCAACCGTATGTCTCGGATATGATTTATCGCCATAAAAGGGAAGAGGGACTTTATTTTACTGTGAGGTTTTATTAATCTGTCAATAAAATAAAAGAAATAACGACTTTTCAATACAATTTCGACTAAAACACGAAATTTTCATCGTGGTACTATAAAAAGGACTTCGACATAATATTTACAACGTTGCCGAGAAGATATCGTCGAAGAAATGTTGATAGGTTTGTATCTTTCCTCGTTGCTTGTAGAGGAAACCGCTGATCGCTCCTAACTGTACCGCCATAAATTCTTTTTAATGACAAAGTGCACCAAGTGGAAACTCTCTTATCGAAACGCGTGACGTGATTTAAATTTACCGTAAAGAAAAGGCATGAGGAAGTGGCGAACAGTAACGACTTATTTATAGCATAATTATGATCGCGCGGCGAAAAGTGTTTCCAGCTCTAGGATTTGTTCGGCCGGATATTGCTCTGATCATTAAGTGGTGCTTTATTTCGGGCGTATTTTTTTAATCGATTCCTCTTATAAACGTAGAAAATATTTTAATATACGTTTTAATATGACAAAATGAGATAGATCATGTTTAATAAAAAAATAAAAGACATAATATTTGATGGAGAAATTACTCTCAGTCAAGAATTAATTATACCGATATATCGACTCGTGAAATTTATTAATTACATTCCTTCAATTAATTTCTGAAATATGTCCCGCCTTTTAATTATCGATTATAACTGCGAACTGCGCGAGTTTAGGAAAGTAAATTGCAACGAGAGTTTTGATTTTTGAAAAGCGGTGTGTTTTTCGACATTTAATTAACGGGGAATGTGTCTATGCGCGTTTGTAGCAATCTGTTATGTACAATCCGCGAGCGTTTTTCGATTGGATCGCGTCGCGGCGAAAGGGTTAACCGGGGTGATCGGGGCCTAGCGTGACACCACCACCTAAACGGGTTTGTCCGGTTTGGCGAATTCCAGTCAACACCGTTATTATTTGCTTTTCCCGGCTTTGCATTACTTTCGCTCGAAATCCGAGGAAATCATCCTGCCTTTCTGATTGTTTGATTCGCAATCATTTCATCTTTTATACATCATTCTACATTAATATTACTTTTATATATGACGTTTATATTTAACACGTAATATTGATATTACGTACAATATAAATTATGTAAAATTCGTTTGGGGATTACATGGGATTTTAAACTGTCCAAAAGTTCAGTTTTCCTAAACCTTCTGTCGCTTCTACGGTATCTTTTTTTTACACGGTACTGTGATTACGAGGTTATCTATAATGTATATCACAATATCGACATCGTATCGACGTATGTATTTCATTTTACGATCTTTATCGAGCGAGGAAAAGAGAGAGAGAGAGAGAGAGACATCCTGTAACTTTAATACTGTAATTTTGACATATTTTATTTCTCTTTCGTTCTTTCAGCAAAATAAATTTTATTTTAGTCAATGAAATATATTAATTTAGCTTAATTCTCCTCTTTAGCTTTGAATTAATTAAAATATCAAATATACATTATACATTATATGAAAACGACAATTTTATTTGGGTCAAATAAATATTTAGGTCAAATTTTATTAAAAGCGTGTAGAACATTTTCCACTTTTTTTTATAAAAGGACAAATGACCATTTGGTACATTTTATTTTATAAATTTATTGAATTGAGAATAAATCCGCTGACAAAAAAATCCGGCATTTTTCAACTTTTATATACGCGTCACGGGTTATTCAGAAATTTGAAACGCTTGCAATTCCCACGTTTCATGGATAACCGGTGCCTATTCTCTTGTACGGTTGACCGAAGATGTTTGCATGATTACACGCTTCGCACATCTCGGTTGTTTACGGAATTTTACTATAGGTGTACGGAAACAGAGTGTTAGGATGGCTTCCACGATTGTGTAAACGACACTCTGCTGGGACACGTCTGGGTTCGTGACATTTTGTTCACGACGATCCGTTTCCGTTCGAATTCGATAATAGAATTGAGATAAATTTTGAAAATATCTGGATGACGGCGGAGCGCTACATTTCGGTATCTGTACCAGATTTAGTTTTATTTATACCAGAAAAGACCTGGAAACGTCGGAGGACACTTGACGTATCTGCTTCCTCGGAGAGCGAGGAGATTTTTTGGGGAAATTCAGGAGAGCGCTTTCGATTTTATTAGCGTTGAATAGCGTTTTCTGTAAATGCAAATCAAATGTAAATTCGAAAGATCAGAAATTCGGCCTCCCCGATTTCTCCGGAGAAACTTAATAATATATGTATATTATATTAAATATCTCATGCATAACGCACAGCTCGCACACACATGCACATACACGACACATCGCATAATTTTTTTTCGGATAATAGTTAGTAGGTCAGCGTATCAAAGAGAAATTATATGCTCTACATGCATTATAATTATTCCACGAATGATAATTTTATTTTATACATTTTATAGCTATGTGCACTTCGTATATTAATCGATAATATTCAAAAGTGTTAAAGGAACTTTGTTAAATAAATTATCTCGCAAGTATGAGAATTACTTTGAGGTGGTATCAAAATTATCATGCACGCGGTGATCCCTCATCGTTTGTCGCGAAGATGAGTATTTTTGCACGAGGTACAGGGTGTCTCGCCGAACGAGACACGCAGCGATAATTTATTCTCATGACGAGGCTCTGGTAATCTCGCGACGCGTAATGTTTGCCTTTTTTAGCATATGTGTTTATAAAGTATATAATCTATAATCAAATATGTGTTTATCATGAATTTATTTTTATCGGGAAATATACCGCGTGCAGGGCAGTGTTTAATCGTAACACGGTACGACGATTAAGTAGCAGATAAATTATGTTTATATAAGATATAACGATCTTGATACGAGTATTCGCGAAAGAGGGAAAAACTGGAGATTTTTCGACGTATATGCTATACTTATTACGGAGAACACTGCGGGTGTAAGGGTTAACGAATTCCACGTTCGCGCGTGACACCCCGTAGACGCTTGTCTCGCTTTTTTCCTCCGCGGGCACGCAGCGTGCGTGGCCGCGTGGCCGCGAACTGCAAAGGGAAAGAACCTGCCCCACCCACGCGTCGCAACGAATCTCTATAAATACCCGAACTCTCGAGAGCGCGCACGTACTCGCGCACTGCACGTGCGAGAGTGAAACGCGTAATGAGAGCGAGAAAGAAGCGTGTCCGCGCTGATTAAGGCCGCGCGGAACTCGCGGGACCTGGAGAGATTTTTCCACGCACTCGCGCACGCACACGCGTGGGTGCCCGCGTGCTCTAAAAGCCAGGCGATTATACGAAATAAAGTGAATTTGAGAGTTATAATTTAACAAATCTTCAAATTTTTATCTCTATTGCCTAATCAAATGACTCATTTGATAGTCTCTCAAAATCGTACGGGAAAGCACATGAATAAATTTAATACGACGAAATAGATTCTTTCTCGCTTGTATTTTATTAAAATGCGATGGTCAAAATACAGGAAAGTATATGAGTAAAGTTAATATACAACAAAATAAATTCTTTCTCACTTGTATTTGATTAAAATGCAATTCTCAAAATCGTACAGAAAAGTGTACATGAATAAATTTAATACACAACGAAATAGATTCTTTCTCGCTTGTATTTTATTAAAATACGCGTCTCGAAAGGCTGAAACCAACGAAAATATATGAATGAAATTAACATAAAAATATAACGAGAGCAAATTCTTTGCGATGTTTGTAAGTAGGTACTCCAACTATATATGCGTACGAGAGACTCGATTCCTTTCGCGGAATGCGGCGACCATTCGGTCTTTTTATTTTTCTTCGCTGTTCATATACCTAGGCAATCTTACGTAAGGGATAAAGTATGCTAATTTTCTTGCCTCGTATGCGTTCTCGGTACGATCTACCGAGTAATAATGCATGTAACGACGTTGTGTCACTGCTCGGCGCGTAAACTGCTCGTACTATACCGATAACTAAGAAAGAAAATTCTTTTATTAATTTAGAAAGATATTTCTCTATATGTCTTACGCTCTCGCGAAAATCCCAGGATTATCTCGCGTATAAAAGCTGACAAGTTTAATTTGCATTTGTGAACGTTGAACCATTATTCCGGCAGGAACAAAGCGCTGCGTGCGACGTCGAGGGAGACCCACGCGCGTTTCTTATCACCGCTGCATCCTCCGCTGATATCGAGGCCTAGATTATGTCTCCTCGACGTGTTCCTCTCCTCCCTCTCCTCTCTCTCTCTTTCTCCAGACAGTCATTCTCATTCATCCCATCATTTTCGTTCCGAGCGGCAGTGAACGAACGTTCGCATTGTGACGCATACGGCTGGAGATTAAAAATGCATTCACGAAAAATATGAATGAGTCACGTGCGCAATCGTATTGAGTCGTGATAAGCTGAATCGTAATATCGTCGGCGAGCTGGCGGCGACGACGACGACGACGGCGACGGCGACTTCTTAACGTCCAATTAAAAATCAAGAGTCACTTACAGTTATTTTCCGACGGACGATTGTCGTCGATCAAATAACGGGAAGAGAGAAAGTAGCTCAATAGAATTCGGTAAAATAAATCTTCTCCGTAACCGAGTGTTCAAATTATAATTCCGATAAAAAAATGTTTTAATTATATTAAGAAATTATTAAGCAAAAGATTTCATTTAATTTCTTCGAAGCGCAAGTCCACAAAAGGTTACTCGCTTTTAGTCTTGCTCAGATCGCAAGACTTATCCGTGTGGCCATCGAATCTGATTATTAAAGTTTGACGAACATGAGTTTAGAGTGAAAATTGTCGAGGTTTCTTCATAATTCTCACGAATGTACAGTAACGAGACCGTTGACACGTGCACGCGTCGCGCACGTCGCGAGCGAGACGCACGTACTTACGCGCCTCCGTCTCACCTCGCACGCATAAACATGCGGTACGAATTAATTAAGGTGGAATCGGCGATGCGTCCGTCATCCCGGCGTGGTCAACGACTGCGCGAGCCGTCCCGTCCGCGCCGTCGTTTCTTTATCATTTTTATTATTATTTCTTTCCAGCAATCGTCCCGAGATAGCGAGGTGCGGTCGCTCACGTTCGCAGCGTCTTTATCGAACGAGAACCGCCGTATCTCGTGACGCATCGCAAACAATTAAAACGTCAATGCGTAACGTCTATCATTTTTATCGAAATGTCATGACTTTTACGTTTAAATGTAAACGATGAATAAAGGAGCTACCAACTTCACAGACACAACAGCTACCGCAGTTTCTTCAATTAGTTTATTCAGCATAAGATATTTGACGAGAGAGATAGAGAGAGAATAACATAGAATAATTATTATAGCATCTAATAATCTAATGTATTAATATAATCGCGTAGCCTTTTAAATCATCAATGGCTTGCAAGTGATTTTGGAGAGGTGCAAGTGTTTTCGGTTAGGTTAGGTGGAAAGAGGGTATGAATAACGTTCTGCAAATATTTCCCAATGCGATACATAATGGAGTCCAAGATCTATACTTGTTCCGGGAAAAAGTTACGGCAAATAGGAAGATAAAAATCTTGAGATAAATCGCAGATTAGATAAAGTATAACGCGAGGGAATTGCGAAATCGACAATGACAATACAAGTCATCACAATCATTTACGTCGTTATTGTTACTTCAGCATGCTCAATGCCTATAAATATACGACGCTTCATTATGCATGCCGCCGATATTACATCTTGTGCGCGCAGATGAATGCATCGATGAGATCCCGCTGAGAATCATTCTTCTCGTGTACCAATGGGATTTAAAAATCGTAATATCCAAGGATATCTCTTACAATTAGAAAGAATCTTATCCTATCTCGAGATGTCTGTGCGTAATTGAAGCTTGTCGTCAACACGCATATCGATATTAATTTGATAAAGTAAATGAAAATAAATCGTTTAGAGGAACTAGATTATTTAGAATTAACTACGCGGTTAACGTTACAATTAATAACCGAGTAATTTATTTATATGATCCGATTTTGCCGCAATTTAGGTTAAAATAATTCTTTTCTTTGCACCATTTATATTTATTTTATGCAATCTATTAAAAATATGCAAAATCACGTAAATTATGTGACACTCTTTGTATAAATCAATCTTATATTATTCGAAAATCATTGTGACGCACTGCAATACGATTAATTAGCGGTTCGTGTAAGTTCTAAACTTACAATATCGCTCACGATAGTCGAGTAGCCACAACAAATTAATTAACGTCAAGGGTGAGATTAACGTCTGCGATTGAGCCCGTGCTTGTGCGCGGAGATGTTACAGGATTTACTGTGTCTATTAAAAGCTCAAGAGCAAGGATCTGTTCGTGCTCATGAATGTGCGAAAAGCACGGCGCATGCCGGCTGCCTCTTCGACCTTTGAACATTTTCTAGAGCCTCAAGCTCTTACGTGTGTCCATACAATTACGCGCGATGTCGCGAAAAATAATGACAGTGATAATGTAGGAATAATTCGGGAAGACACAAGTAAATGAATAAACGCGTGATCGAGTATGTCTACCGGTATTTTTCTGATTTTATGAGATAAAAGGCCAGAAAAATACTGGTAAATTAACTGATTGTCAAAGCTATTAATTCTGATGAAATTCTAATTAGGACTGGATTGAAACTTTATTTCCAGAATCTGTTCGATATGTTATTTTTAAGGTACAAAAGATCGACAGAGAATGTTAATGATACAGAACGATGTCTCTCACTTAGCGGCTACGTACATTTATCGGTGAATTATGCGTATATAATTCGGTGTTATGAGCGAAGACACTTGCTGCCGAAAAAAAAGTGACGAAGTTCGAGACGGGGCGTCAGAGATGCCCGCAAATTTCCCGGAATGTTGTCGCAGGTCAGGACGGACTATCGTACCGCTTTAGCTAACGGAGCAATGGGTAAACTTGTCTCTCCTCCGGTGAGAGGCGAAGATATGACAGAGCCGGCATTGTGGGTCGAAGGGCCCTGACTAAAGTTTATGGTAACAAAAGGGAAATCCATTATAGATTTCTCCGTCAATCGCCGAGAAATCCATAAAAAGAAATCGCGAATAGCGAGCATTATTAACTTTGTAGATAATGTACGGTCGTTTTGCGTTACAGTTGCGCTAAATATCCATGTCTGTTTATCTATGTAAATAAATTTTGGAAAGCGATAAATCTTTAACTGTCGTCCTACATTCAATGATTCAAGTCATTGTTTCTAGTCGTATCGATGAAACTCCGATTACCTACTTACAATTTCCACGTGTCCTCAATAATAATCTCATCACGTGCCGATCGTCGCGAGAGCTCGAAGTGCATGATCTACGATTGTACCTACTACGATTGTATTGTATTGCGCATTTTATCGCGAACACTGGGACGCATTGTGCCTGTTTGCGAGGTGAAGCCCGTGAATGCGTTCCGTGAGTCTCAGAATGCATAGCGAAGCTCGATGATGACTGACTAAAACTGATCCCCCATCGATGTCACGCTTTTGTTTTTATGCCTCTTTTTTTCTCTAATTATCACAAACAAGCAAAATATAATCGGTAGTACCTATGTATATTTTTCTTGCCTTTTGTGAAATTAAATTTATCTGACAAAATTAACAATTAACAATTTTATTATTTGTTTCGGCAAAAAGAAAAATATAATATTTTGAATTAAAATAAAAATAATATTGAATAATATGTGCTGGAATAAAAATAATAAAAGTAGAAATTTTTATGCAGAAAATCTTTTTGTTAAACAAAAATATTTTATATTTTGTCTATAAAGTTTTATAAATATTTAAAATCGATTTTACGATCTCAACTCTTTTATATCACAAAATCACAAAAAATTAGGTCGCAGTATTTACTAAAATTTTTTTTAACGACGCATCGGATATCTAGTAGCACTTTATTGAAAAAAAAAACGAGAACATAACTTTATAGAAGCATTTGATGTTTTTCATAAAACCTCATAAAAGTCGATAATTTGACATCTGTCTTGTCTTGTGACATACAAAGATAAAACGCGGTAACAGACAAACGGAATAGAAATAAAAATCGAGTAGAAGATTTAATCTTATATAACTAGAGATATCAGCAAAATTTACAGAGAAAATTTTTTCAATATTAATCACACTTCTGTGAGAAAAACGATTAATTGATACGCTTCAAGTCTAATTTTCTTATTTAAAAATTAAATAGTTGAACAAATTAAAGTCTAGGGTTTTTTTTTTATTAAAGAAGAACATTATATATATAGATTTCAATACTCTTTGTAAGCGCTACACATAATTCTTCCGCAATATTACTTCTTATTTCCGCTATTTTGCCCCATCGTGTATCCCTTTCCCCACTTGGTTTTCCTAACTCTTGTCTGTCTTGCTCGTACTTTAATTTTCTCATTCGTCCCTCTTGCGAGTTGCATGAGTATACAGAAATGTGGGATCAATAGGGTGGAGGGTGTGGGAGCTACCCCCGGTACTGTTCCGTGACTCATAATACACACTTGTTCGAACCCATGGTAGGTTCGCCTTGTGTGACTCTTAGTTTTCGAACTATTTTTATGATGTACATTTTTATTCGCTCTGACTTCAGAAGGCACGCTTTTCTTATTGATCGCCTTCATATTTAATGTTCCCTGTTCCGTCGTATCTCCCTCTACAGCTTGCTGCTGCAGACGCGAGCTGTACCAGAATCTAGGGAAGGAAGAAGAGTATATAGGAAAATAACGGAAGCAAACGGAAGCACTCTTCCACTCTGAAGAGGATGAATTTTTTCAAGCATGCTTGGGATATTAGGCTCAAAAACTGAAGTTTCTTTCTATCTTTCTCTCTCTGTCTTTATAAATAAATAAACAAATATATTTTTTATTTATTTTAGCATATTTGAAATTTTTATAACACGATGTAATCTATATGTGGTCGGTTTTTCTTGAATTCTTTCATCGCTCTGGAATTTTTATCTTCTTGGCTTACGTCTCGATTTTCGTATATTTGCGCATTGCGACGTTATCACTTACAGAAAAAAGAAAATTGAAAAAAGTATAGATAGGTTTATGACACTAAAATATTTTCTGAGAATCGATTTTGTTTTGAATTTTATCACCATTGCGATAACTAGATTCTGAGATTGATCACTCGAGCTTTTCGTTCCCTTTGCCAGCGCACCTTTTTGGAGAAGCTCGCACCGCGATGAGTCATAGCTTGTCGATGCGTTTTCCCGTGTATCGACCTGCGGACGAAACGCAGGATTGGTTAGCACTCACCCCGCGAGGGTGGAGGAGGAGGGAGAAGGCCGATTCGGCATAATGGAATATAATTTAATTTGTTTCTCCATCAAATCGTATGAACGATTCAGCCCATAAGCGACGGTGACGTCATCTCCGTTGAATTACGAGCGTCATTGATATACTTGGGGCACACACGCGCTTGATACTATCCAAACATCGATTCTTTTTATATCAAGGGTTGAAATAGCCATAATACGGATGGTCTCAAATTTCAATGCGAAAGTAATCTCTTTACTTTTCAATCGTGCTAATCTTTAAAGTACCAAATGAGATATGTTATAGAGAAATAATCAGTTTGTAAGCATACTTACATGTATACTACGAAATATTTAGTATATTTTGATTATAATACATTTGAATGCAACGCGTTAAAAATTGTGTGTTGCATTATTTTTAATAAATATTAAATTCTCTTCACTCAAATATATCACAGGATGAACAGAAAATAGAACGTTTAAATATTTCGTAGATTTAAAGATGCGAAAACAATATGTCGAAGACAATTTGAAAGTTTCCGAAGACGAGCATAATGAATATACAATAATTTCTACAAAATTATTTTTCCAGAGTTATCAAATTTATTAACGTCTCTTTTAATTAAACGTCATATATGTATATGGAACATATGCCTTTCTATTTTTTGTATATTACATTGACATCAAAATAAATTCATCGTTTTGAAATTTGAGTCTCGAGTTCGGTAATCTAAAATCAAACAGAAATCTTCAGGATAAAAATATTTTTTATTTAATTTATATTAAATGTTTGAGCATATATAACTCTAAAGTATTTAGCACTATCGAGGAAAAATCGTGTTTTTTTTTTCATATCTGTAAACATCGCGGGAGTACGCGTTCCGTTTCCAGTGTGACTCAGGCTGTGTACAAATTCGCTGAATAGACCCCCAAGTTTGCAGTACCTCAAATATGCGATACGCGATCGTGCTTCGCAATCCTAGCGGCGTTATCGGCGTTCGCGATATCCGGCGGCGAAGGAAAAACGGAATCTAATAATCAGGCGTCGAGATACCTACCGGGCCGGGTATCTCGCGAGGATAGAAAAGAACGACGGCCGATCAACCGGCGATTGCCCGTCACCGCCGCGCGCCGGTCGTTCCACGCACGCTGCGCCGCGCCGTTCCACACGCGCGTGTGTTCGAAAGCCGCGGCATACGCGACTATCACCTGCGCTACCAGTTCTCCGTTATTTCATTGCAAATTACTTGCCGAGCCACGAGCCGCGTTATACAGTTATCACAATGAGAAAGTTGTTCCGATCCGAGACGTAGAGACGCACGAGTGACTTCGTCCGTGCGCGATTGCAACTCGGAGTGCGACTCGCGGAGTTCGCCGCGCGCAAGCCGTAAACCTTGAACGAATGGAAGAAAATCGCCGTGGAAATCGCGAATTGAATTTACAGTTCAACACTTGGTCCGTGGAATCGCCCAATTCTGTCTCGCTCCATTTTTGTTTTCTGCAGGAGCAAACGCGCTGCCTTATTTTCAGACTTAGAACATCATCGTTTCAATTGGTAGCGTTACGATTGTATTATTTCTACATTTTTCGCGTGAGGGGGTACCCAAAAGAGTGATAAATCGGCGTAAGAAGGTGGCAAATAAACTGGTAATTAAGAAATTAAAGTTTGTGGATCAGAGGATTTCTTTGGGAAATATAGATTCGATTGTAGAATCTTGATAAGCTAATGCTATGCATGATCTATAACACAAGTGTTTATTAATTCAAAGACTACGAAATCAAGGACTCCAGCTAAGGAATTCGATACTTCTCTACGCGACTTTTAAATTAAGAAGCAAGGAAAACGGTAAAACGCTCAAAAATTTATTCCGACTGGGTTTAATTGCTCTCGAGCGTTTATGGAACGCAGTCAGGATAGATTAAAGATTATTCTCTCACTTGAGAGAGAGTTAATCTTACTTATTAAGTTATTCACGGTCGAGTGAAGAAAAATCTTGCGCGACTTCCTTCTTCCATTCCGCGCCGTTCGGCTAACCGGACCGCAAATCGCGCACACGTGACTCCGGTGTTCCGGTCGAGATCTGGTCCCTCTTTTTTTTTTGTTCGCGCTGTAACGCGGCAAGGTGAGACACATCAGCAAAAGAAGACTGAGAAGGACGCGCGCACCACGTATGGCACGTAAGAAGTCGCGTGGCCCTTGAATGGCCGCTCGGTTGGAAATGAAAGTAACACACGTTTCGAATGCCAGCCAACGTGGACCGTGGATCTTTCGTCTCTCTCTCTGTCTCTCTTTCTGTCACGCTGCAACGGCGACCCGATTTGTCCTTAAGCCGTGGCATAAATGTCGAAAGATAGGATCGTCCTTGAACGATAAAGCTCGCATTCCCCTTTAAATAGTAGTGAGTGAGAAACCCCGAGATGACGAAGACATCTCGATCAGTATCGTGTTTCATTCGATTACCCAACTTTCCAAGTTATCATGGGAAGGAAACTTTTTTTTTTATAATAAGGAGAAAACGAACTCGGTAGCGTCATTGAACTTACAATGTCGTACAATTCTGTCCCGTAATTGAAGAGTTTAATGCAACAACGAGATCAAGGAAAGGGGCGAACACAGATTTGTAGAACTTGATTGTCTTGTAAGAGCTATTTATTCAAATTATAATTATGTCCGTTATTAATATAATTTCAAACTTATTATCTCATCACTGACAAGATGTGCAAAGATTCAGTGTCGGTGGTGGGAAAATTGTGGGTTTGGTTTACAAACACGTAAGGCGCGAATAGTCATTATCCCGCGAATATACAGAGAATTAGTTTGTACGATGCTAACTGTAATATGTCGTCAAAGTTGCGAATGCGCGCACTAACTTCGTTTGTGTACCTCACTTTGGATAACTGAACGTTAGTACGTCCAGTTTCACTTTTCGTGCCGAGCCGCTAAACGACGTTCAGAAATCTTTCCGCGCACGTTTGCTTGCGAAATTCCTCATTGTCCCGCGGTGGTGATGGAAGAGGTTGGAGGTGGAGGAGGAGGAAACGAGGGGCGTATGTGTGCCAAGAGGTTTTTCTCAGTCGTCGACCGCGATAGATACGGTCGGATTGTTCGTCCGACGGAGAAAAGTCTTCACTCTCTTGGCGGCGAAATCGACAATTTAGACGAACGTGTTTCAAGAAATCGAAAAAAAAAAAAAAATAAAAGGCAAAGGTTTTTTCTTAAGAATAAATATCATTGAGACCTCTTTGCATATGTTTACTCAAATGACCATTTTACGTCCCTTTGAATCATGAAAGCATAAATACAGAATATGATAAATCTCATTTTGTCAATGGTCTTTAAATCGGCTATTCAATATTCTTTTCTAAGCGAGTCTCTTATTTTTAAATATTGTATACAATTAAATACTGTTTTTTTTTCTATAATTTTTTACTGTCTGTGTTTCCAGGACCAGTTCGAGAATCTGTCCCTGCACACGCAAAAAGGGATAGAGTTTCTCGAGAGGTATGGCCACTTCATACGCGATCGTTGCGCGATCGAATTCGAATACGCAGCGAAACTCAGGTGAGAGACATAACATTTTCTTCCTAAGATTAAATTAAGAGATACGGTCTATACGGATAATTAAGAGCGTATTTAATACGGATATTTTTATTTGTCATTTATAGAGATATTTTAATATTTAAAAACAATTATAATTGTTTACGATCAAAATATTTCCCAAACTTCTGCTCAAGTCTGCATTTCAATTTATCGCGCGACTAATTCGGGACATTCTGTATCAGTAGTTTCTCACAGAAAATTACAAGAACAAATTTTAAATTTATCTCAACGTTTTTTATTTATCAGTAATTTATTTATAGTTAGTTATTTTTAATTTCCTTTCTTTCTAAACCAATTTCTTAAAGACAAAGGAACACAAAGATGCGAGCAAAGTTAAAAGGAAAATTAGCAAAGGAACATTTTCTACTAGTTTTGAAAATAATTTAAAGTGACAGAGAGGAAAGAGGGGATCGAGGGGATCGATGGCAGGTGCGCAGGGCCCCTCGGCGCTGTCGTACACCTTGCACCTTGCACCCTGTCGTGCAAGTCGACGTACATGATACTTCTTTCCTTTTTTTTTTTTAAGTGCCCCGACAAAGGGTGAGACATTCGAGGCGAAATGATTTCAATGGGACATTCTGTATAACGAGCGTGTCTCACGCACCCCGTGGGTTCAGGGACGAGGCGAGATCTGTAGCGACTAACACAGTGTTAAAGGAATCCCTTGTCCGTTCTGTGAATGCCGGCCACTGTAGCGTACTTTTGTTCTATCGGGTGTCTCGAAATCCATCCGCTTCGGCCGTTTAATTACTCCGTTTTGCATTACGCTTAATTACTTCGTCGCACACTTCGAGAAATGTTGTCGCGCGCCGCGCGCAACATTAGCCGTAATTAATTGCCCTTCACAGTCTGCCCTTTGGTATAATCCACGAAAGTTATAGTCGGAATGAAATTCTATATAGACTTATTGGGACGCAGATATTTTTATCACTCTTCTTCGTTTTTGGGCGCGACTTGTACGTTTAGGAGTATAATAACTCATATGCGCTCTTTCAGTAATCAAACATTATTTGAAAACGTTTATTCCGTTGCGTGACTCCGAGGCGTGATCTTTCATATGTTTTATTTAATAACTTTCATTTAATAATTAATTATGGCGATAATTACTTCAGTGTAAGTACAATTATCGTTGTACAATCGAATGGCTATACTAATCGTAAATTGCATGAATTTGCAATTAAATTTGCATGTCTGATGAGAAAATGTACGGGGCATTATGTCCGTCAAAATCGATTTTGATAAAACGAAGGCATTAATTAGTGCCGAGCGTGCAACTGCGAGAAATGATTTCACGCGCTTCGCCGCGCACGGTTCGCCGCTCTTGCCGCTGCATTACGAATCATCGCCGCGTCCTTCGTCTTGATGCGCTGCAATTTCCAGCGTCTAGCCCGACCCTCGATTCACTTTCGTGCAAAATCGCGGCGGTCATTGCACGCGTATTCTGGGACGATTCTGGGAAAATTGCCTCGGCTCCGTGTAACACGACCAAAAATTACGCGATCGTCAAGTTAACTGTTGGATCATCCGGAGTATCCGACGTAACAGCATCCGGGTATTCGGGGGGAAATGCCGGGAAGAGGATCCGTGTATTTGGACGATTCTTGGAAAATTCTAAAATATTTTATTGCCCAGGAATTATCCTCATACGAGCGATTTTCCGCTGTTTTCTTCCTCTCTTTCGTTCGTCCTCTTTTTTCCCCCCCTCTTCGCGTTGCTCCGCTGTATCAAGAGCGCATGAGATTCAGCTTGATAGTGTATTTATAGACCGACAACGTGGCGCACCGTAAAAATTAAAACGGCACGCCCAGATCCGTTTTAATCTGCGCCGCGACCGAAAATAATTCCGCGCACTCGCGATCTGATATTTCTTCGATTACCGCGCGGCGGCACAATCCGCGATTTGACCCCTTGATGCACCTCGAATGACCGCGTGCGCATTGCAGTAAATTCCCAGCGGCTTTTCACGTAAAAGGAAGCGAGCGTGTGGAAATTGCGCGATGTGGCAATTCTTTGAGCGTATTCTTGTATTGCTATTGAAATATTATTATAATTGCATCGTTGTTTAACACGTTCGCGTCACATGTGTGTAGAATTATTATTTAGAATACAGAACACAGCAAGCCTCTTTAATACATTTTACGTATGCATAATTGTAACGTGCACTACATTGAATAAAATTATTAAAAATGTAGCATTTTCTATGGCAAAGATTTTTCAAATCTGGCCATAGCGAGCGTTAAAGAAGTTATTATTTCTGTTCGCTGATGAATGAATCGCGATACGCTTGACAGAATATTCGCATGTTAGATTTTAGAACTATATGATTTAATTATGATATCTCTTTGTATTTATCAGATAACTCTATATAATACAAATCTAACTTTTAGTAGAATTTGTAGATAAAGTAAAATGATATTAAAAATATGTAAAGTTTGATTTTATCTGTTATTCATCTGAAGAAATTAATTCGTCAGACGGTATTAAAAATTATAATATGTTTCAACTTTCTCTAGATTAAAGAAAAACTGCAAACGAAAAAACTAGAGATAACACAGAGATCATTTCTCTGGGCAGTTTACTTCAGGGTAATCTAATAGTTTCTGTTATTCGCCTAACGTTTCCCGGCGATGTCATTTCACCTTCGTGAGAAGCGTGCATCAATAATCTTATTTCTCCCGTCTCTGTTGCAGGCGTCTCGTGAAGAGTTATCAACCGAAGAAGAAGGAGGAGGAGGATTATCAGTAAGTATAAAGCTACATGCGCGCGTACTCTCTCTTCTCGAGTTACCGGCGATCTCAGATAATTTGTTGTATCCGTATATGTGTACAAAACATCAAAGAGCAATAAATACATATTTAAATTGTCCGCCGCGGTCGAGATGAATTACACCACTGTGGCCAATCGGGGGAAGTAGATAATTACACCATGATGAATGGAATTATAGTAATTTTCTGAGAGCGGAACATTGTTAATTAGCATGGATACTTATTTTACGCCTCTTACGATATAAAAATATATTCCGTAATTAAAAAATATATATATTCTGTGCAATGAACGTTGAACTTTCGTCGTATTTCTGAACATATAACCAGGATTTATTAAAGCAAAAGGTATACGGAAAATATTTCCTCTGCGTAGGAAACTTCTACCGATCTTCATAAGTTCCGAGTTCTTTCGCGGAGCCATAATTAATTTTCTGACTCGACGCACAGAATGCGCACCGCGCGAGTAATTAAGCGCGCATAGGAGCGTGGTTAGGTCAGGGTTAAAATAAAACGGGAGTTAAAACAAAATCAGAGTTAAAGCGAAGTGAATTTTGCTTCAACAGAGATTTCTCCGGCGACGGCTCGCTCCCGTTTTTCGTTCTCGCGCGAAACTCTTTCGTTCGATATCCGCAAACTAGCAAAACGCCAACGCAAACACGTTTTGCAGAACTCTAACGAAAAAGAAACGTGAGCAGAGTCTGTTTATCTCGCGACCTAGAATCGAATCCTGATCGAAATTCGAAAGTTAATCAATTTTTGTGCAATGGAAACGTGATATTAGCACCTTATATCTTTAGATTTCTATTTTTTGCACTTAATCATCAGACCTCTTTTCGAAACATATCAGGAACTTTGAAACTGGTTAGAGAAGAGCCAGAATTTTATATTATATATCAAAATTTTTTTAATAAGGTGTTAATTTTACAGAGAGATTATACTTTGCAATATAGGCGAGATGCTTTATAAGTTTAATTCCGCAAAACAAATTTCCGCTCTCCCGGTCGGTTTTTTATGAAGTAGTATAAAGAGTGTGTCATACTAATCAGCGTGGGCCGAGATTTAAGCTCCTCTCATTCTGTGAAATCAGCCTGCGTTGGCGTTGTGTAGATCAGAAATTATTCTTGTCATGTACGTAACGATTACACTATATAATTTAAAAAAAAAAAAAAAACAATTATGTTAAATTAGCTAACGTTATCTACAAGTAAGGCATCTTATCTATAACTAAGGCAAGAGAGTTTGCATACGCAATACAAATGGTTTAAAATTGTTTAAATAGCTAGGTCATTAAGATTTCTCGACAAGAAAAACTAGAAATTTACTAATCAAAAAATGACAGAGCAAAGTATTAAACGAAAACTTTAAGGAAAAATTAAGGGAGTAGAAAATAAAAGGCGGACTTGAAAATATTAAGAAAAGTAAAAAGAAAAGATTTAAAAGATTTTAATCAGACGAAAATAAATCTCACGAAAAAAGAAAGTAGAAAACGAATAAAGTAAACATAGAGCAAAAGAACAAAGAGAAGAACGAAGTTTGTGTTTCTCAGGTATAGTCCCTGTCGGGCGTTTAAAATGGAGCTGAACGAAGTGAACGACCAGGCCGGTCAGCGGGAGGTGATCGCGGAGAATCTTCAGGCGAACGTTCTGCGGGAACTCAATATCCTGGTTAAGGATTTCAAAGAGGATCGCAAGAAGCATCTGCAGGAGGGTGCGCGGCTGATGGCCACCCTAGCCGGCCAGATCGGCAATCTGGAGCGTGCCAGGAAGGCTTACGAGAAGGCCTTCCGCGAAGCGGAGCGCGCCGTGGAGAACTATCAGCGAGCGGACGCGGATCTCAATCTCTCGAGAGCAGAGGTGCGTGATAAAAAAAAAAAACTCCTATCGTTTGATAAACCTGACTAGGTCTCGCTGGCGTATTTCTCTTCGTTTCTGAAAGTGGCCCAACATGTATACAATAAGTGGGAAGAAACGTCAGTAGTATCATTTCAACGGAACATAGATAGAATCTCAAGTTGTGTTTTTTTCCACGGATAGATAGAACGTGCGAAGAAATTGTGCCTTTAAATTATGAACGATTGATGAAAATTGTATACATTGACGCTCGATGATGACCAATTTCTTTTTTTTGCAACGAGCAGGTCGAGAAGCAGAGGATGAATATGACGATGAAGACCCAGCAGAGCGAGGAAGCCAAAACGGAGTACGCGAATCAGCTGCAAAAAACGAATGACATGCAGACGTTACACTACCACACAGCGATGCCGGAAGTGTTTCAACATCTTCAGGTACTTTATTATAACTGTGCACGATTGCGTTCACGTTTTATTATGTCCGTTTTATTATATTTTTTATATTGTCCGTAATTCTTATGTAATATTCGGAAAGGTATTCTCCCTTTTGTCGTCATATAAAGATTCAAAGAACTGTTTAACGTAATAAAAAGAAGGTTTGAAATGATTACATATTTGTCAAACTTGAACAATCATGGATTAAATTTCGCACTGATTAATCGCAAAATTCTAACTTTTAATTAAATTTTTAAAAATAGCTAAAACATTTTTTAATTTGTCTGCTTAGTTGTGTACTTGCAAATGTATCGATATCAATTTAATAAATTAGTAGTATTAATTTCCTAATTGGAAATTATTACAATGTTATCTCACTCAATTCAATGTTCCAATTACCTTTTCTCATGGGTAATTCTCTCTTATACGTCACGCTTTTGCCGCAGGAGCTGGACGAGAAAAGGATAAAGAACATGCGGAATTACATGATGAAATCGGTAGAGATCGAGCGGGCAGTGGCGCCGATAATTGCTCAGTGCCTGGATGGCATTGAGAAGGCGGCGAACGAGATCAACGAGAAGGAGGACACGATGTTGGTAATAGAACGTTACAAGAGTGGTTTCCAGCCACCTGGAGACTTTCCCTTTGAAGACCTATCAGTCGCCAAGAACTACGACAGCAACAGTCAACTGGCCCAGCCGGTCATGCAGCCGATCCACAATCACCTCACGGTCAAGGGCACCGTCTCCGGTGGCAAGATCAAAAAGAGGGTCGGCCTCTTCGGGATCTTCGGCAGTAATAAGGTAGATACTCGTCCGTGTTGCTCTGAAAGATTATGGCAAATCTTTTGGGATCTTTTGGGATTGGTGCAGCGTTTCAACGCATAGGATGTACTGAAAAGATATATTAATAAATGTTCTCAATGAAACCTGCTGATAAATATTGAAAAATAATCGCATTTTTCTTGCGGATTTTTTTTAATTCTCTGTTTGTAATTCTCCGTTTTAATTTAATGCAAGATAAACTTTATATAATTATTTATTATTAATTATTCTGAATTTACGAATTTTAATTAGAACGGTATATTTTCAGACATCCTATACGCATTATTCTTGTGAAGTCGTCGAGTCTGGACGATCTAATACATTTTCACAATAATTCCTTTGCATATATCATAATTACATAATTGGTAGATTTTTTTAGTATACTGACAAAAATAATTTCTGATTGTTTTCGACTCGTAATGTTGTAAGCCGAGGACTCGCACGACTTAAAAGAAGAGCTAACATAATTTATTGCATTATTTATTTATCGCATCTGCGAGGTCGTGAGAAGGAAAGGATAATTGCTAAGAATATTGCAGATGATTTTTTACTGCAGCATGCACGACAATTCTTTGAAGTATTATTTTATTCTTTTAACTTATCATTTACGTATGTATACTTTGCATCTCCTTATTCGCCGACAGGCCTGCTCTTATATGCACATGTATTTTTATTGCGCATGTACATTAGTAGATTCCGTATTCTTCCGACCGGCTACAGTTATTTACGTTATTTACAAGCGACTTCTCAATTATTATTTTGTGCACTGTTATCTTATGATTACTTGAAGCGGTTTGCATTTTTAAATTATTATTATTTGAAATGATTTTGCTATATAATTTATGAGAGCTTTGCGATACAGAAAACTCTATTTATATGTAATAATATGAACTCATACTGATAAAATCAATTGGAGAACACAAAATCTTAATCATAGTTAAGACTACAGTTAAAATCGGAATAATGTCTTGTACTCACTATCTGCTAGTATACAAGATTTAATAAATATCATATTAATATTTATATTATATAATGTTTATATGTAATATATATTTATATTATAATAATATAATGATAGGTATACCGATATTATAATACACATTATAAATATTTAATCTTTATTTTAAATTTCTGTATGTGTAAATTTTCGAAATTAATGTTTTGAATGTTTTTATGCATTTTAACTCGTAGATTAATGTAAGAAAAAGAACAAAGTCTGATAAACTCTGATAAAAATTGCTATGAATTGAGTTTAATACTGTATCTTCTTTTATTTTTATACTTTCGGACTACAATTTGCAATCAGTCTTTCATTTGTCTCGTATAACAAAAAACATAACTTATTTTTCTTCTGTACTTTCTATTAATTTGGTGGATGGTTCAATCTGCCTGTGGTCTTCTTGTTTCCAATCGTCACGGGCTATGAATTGGGATATTATCACACTTAGTAAGTACTTCGTAGACCGCTTTTTCGCTCGCAATTATGTATATAATAACAACTCTTTATCTGCTTTATAAAGATAAAATACATGCGACATTAAAATGTCTTGTTAGAAGAGCGTGAACCCCAGCGGATGCATTAATCTTAATCAGTATAAGACTGATGGACTATAACACTTACAGAATGTAATGTGAAAAATGTAATTAAAATTTTATATTGTAACTAAATTAAATCAAATTCGATATGTAAAATATAACAAAGAAATTGAATTGAGCTAGAATTTAATATGAAAATAATTTATAATGTTGAGAACTGAGGATCTGCGAATCTAAAGCTCTACAACTCTCTGAGAGATTTATGAAATAGAATTTGTGAAATTAAAGAATTACATTTTAAAATTAATGTATTTTTAAATATTTGTAGCTTTGTAGATTTGTAGTAGCTTAGACTTAAATTAACGTGAAATTTTGATTACCATTATAAAAAGTAGATCAGTTTTTTGTTATATATGTGACAAAAATAAAATATCTTATACTATTTGAGATTAATGTTTCCGAAAGGATCTGAGGTCTCGCTTATGCTATTGCTATCTGATGTCCATCCTGTTCATTCGCTGAATGATACGCTTTTTGGATTTGTTTCATGCAAACGACAGAAGTTGATCGAGGTGTGCATAGCTTTAAAGGTCTGTCCTTTATACAATTGCCAAGTCAGTTTTCGATTGACCCTTCTGGTGCTTAGCCGAATGCTTACAAGTGCTCGACTTGCTCGTCTTCTTTACATGCAGTAATAAATAGATGAGACAGGCAATCGCTTCTTCGAGAGCAGAATTAAGTATTTTGATTCGATTGTTTCGTAGAAAATCAAGTTGAAAGAATCCCTACATCCGCGAGATGTTTAAATTAATTAAACAAATCTAATTTCTGCGATTTAAAGGCTTTCAAGAGCCTGCAAAATGCAGGAATTGTAGAGTTTTAATATTTAGTAGCATCAACCTAAAAATCTGCGAATTTTCCAAAAAATCTGAATTTTGAAATTAAAGAAATTAAATTTTAATTTTTCTAGCATCAAATTTTAAACCTTTTAGCACCAAAGGGGTTAAATATTATTCCCATTTCTGAAATAATTTGTTCTGATTTTTTCCATTATTTATATACTGCAGAGAATACATTTTATCCATATTATCTATTATCGCTTAGAACAATGAGCGATATTGAATATTGAAATTGTCCATCAGTATCAATTTGTATACGCTAGTTTCCACTAACAATTCGCAGATCATTAACGAAACGAGTTGCTACTACAACAAAATGTGTTCCCAAGCTTTCTCATCTTTCTGTTATTTTCCTGAGACCTAGAATGTGCGATATGTTGAAAGAAAAGAAGAAAGAGAAAGAGAAAAAACTCACGTTTCACAATCATATAAAGTTTTATTGAAGTATTCTTGCCCACATAATTTATCATTAATATACGCATCAATTATTATATTAATTATTTTGATATAATTTGATAATTATTTTAATAATAAAGAATTTCAGTGCAAAGAAAATTTTTGGGTCTCAGGAATGTGCACAAATCATTTCTATAGGATTCGACACTTATTGTATGAAATTCCAGAATAATGTGCCTGGCTACGGTGATGGTGCCAAGGAGGACTGCAGCGATCTGCCACCAAATCAGCGGAAGAAGCGATTGCAGCAGCGACTGGACGAGATCCAGGCGAAGATTCAGCAAGAGACCGCGGCGAGGGACGGTCTGATGAAGATGAAAGGCGTGTACGAGCAGAACCCCGCCCTTGGAGATCCAATGAGTATAGAGGGGCAATTAAACCAGTCCAGTAACAAACTGGACAAGCTCGGAGTTGAACTGGCAAAGTTTCAAGGCTACCTCGAAGAAGCAATGCGCGCTGGTGCCAATTTATCTAGGTAAATGAAGCTTTGTGCAAGGAACTACGCTGATATTCACTATTCATACAAACAACCGCTTTAAAAAAGCGAGGAATGTTTATAGTGCAACTGTGAAAAGTGAAACGCGGAGTGTAAAAGATTTATATTTATATAAAGTAACAGTATATAATAATACAGGCTTTTATCGTGCAACTTTATTACGTTTAATAAGTTGAAATAT
Source organism: Temnothorax nylanderi (assembly GCF_030848795.1). Taxonomy (NCBI): domain Eukaryota; kingdom Metazoa; phylum Arthropoda; class Insecta; order Hymenoptera; family Formicidae; genus Temnothorax; species Temnothorax nylanderi. Next base: position 1,254,448 of record NW_027249075.1, read on the forward strand.
ATAATTTTCTACACAGTTAATTGAACGGGCCAGTATTGTTGTGCCATTTAATAATAAAATCAAGAGAGGTAAAGAAGTAACTTGGCGTGGTTTCAGCCCAAGTCAAGCACAGCGAAAACCTACTACTAACGGCTCGGCAACCAGGCCGTTGAGTTCACGAAGAGGTAGTCACTCGGGCGGCGAGGAGAGCCTTTCGAGATCCGCTTCGGACTCGAGCGTCTGTAACGCGAACGCAAATCAACCGGTTCACAAGAAGAGCGCGCCGGGCACACCGCAGCCGACTCATGGGTAAGTTATCACGGTAATATACAGAATAACGCACAGGTCACATCATACACTCTGAAAATCTCGGGACCTTTAGAATGCGTACATATTCAGTTCATAAACTTGTTCTTTCGTGTTATTACTCGTGCCGTTTTATCGTTATTAATGTTTTATCATTATTTGCTATTATATTAATATTCTATTTTTATATTCTACCAGAACTCGAATTATATACTTCACAGATTCTCCGTGTCATAATTTATCCGTTTCATAATTCTCCATAAATTCATGTTCAGAAACATTGCAATGTCTTCGGCTTTTATGCAATCGTTCTTATCTTATCGGAGCTAATGAACATAAGTAACAGAGATAATACGAAAAGTGTTACTACATGAGTCACCGCTGTTTTCCCCGTTTCAACAAATTAGTGTGACGAATGGGGTTTTGCTTCACAATTGCTTGTAGGTCCAGATTAGATTACGATCTAGTTGTTGTGTATACCTTTCCGCGAAAGCGTTCGGTTATTGAGTAGATTAGACACTTCACACTAGACAAATAGCCACGGTTTTCGCTTTATGGTACTGATGCACAGTTCCACGAACAGCCCGGAATCTGGCCTCGGCGAGTCGAGAACGTCGTTACCCGGCAGCGGCTGCGAGGAGTATTATCATGACGAAGTGGACGCTCAACCGCCATTGGGAACATGTCGGGCGCTTTATCCTTTCGATGGTGAGAGTCCGTCCAAATCTATGGGCACCCACACGATCTACTTTTCTATGTTCTCAGTTATAGGGACGGAAACACGAATATAGATTAAAGTGCAACCGAGAAAAATAAAACTATGAACAATTACTTTATTCTTGTTATCCTAATCTTTAATCTTGTTATCATTGTTACTATTTCATTTGCAGCGACTAGCGAAGGTTCCATACCGATGTACGACGGCGAAGAGCTGTATATGATCGAGCTGGATCAAGGAGATGGTTGGACTAGAGTGCGACGCATTTCTCAACCGATCGAGGGCTTCGTGCCGACCTCGTACATAGAGTGTCATCTGTACAACACTTAGCCGCTTCTCCTAGGTTGTTAAAGGGGAACTACGCGACATGGAACCGCTCGAAGGAGAATATTAACGAAGACGCGTAACGCATTTGGCGTCGTCGAAGACTCGAGGGTCATGTGTTGGACGAATTGGCACGGGATACCGAAACGTCAATAGCGGATCGCAGGCCTAATACTCGAACAACGTAACATCACAAGGTTTTTAATTTTAAAGATGCAGGAACCTGAACAGCTAAGAATCGTGAATATTCACACGCAAAATATATTATGAAGTTTCTTTCAAGATATATTATGAAGATCTTTTAAGATTCATAAGATAGATGAAAACAGAATTTCTCATTCGCGGATTTGAGAAATCGTTTGTCAATCTAAAGACCCGCGATCGCAATCTATAGAAGTGGAAGTATCTGCGGAATCGGATTATTGCGTGCTAGTATTCTCAACGAAATTGTGACCATTGTCAACTGTTGCGTACACACCACCAACACATTTCCCTCTTAAGGATTCCTGTTCGATCGATCGGCCGATCGATCAGGAAGGAACAAAGGAACGATATAATACGAACAAATAGCCCCGGTTTTGTGATCAATCAATCTAAGCGTAATAGGGATAGAGTCGAGCTCATTTTTGGGCTTATTAGACCCTAAGAGGCATATTTCACCCTTATCCGGATTTATTTAATATAATACTTTGTTATATAATAATTAGCAATTATCTGTTAAAAAGGTATTTAACAGATTTTAATAGCGTATTATTAATAGCGAATGTATTATTTAAATTTACATTTAAATCATTATTTTTGCGTGCGATTTTTTACGAAGGCTCGCGGCGGCCCTACAGCCTTACCTGCATTATTTTGAAATTATATAAGTTGATATTAATGGCTGTTGATTATTAATTAATTATGGAATTTTTTACCGCGGGAATACGGCTGTATTATTATTTATCGCGGGAGGAAATTCAATGCGCGGAGGATCACATCGGGACCTGCATTTCTTGGGCGTTCGGTTCTCGTCAAAATTATTACTAATGATAACAATAGTTACTACTTTATTAATCTCGGAAAATTTTTTATTTAAAAATATTGTATTATTTTGCAGACTGTGTACTATGTTTCACTATGTAAATAAATTTTCTTTTTTTTATTATTTTAAAGTAATCTTATACGAAGGGCCACGGTGGCCCCAAAGTCTATCTACGGCAGGAAACTCACGAATCCAGAGTCCAGAGGTAAGGGTTGAATTTAGGCATCTGTATGATAGCGTTATGTCCGATAATATGTAATTCAATTGTATGCATTTGTCACTTTTAATCCTTGAGCAGGAGCAAGAATCGAAACAGAAGAATTACGTTATTGGATAATTATTTTAAAAAATAGTTATTTAACATCGCAATTAGGAAATGCCAGTTTTTAGTCTATCAAATAATGGTCGACGAAAATAGTGCAATATTCTGATCAAAGATTTTAAGACGAGTCTTTTGTCTGTGTGAGAACTTATATGAGTTTTCACAGATCGCTTCAGTATTAACATTAATGCGGCTGCTTAAGGATTAAAGCGCGATTGTCTTTTCGTGAAGAGTCGACGATGAAATGGTCTTTAATGCACTTCTCGAGACGTATCCTTTTTCCGTATAGCTGTGCACGAGCGAGACATTTAACGATCCCGTTAAGAGAAAAAAAGAAGTAACTATCTTAGTAATAATAATCGCGCTCCTCCTACTCGTCACCCGCAAATTAATCACGACTGTTATAACCGTCGCCGCACCGAAGTTTATCGTTCTTTTGTATACTCGACTCGACGTTGTAAAAGGCGGCCGACTGTTTCACGCACACGACTCACTATCATACGCTGAGAGAGCACGAGACTGATAGGGTTTCGTCGTGCTCGCGCGAGTCGAGCAAAATCTTGATGTTTACTCGTAATCGAGATTGCAAAGATCGACAAGATTCCGAAGTATAGTGGCATCGAGAGAAGAATTACAGAAATTATAGTAGTTATGATGCGTACAGTACAGGATTGTAAAATTTGGCAAAGGATAATTGAATATCCATGTATTCGATTTTGTAAAATCGAAAGCTTTTCTAAAGTTAGAGCTCTTCGGTTCAAAAAGTGATAAATCTGTAGCATCTGGAATTCGTGCGAAACGTAGCTTCTATAAACGAAGATTTTATGAAATCGGATAAATATACATGATGTATAGATGTGCCAAAATTTATAAAATTAAAATTTTTCGTAATGTAAAATATTTCTTAATCCTAATAGAATTCTGGACTCTTCAACGATCTACAGATTTGAGATTAGCTTATTTGAAAGCGCATGTAATCCGCGAAAGGATATCTGTACGACGAGAAGGGTCTTGAGATTCTCGGGACTCGGTTACGCGTAACATCAATTTGCGACGAAAAATGAGTCGTTTCGATGGAGCTGGTCGGCGTACCGCGTTTAAGGAGTTGCCTGAATGTGACTAGTTAGTGATAGATTTATGTAAATATTGCCAGGGATATGGAAGCGAGAGCGAGGCTGCCCAGCATGCGAGTGCCAGAATCGATATTAAGCCCCGAGAAGGACACGCTTCTGTCGCGGACAGGAGCCTGGTCCTTAAAATATCCGGGTATCCTGCGGCAATGCTGTGTGCTGCGTTGGTGCTACACATCGGTATATTAAAATTATTAAATGGTCAAGAAAATAGCGTTCGCGATAATCGTAGCGGCAAGCTGTAATTGTAGAAGTTATAGCGTCGGCCTGTCACTATTGTTACTTCGGGCGATATCTTTGCGATAGCGAGAGCCTCGATGAATGGTCGCTAAAGCAGCATGGAGATGCGGTATATCTGAAGGAACTTGATCCTTGGATCCCCATACGTCCCGGAAGGAAGTCCGCGCGACCGCGAGAACCTGATGCATTTATCGTAATTTTTCGCGGCATCCGGGAATCGTGTAACTTTCTCTCGCATTGAATGTATATGTATATATTATATATATATATAGATATTATATATTCGATCGTCAGGAAGAAAAGGCGTAGCTTCACTATAGCCGTACGCAAGTACACGAATAAATATCAATAGTTCACTCAGTCAGACACATACACACGCACACGCGCATCCTGCCCCCCCGCTCTTGATCGCTTCCGGTTCGTTAATGGCGAAAACAAGGGAACTACTCGGCGATTATGTCAAGACGAAGTAACGGGGCCGCCTGTGCGCCCCGACGTTTCATTGTGTCTGTTTTATGTATATTTTGTGATTCTCTATACGCGCGAACAAGCATTGTAGATAATTAATTCTGCGTTTTATTATACTTTATTATTATTATTTTTATTATTATTATTAATATTGAAAAAATACAGGTACTAAACCAATATAACTGTTTCGGATACGTTAACGTGGGTAATATATTTGCGCCTTTACATCCAGAGTCTCTTCCTCATGCGTTCGATGCGTTTAATATTTAATTTTATCTCTTATAGAAAATATATGTTTGGAAGAATACCAGTTTTTCGGTTCGAAAAGCCGCACTTTATATTTCTTGTATAACGATTTTTTAAATATAATTTTTACGTGATTTTATTGCTATATAAAAATCAAAAGGAAGTAAATGTGATAGTAATAGTTATTAAATCGCGAATATAATATTCCTATATTTACGCAAACACGCGTTGAGAATTATTTTTCATAATAATCGTATAATATTAATAATTATTGAAACGTGAACGTGATATTTTTGTTCGGTGAATGTAATTTATTTAATACGTTCAACGTTTTAGTAACTATTATTGTACGAAGTAAAAAATATTTTATTTATTTTGGCATTGATTGTATTTCATTTCAAAAATTTTATTTAAAGAAGCTGCAAAAATATAAAAAGTGCAATTAAAACTAGCGTGCGCCGTCGTCATCTTTGTTTTGCGTCGTTTTATGTCCGTTTCTGAATAAAATGCTATTTTGTGTTTTTAAATCATCGAAGCAATGTTGCACATGCGACATTAGAATAAATGTCGCGAGTACTGACCAAAGCATTGAACAATTATTGTACCACGCAGTACTTTTCGTTCTATTACGATACTATCGATCATAATTAGCTCCGTTTTCTATTCACGCGAGCGAGTATCCGTGATATCGAGATTGCGTGCAGCTTCAACGTAAAGCCAATCAGGCACCAGCAGCTCGGTGAGTAATTTCATTTTTACTACATAAAGCTAATTTAATTTGTAAAATTAAAAAAAGAGAAATCAGTTGAGCATTAGTTGTATTAATATTAATTAGCGCAATTGAAGTTGTAGATAAAACGCTTCAGAATATAAAATCAGGAATAGATAAAAACGCAGCTGAGTTCTGGGATTTCTTTTTGGATGCTATTTTATTTTTTAACTGGCAACTTTTTTTTATCTTGGACGTTTTTCGGCACACCCTGTACATACGTTCGTACACGACACATTTAGTGGCTCAAGGTAGAACATCGACCTTCCATCCGTCGAAGCTAATACGTTGTATAAGTGCACCATTTACGTTTCTCTATTAATAACAGTCGCGACACACGCATGCATCGTATCAAAATTGGCTCGATAACTTTCGGATAGTTTTATTTTACGTAATACAGAATGTGGGTAAATTTATAAGCGAGTAAAAGTGTCCATCTGTCTTGAAAGCATTGCGCAGTTTCTACTCCCATGTCAAAAATTGTATATACAATTGCGACACATATCTTGCAAGATTTTAACAACCGACGCGTCGAACAATCGGCGAATAAATTATAAAAATACGGACCAACAACTACTCTCCTGACCCGTGACGCAAGTGCTCTCGCGAGACTAGGGAACATTCATATAAATAAGATACAAATTGCGATATAGAAATCACTGTAATTAGGATGTATATAGACTAGGAACGGTGCGAAATATATAATTGAAAAAAAATGCGCTCTCGTGCTTCTCGTGCTGTTTGCATTGCGACGTCTCGCGCGTCTCCACATTCAAATTTCTACGAATCTGAGGATGTATGAAACTAGAGATTTACAGATATTTATCAGTTATACATTTTTATATTTTTTCCATTTGAGAAAATTTCAATAATTCTTAAATCTGAGGGACCTTCAAATGAACTGAAATTATCCAAATGCCACGGACGTAATTGTCCGTAAATCCGGGATTCGACAGGGTTACGTAAAGCTCTGTAAATCTCAAGATCCGTACGTCCAAGAATGACTGACTAGATCAAAAGCACAGGAAGATAAAACGAATTTACAATTGTAATTACTATTCGACGCGCAGAACGCGCGTAGTCTCGCGGAGACATTTGCAAGCCTACGCTTGCAAATCTGTATTTCTTTAGGGGGCACCCTATATCCAGACGTTAATAGCTACTTAATAATATTTTTGTCATTCGTTACTTTTTCGTTATTAATTAACACTTTGTACTCGAGTTACAAAATTAACATTTATCCGAAACGCATCAATTTGCGAGGCGTTAATCTTTTCATATCCGATTTACGAATGCATGTAAAACGTGAAAACGTCCTCAAAATGTAATTTACAAAAGATTTACGGAATCTTTATTTTTACACTGTTTCTTAATATTTTACAAATATATAGTAACATTAAATCATGCAAAATTGTAACATCTCTGTTATATTTTCACATGATACTCGAGTGCAAAATGTTAAATATTAAAAAGATTGCACTATATAAAGTATATATATCGGCAGTCCATAGCGGTGTAAATTGTCCGCGACACTGACGGACAAAAATTACAATACAAATACAGTCGATACAAGTTGTATTCATGAACGACAGATTAATATTTTGCAAATATTTCTTCAAGTCTTAAGCTCTGTAAATCCGAGACTTTTGAATTTTAAAGATCGCACATTTAACTATGCAGATTTAAAAACCCGAAGGTTCGAAAAAATCCAAATCAAACGATTCAAATGGTCCAATACTTTATAATTCAAGGATTCGATACTGAAAGTGTTCTGATATTTAAAATTTCATAAATCGTGAGATCTAATCCTCGAATTCGATTGAATTAAGTATTTATGTATCACAACAGCGTCGCTCATGGCTGGTATCGCAATAAAATCTAAAAATCCACGCGGTATAAAAGAAAAACGAGGGATCGGTCGATCTCCACGAGATCAGTAACAGATCCGCAGTAATTAAGTACAAATCACTAGCGACATTTATAAAAGATACAAGCGGGCCGTGTCGACTGGCGATCCGCGGCACTCGTTATCACACATTTCGCGTTATCACTGTACAAAATGTCGATTCTACTTCTAGTTTACGAAGTCTTGAGCAATCTTCGTCGAGAGAACGCGGGAGATGGAATCGTCTCCCCCGGCGTCTCCCGTCGCGAAATGGGCTGCTCTCACTCGGGAGGTGGCTTAAACGTTCAAGTCCTCCCAATCCTCGATCTGCCGAGGAGTAAGCTCGATCGTGATCCTGGTCAGAGTGCGTAGGAGGTCGTGCAATCTTGACGGTAACGGGTTCGCCTGCAGGTCGATGAATTCCAGAGCGGGCGCGTGCCTGAGCCTCTCGACGTCGATATCTGCAGAGAATGAAACCAATAATGTTGTCATTTCAAGAAAATCTATTATATTCTGAAAATTGTCCTTTGTTTTGATCACGATAGAAATGCGATAATTTATCTAAGACCTCTTTTTCGATCTATAGCATTAGAAATTGGACTCGTTGAAATTATATCGATTTTAATCCTTGAATTAAATATTTAATGTTGATATTTTTAGTACATCCAAAATTATTCTAATAATTGCATGGTTTTAGGATACCTTTAGGGTAATTTTAGGATACTTTTTGGGAGGAGGAGTATTGTGCGATCCGTTAATTGGTTGAGTTGCTGTTCAATAATATTCGATGAAGATCTTACATAACGACAAGTTAATCGATACTGACCGATGATGAAATTGTTGCTGGCGAGAAGTCGTTTAAGCTGGGGTATCCGCCAGGCGACAGATGGTAGAGCGATGAAAGTGTTGTGCGAGATATCGAGTCGTTCCAGAGCTTGCAGCTCGGCCAGCTCCTCGGGCAACTTGCTCATCTGATTGTGGCTTAAGTTCAATTCTGCAAACACAATACGCGTCTTGTTGAAAAACATAATAATGTGGGATTTTTAAGCGGAAATTCTCCTAAAAGTAAATTTTATAAAAGCGGAAATTTAATCCGAAACTGCTCTATAGTTCATCACTCACCAGTGATTAGTGAGAATTTCACGGCAAACTTTGGAGGGATTTTCGTGATCACGTTGCCGGAGAGGTCGCATCTCTTCAGCTCCGTGTGCCGCATCAGATGGTAAACTGCGTCCGGGATTTGCATGAGCTGGCATTCTGACAAGTCTAAAAAGTAAAACGAAAGAACGTATACAGTTTCCTGAAAAAAAGAAAAATAACACAAACGTCGTGACTTTAAGTTAATGCTTTCAGGGTTCTCGTTAAATTTCTGCCGCCATGTAGAAATTAGAGTGAAGTCGTTTCGAAATTAATTAACATCAATTTCAGCGATAAATTCATTTTTAAAACACGAAACGAGTATCGTGTTTTAAAAATGAAATAAAAATTAATATCTTCGATTTCCGGGAACCCCCGCACATCCTTCATAAATAATGAAAGTGAAGGCCATTATTTATTGCGATCTTGTATCTTTCGACATATATATCCTACTATCCATTATATAAATACCTTTTCCCTTTCTCCAAATACTCAATCGTAATTTTTAATAGAAATCGACAATCGAATATCGACAATCAGTGACGAAACATTGGATAAAAAATAAATAACTCTTTTTGCACTAAAATAATTATTCTTCCAATGTTTTATTTCGCGGCAGCCTCTTTCGATGCGCGAATAGAGTCCCACCTGTGACCGATTAACGTTAAACCGAGAGAACATACGACTTTCCCGCGCGCGTTCAGATATCGACAAACATCGGTTAAGCTGTAATAATGAAATTATAATGTAAAGGTGCTCCGCCACTCGAAAAAAAAAAAATGAGAAAACGCCAGTCTAGGCGCATCATAACTGCTGAAAGTGCACTTAACGTCAGCGCGCACCGCGTTTCACGCTTTCTCCGGCGCGGTTTCCAGCACGGAAGACCGCCGACGCTGAATCTAACTCGAAGAACGCGCGGGAGCCGAGAATGTGTTACGGAACAAACGTATATTCCGCGTTATATATTTATCAATCATCGCGATCATTATAACATCGGCGCGCACGCGGTTCCGGAAAGATAACGAGCCGCGCAGAATTGCGCGATTTAGTAATTCAACAAACGTGGATTCGTTATGCGCTTCGTGAGGTCGAGCAAAATTATCGAAAATCCCCAATCCAATTCTAATAAACTATAAAAAGAATCAAGCTCGTGTGTTTTAAAATAATGCACAGTAGTAAGTAGAAAGTTCACAGGCCAATATAAACGAGCAATCGAGAGACGTTAAAAACGTCCCTATGTATATTTAAGATAGATTTAAGAGATATTAATCTATTTTTAATTTTTAGATATATTAAACTATTTTTAACTAGTTTTTAAATTTAATATCTCTCAATTGCTCGTTTATCGGCCTTTGAACTTTCTACACAACAAATTCTCATAATTAAGAAAAATGCTGCCTCATATTTTCCTCTTCTTCGTGGAGGAAACCTTCGTGGAGAACCCGAGAAATATAAAATTCTCGTAAAATTTTGTCATTCTGTAAATTCGGACGCTGTTGAATATCGAAATCTCCAAATTCGATGCAAAGAGAAAACTGTACAATTATACAATGAAATTTCTTCGGTTGTAAGAATCAATTAAGTCGCGTTTTCGCAATTTCTGCTACCCCGGTCCCGGTCGCGCACCATGCAATGCGAAATGCGAATATAAGCGCGTTACGAAAACACCGCGGTGGAAACCTGGCCGCGACGGATCCGTCGCGGATTAAACAATCTTCCTGGCGAATTTTAAACGCGAGCAAAAGGAATCGCGTGTCGCTTTCACCGAATTTACCGAGGCTCTCGTTCTCCTTCGCCTCCTCGCAGCGATGAACCACTCTGGTAACGGCGTGCGCCATTTTCGCCGTCGCCGTCGCCGCCCCGCACTGACTCACCGACTCGCGGTGTTCAGAGACTGCGTTTGAGGCATTTATTTCTGTGCGTGCCTGCCGAAATAAATCCCACCACCTGGTCGACCGTGATACTCATCTCACGGCTCATTCTCGGGTTATCGAGGGGGAAATGCGCGAACTGTTCCGCGATGGCCGAACGAGCGCGCGCGCACGCGATATGGCTCAATGGCTGCGTCTTGCGCCGGAAATCGAAGATTTAGATATTTAGAACATCACGTTTCGTAAGTGCTCGACGAGAGCTTAATCAGCTTAATCGACTGATAAATTTTGGATATTTTTTTAACATATATGGCAAGGAAACTGGCGTGAAAGTAGTCGTCAGATTGTTATTTGTTTGTCACGACGTCGTTTCCGGATAAGCTAATTGCTCTGAATCATATGGCCTTGGATTTAATTTTGATAAACTTCAATTTTATATGTCATAATATTTTTATCGGAGATCTTGAACTTTGCGCGATTAGTTCTTGATTCTTATCAAAAATGTTGGATCCTTATAGATAGATTGAAGTGCAGAATATATAAAAAAAGGCACAACTTAATTAATTATAATTAATTAATCATAATCAATCATAATTAATCATAATTAATCAATTATAATTAATTTAATACTATTTTACGAAAATTGCACTTAATTCTTTTGGACTCATTTTTATTTGAATTAAAAGTGATCTTTTTTTCGCAAACAAGTATTTGGATTATATTATATTGTCGTAAAACGTTCTATAATTCGTGCAAATGATAATTAAGTGGGAATAAAATACACGAACGGGCGATTGTGCAATTAGTATGAGAGTCATTGTGCAATTAGTATGAAAGTTATTTTTCGCTATTGCTCACGCGACCAGTTAACGTGCGTGCGATCGTTTTTCTTCGCCAAAAAAGTAGTAAAAAAGGCCCGATATCAAGCTGCCATTTAAGGTCGCGATGCCTTATACGGTAACTTCTCGCATTTGTAGACGCGTTTGTGCGTTTCGCGCTGGAAAGTTCCTGCATTTCTGGATTCTTACGCGGGATCTTTCTTCCACGCACGAAAGCCTCAGACACCTGCAGAGCTGCAGCTGCATTATCTGCAGCAACTATGATTACAAAAAAAAAGAATGTTTTATAAAATAAACTCATTTCTTTATCTCGCTGGATGCAATATTGAAGATTCAATATTTATAATCTAAGTTAATGTCAGTTTGTATTAAATCTTTAACCAATGCGCGCTAAACTTGTAACGTCACAGTTCTACGAAATCAGAAGTCTCATGACACGGACTTGATCCGGAATTGGAATCAGTGGAGGATCAATACCAGCGATTTATTGCTAGCGCAGTCGTTCTTTGCCGCTTCATTTGTATTACAGATGCGTGTCTCGTATTTGAAGCTATGCAATAAAAAGATTCATAAAGGAGGAACAGCCTCCGATATTCGGAGCGCGTAGATCAGCATTGCCAAGGCTTCGCTTTACTATTCCGAGATCGACCTTTCGTGCGGTGCATCGGGTGTCCCGAAGATACGCGCGAATACCCAGACGACGATACCGACCAGAAGATCACCGGAGCTGTCCCGCGAGGCTCACGATACGCGAGAAGGAAAGAGACAAAGGCCGGATACGCGCGTTGTGTAACGCAATGTTTATCCAGTCAATTATCTATGCCGGAGAGTTGCGAAGCGAGCATTTCACTTTTATCCGCGAGCTCGATGCTCGAGAAACGCCACCCGTTTATTTATCCAGTCCTGATGGGTAACTTCTCCACCGTCGGCAGCTTCGTGTATCATATCTTCGATTTTATTAGCTGTTGTAGTAACAGCTCACTTTGCAAATATCGTAAATATCCTGCTGATTTTTAATGAGCATGGGAAATTTAAACGTCTTGAAAAGCTTTTAAAACACATAAATCATATCTTTGCATAACTTGTAATTTATCGTTGCAGTTACATCATTGTGATCTGTTTCATAAGCGATATATCCTAGAAAAAATAAACGGGAAAAGGAGAGAGATTTTTTAAATCCTCCCTCTCTTTTGTTATTCGCGATACATTTTTCTTTACACTGCTCGTTATGATATAATTGTATCTCTTTATCTTTAATGAAATTAATATTGAGATTGCAAAGTGGAACGGAAATGTTTTTCACGCACTACTACTATGTGATTGCTTTTACGTGATGAGGACGTCATTGGCATGATCCGTACTTTCTACGGAACTATGTTATAAGTTTTTTGCCGCAACAGGAAATCGTTGCCAATACGTTGCGTCCCGACGATCTCGACGATCAATTTTTATTTGCCGTTCCTTGTTTCCCCTTTCTTTTTTTTTTTCTTAATGCACGTAGTGTTACGCGTGTGAAAAAAAACGTATCACAAATCTTGACGAAAGTAGGAGAGTTCGTTAGTCGCATAAAGCAAACTGAGTCACCGATAATGCATTAGATAAGATAGGTATTATAACGGGACAATACGCAGAAAACGTTTTGTTGCGATCTACCGCTTAGCCACTCGTGATATTTTTATCGTAATCCGATAATTGATTTGCCCTGTGAATCTTATGTTTACATCGTAGAAACTGCGTTTCTCTGCAGTTTCAGATTTTTAGAACTTTCACAAGTTCTCCAATCGGAATTATAATGTTGCAGATTTTTAACACAAATCTTTGCTATCATAATCATTAATATCATGAATCTTTAGTATCAGACCTTTGTTAGCCTTTAATCTTAATCAAAATATATAAAAACATCGATGAAATAGGCTTTTGACAATGCATTTCTTGGTATCAGTGATTCCGAGCTTATTCAAATTCAAAGGAATCTTGGATGTTTGAAATTAATTCTTACTGTTTTTGTTACTACAAACTTTTTCATTTCATAAGGTCTTATGACTGCGATCCAAGTGCGTGTTACAAATTTCTGATTTCGTATAAGAATCGCGACGCTATATACAGATTCCGAAAATTAAACTGGTACATTTTTTTTATCGAACAGCACGAATGCGTACGTTTTGATTTCACGAATATTTACTCAGTGCTCACCGTTTTTTCGTCCATATGGAAAAACCCCGATTTTAAACTTCAGAAATTCTCAAAGTTATTGTTTCCAATGTACATATGTATGCTCATTAAATTACAATCTGCGTTTGATTATAGTCTGTGCAATCGTAATCTGTAGAGTACGTTTTATGAAAGGTGGTGAGTCACAAGCATCGGCACATTAAAAACAGCAAAAGCATTGTTGATCAAGGTTACGGTGTGCGCAGACGGCGTTACAGATAAGGCGAGGGTGGAAGTTATCTCGAGTCAGGAAGTACAGTCGATATACTGACACATGCATATATATGATGTTTACAAACTCGGCTTTTTCGTAGATGACTTTCTTAATGGACAGTTTTAACTAGATGGTAACGCCAAAAATTTGTGTCAAGTCAAAGGATTTCCACATCTATCGTATTAAATATTTTTATTTGATTTGTAGTCAAGTATAGACCTGTTACACTTCGGCATTGAAACTCATTAAAATTCATAGTAGAGAGATCAAGAAATTAAAAGGCAAAGATTCGAGTCATCTTTTAATCTGAGGAACGTTGCAAGGATTTCCAGAATTTATCTGGATATCCGAGAAAAATCTTTAATGTCTTTTAAACAATAATATTTTTCACGCACAATCTTACCTAAATTGCAGTTATCTTGGGCCTCTTCGCATCGTGAAACCACCCTGATGATCGCCCGACCAGCCAGTTGCACGCAAACTGCCATCGCGACATTCCTCTCGCCTTGCTCCTGCGAGATCTGCTGCACCTCTTCTTCGTTATACGGCGGCCTCATGGTTCTTTAACACTTCGTTCTTACAAGGGATTGCAACTTACAGCGACAAGCGCGCGAATGTAAATCTTTCGAGTTTGTGATGTCGAAAATCAGCAACGATCTTCGCGCATTCGCCAAGAAACTACTCTGGCAGTAACTTCTCTTATTCGATTTCTATTATAATCGTTAGAAAAACATCATACAAGCTTAAACAGCTGTTATTCTTCTTGTGAATTTTACACCGCTTGGTCACTGGCAAAGATCTAAACTGTATCCGGTAAGTCCGCGTACTGAAGATAGAAAGACTTCGGCTAGAAATCTAGATCTGGTATACTTTGAATTCAGTTAATCCAATTTCTTCTGCGTAGAAAATTTTGCCAGGATGAAAATCCGCGCAGATTGGGTCCCAACGTTCCCGAAGAGTATTCTTCTTTGTGAAAACTTCTTTTCGAGAGTTGAACTTAACTCGAATAACCAGAGCGTTCCTCAAAGAATCATCCAAATTAAAAAAGACGCAGATTTTTCGATTTTTTCACGTCCTTCAGGCTTTCGCGTGATTTCAGGATGGAGTCCAGGACAAAGTCCACTTCGAGCGTGACTCTCAAGGAGAGAGAGAGAGAATCCTCGTTTTCGCGAGTAAACTTCAGCGGGACGCAGGTCCGGCCGACTTCCTGCGCAACTTTAGGACTTTACAAGTCCTCGGTCCTTGGAGTACCTGAAGACTATATCACGGCGACCGAGGCCCGTTTCAGGTGACTCCGTTCAACACTGCCTGCACAAGTGTTCGCGGTGCTATTTAAGCCTTCGCCACTTCCCCCGCCATCGGGGAAGCGTCTCAAACAGCTGACTACTTTGTATGTGTGTGTGTGTGTGTATCCACTCTCCCTCTCTTTGTTTGAAAACAAACGCAGCCAGATGCACCGCGCGACATGCAAGCTGTCAAATTCGACGTCGGGATTTCCGCGTTAGAAACACGTTTATTCAAGGTTTTCCTGCTGTTTCAGAGTTTCTTCGGAAATCTCTCCAGGTCTCTTTTGTTTCGAGACTGAAAGAAAAATGTCAATTAATAAATTGTTTTAAGATCTTGCGACTTTTTAAATAATTTAAATTGAATGTGTTTCGCGTTCGAACCATGTGAAGATCGTTTTCTTCGCTTCTTAATTTTCTATTGTTTTAGGATTTCTTCAGGGTTTTCTTGAGTTTTTAGATTTAGATTCTTCTAAAATTTCCGTTGAGATTTTTGCGTTAGATTATGTCTTCGCCGTGATTGTTCTGTAGTTTTTTCAAAAAGAGGAACCCTCGACGATACAACTGGACAAACGTTAAAATTGTACAAAATTCATCAATAGTTAATTTCGATTTTATGCTAATTACTGAAATTATATTATAATATAAAAGAATTCATAATTTTCAAAGAAAAAAATCTGTATATTTAAGGATTAAGTTCAAGGATTGAGTCTTAACAATTCGACGGATTCAATTTTGATTCCATTAGATTATGATTTATCTCACAGCATTACAAACTAACGAAGTATCATTGAAGATAAAATCGAGATTACACATCGAAATGGAAAAGCTCCAATGTCAGTGCTGATGCGCGTCGAGCTTTCTGACTGCGCAGTTTTTTCAAACAAAGAAGTTTAAACAAGATATATCCTCTTTTCGTCGCAAACTCTTTGTTACTTCGCTAGAACTTTACTTTTCGTGTCGTTAAAGATATCTTTAAATATACCTCTTTCCATTGTAAAAACATTGTGCTCAATTATTGTTTAAGTATATTAAATACAATCGTTATACAAATAATGAGTGTAATTCTTAAAAAAAAAAAAAAAAAAAAATACGTAAATGACGTCAGAGGAAAATCGCAATGAGCGTTGACTCAGATTTCTCGAATAAATAGGAAGATACATTCGTATACACGGAACAGCGCGTCCGGTTTTTCCACGTGTATGTGCAAAATTTGTTCACTCAAACTGACATACGAAATGAAGATCGATAATACTGTGTAAACTCCGTTGCGGCGGGGCAAAATGCCCACTGCGCCATTCCGGATTCCATTATCTACGCTAAAACACAGAATTTTTCTTTATATATTCAACAAAATTATTATAGAAAACATAATACCTGAAATATTAATATAAAATTAATTGATATGAATAATATTTTCATCATATTTCTCCGTCGATATTATTCTTTCGCAAAAATAAAATTGGTTCGCAAAAAAATAATTCAAAACGCGCAATAAATATTTACCGCTTTTACCACGTGCTAGACAGTTTACTATACGCAATTCAGCGTAACATTTGGGAAATCGCGGCATAGATGTGCGTCACTATTTCGCTGTAATAGTGAATTATCACGCGAATGTCCAGAGAAACTTGCCAAATTGCCAAAAGTGAGAACGCGTCTCACAGCACAAAGCGTCGCGAATACGCAGTCACGTTTAATTTTGGCCAAGATCGCGAAGAAGCGAAAAAATCGATCGCCTTTAGATCTCTTTTGTGAATCCATTGGAAAGCTATTTCTTTCTTATTTGTAAAAGATAAATCATTTTTATAAGAGCATGTTTTTATTTTTTGTCAATCGAAAACGTCAACGATGCATTCGGCTTGTTATAAAATAGAATATTTTGTTTTATCTTCCCTTTGCAAATGTTTTATTCGTGATTGAAGTCTCGCATGTTTCTTGAAGAGAACGAAAAAACGACAAAGACGCGTTGGCGAGACGAATTTCGCCACTGTCTGCAACCCCCCCCCCCCCACGCGAGCGCTTCTTCTTCCTTCGCGTTAGAGGAGACTTTGCTCTCCATTCATCGTTAAGCTTAGTGCTCAACAGGGACAAAATGTTTATACGGTTCCGCGGTATGCTTGGCCCGCGGCCAGAGGATACTGCGCGTACATCTTGCCGACGAAAATAGACAGCCGCGGACCAAAATCCCCCATGACTTCTCTTTCGTCGTTTTTGCCTCTTCGTGCGACGTAGGGCACGAAATGACGAAGACCAGAGGAGCCGAGGATGCGTGGCTCCGATCTGTGGTAGTTGATATTGGTACAACATTCTTGAATCCTTAGATAAAATTTTGAATCTCCTCTAATTTTCTGGAGGAATCTTAATCCTTAGATTCCTTAGATTCCTGAATATTTGTATAATTTATCTATGCGAAGATCATCAATCTTGATATGTCTCAAAATCCTCGGATTCTCAAGCCTTTAAATTTCAAGTCCTTGAAGATCTCGAACATATTCAAATTCTGCATTCTCCAATTATTTATATATTTTTCAATCATTTAGAAATTTTTAGATTGCTATTTAATATTTAGGTTCTTTTAATTGAATTATATAGATTCATATAGATTTCTCAGGATCTATTGGCACGTTGATAGATGCAGAAGGAAGTGAGTATCTTCGCAGCTTCTGCGTTGGTTGGCCGGCTTCCGCTCTCATCTCTTTTCTTCTTTAACAGAGAAGAAAGAAACGTTGGGGGAGGACACCTTGGCACGCACCCTCGCCAAGCAGCGTACATTGGCCCTGCGGCATCGTCGCCGCTGACGTCTGTCCCGTTCTTTGTAACACGCGACCGCGTGTTCTCTCTACTGCGTCTTCAGTTTTCGATGTTTACTGGGAAATCGTCTACGCGAGCGGTGATGATTTCACAAAAACAGCCGGACGTACGAGGGTGAGCACGTGCCTCCCTTGATTGACGTTCTTTCCTGGTGGAAAAATGTCACAGAATTTTTCATATTATTAATCAGAATTTTTATGAAAATTGTAAGACTTTCTCAGAATGATCAGAATTTTTCAGACTTTTTATACGAATTGGAACATTTTTCAGAAAAAATCGAAATAATAATAAAATATTTCAGATTTTTCCCGCTAACACATTATAGAAATCTGGGGCTATATAAGAAAATCTGCACAATTTGTCAGAAATTTTTATACATACATCTCTAATCGCAATTTTGCAGATTGAATCCTCGTTGCAATTTGTTTCAAGCTTTTCGTAAATATTAATCAAATTAATTTTTTTTTTGACGTTGAGGGATGGAAGTCAGACAAAAGCCTCCTCAAAAATCTAAGGAAAAAGTACAAGTAAATAATATACATAAACAAGTACAAATAGATATAACTAATACAAGATTAGTTTTGATCATGAAAGGTTTAATACATACGTCTTTAGCAAGGACGTGCGAGACCGCGACAGAAATGTCGTTCGCGACGCGCGTGACGCGCGTTCACGCGACCTCGATTTTCGCGAATGTCTATTTTTCATCGCGGAATTTTCCCGGCGCGAAGCAACACGATCCGACGACGCGTCCTGTCTCGATGACTTTTATTGCGACTTCTGTGTATCTTTTGAACAGGCGCCGAGCTCTCTCGTAGCACGTGTGCCTTCATACAAGGGTCAATTAAAAAGCAAAGATACAAAAGCCTCTCAGCGCAAACAAAATGCAGTCCGCAATGTGTTCGTTAGAGGAACTCGATACGGTGAACTTCCGGTCGTTACTTTTTCGTAGTACCTCGTTCTGCTACTCGCTCGCTTCTAAAATTGCCAAACTTTTGCGAAGAATATATTATTCAACTTATAAATAAAATTTCAATTTGCGGCATGATATACGATCTACAATTAATTCCCAGATGAGAATTCCAATTAGAAATCCAGTGGTTTTATAAATCGCAATTGCATTCTCAAGTGTCAATAGATCAGTTAGAAGGTACATACTAGGGCGTATAAACAGTGTGAGATTTACGACGAGATTAACAATCTATATTCACCTTTATATCCACTTTATGTATAATAACAATGAGCGATAATACATCGGTTTGCAATCGCGAGGCGCGCAACACCTTAAATTACGGCCACACAAAAATGCTTATGGATGGATTTCGCTAATACGAAGCTGTGTCCCGTACGTCTATTAAATGCACTGTGAACAATTAAGTTAAATACAGTCAAAATTTGCATAGCTTCTTCGCCGGTCGTCATATCAATATCGTCGATTTAGGCCAAAGCGGTAAAATTCTTTGATTATATTTTCAACAGTCAAAGATCTGTATTCATTCAGTGCACTTAGCGTTACATGTGACCATCCAATTGCCATCATAAGCCAAATGCATTTTTTACGTAAATAGAGATCGGAATCGCAGAATCATATCTAATGCTAAATATAATGCCAACTCTTTCAATTCTCTAAATGCACGCTCTTTCTCTCTCTCTCTCTCTCTCTCTCTCTCTCTTTCTCTCTTTGTCTTTAATGTACGAATATATAGTTTAATGCCATTCGGTATAATTGTTCCAGTTCATAGATATGTTCTGTGTTGAGGTTTAAGTTATTTGGCACCATCTGCGATTCTTAAGTAAGACACTGAAAAATGTCAAGTCATGGCATCTGTTTTCATTTCCTTTGTACGATTATAATCCGAAAGTGAATTATTTAATGAATAAAGAGTAGACGTACTGTAATTTAATAGGGACATAGAAAGCAGAATAGATATTAAAATCCCTTCTGTCCAAATATTTTTTGAATAATCCATTAAGATCGCAAATTGGTTTAAATAGCTTTGTCAAAAGAGACGTGAGGTCTGAAAATGTTATTAAAAACGTGCAAGATATCCTCTTATCACACGTATTTTGGCGCAATGCACAACCGTGCACCGTATTCAACAACTATCCAGTACAGATCATCACCTACGATCGCGACAGATCGTCATCTCAATCTATAAATAGTCTTATAAATTCGCACGTCATTATATGTTCATCACACGTTACATTTGCGAATCTAATATCGCATAAAATAACAGTTATCAGATAAAATGTATTTATTAGGCATTTGGGGAATCGCACTGTTTTACGGAAAGCCTTTTTTTTTTAGATAACGTGCATCGTTTCACAAACGAAAGCATTCTCTTGTGTGAATACACACGCACCTTCCTACGTACATTGCAATAATTATTATTATAACAATCTATTAATACTAACTTTAACGAGTTTGGTGTTCTCTCTTGGTGAACGACATCCCGTCTCTGAGTATTATCCAGCTACATATGTAATGCAAATTATAACACGCAAATCGCAATAAAATTATTAAAAGTCCTTAGACGAAATTATATTATTTGCGTGTATAATTTACGTACGTATTATTTATATACACGCGTAACACATACGCAAAATTTCGATTAATCCTGTACAGTGCGAATAATTACGTATTTGTTTGCAGAATTTAAGTTATTAAATTCTGTAAATTAAACAAGATATAAAAAATAATATAAAAAAATCTCTTTAAAAAAGATTTTAAAAGAAAAATATAATTTTTCAATATTTAATGTCATTAAAGATTTGCTATTACGGAATTGAATTTGGACTAGTAAATTAATACTTATATTTTACCATCTCTATTTTCTTACCGTCACTCGTGTGAATAGTGTTAAAGATCAATCAATTGACTAATGTAGAATAGGCTTTGGAACAGCTATGGCATAATATGTATTCAAAAACAAACACACACGCACACACACATACACACATTTTTTCTCTTTCTCTCTGTAACTTTATAATATATATGTATAATATTTATAACGTTACATCAACGTTAAATTTTGAAAAATGTATCGTCACGTAACGTTATAGTAATGCTACGTAAATAAGGTTTTCTAAAATATTATACAGTAAATAGTAGAAACGAGAAAAAGTGACACATATAAGATATAATTGTGATTCTGATATCTGCACTGATGGAATGTTTATAAATTGGAATGTTATCTGGAATCTGAACCGATGGAATGTTAGATATTTGCTCCCTATTTATCTGTGCATAGTAATATAAATATTTCTGTGCATTTTATACAGCCTGATGTAACATTACAATTTTAATAATTAATCCATATCAAGTCAATATTAAAAAACGGCAATATCATCATAAAATTGATGTAACGTCGCATTAATGTTATGCAGTCGTTGCTCATTACGAAATAAATTGCGAAAGCAAACCATTATTATCCATTATCAGATATCCTTACATTTTCCATGTTCATTGTTTATAGAGAGAGGGGGAAAATGCGATTTTCTCTTAAAGCTGCCGCGTTTATTGGATGCTTTCCTGTTAAGATTCCTTGCTGGCTTGTGGTCGGTCCACCGCCTCCTGCGCGTGTTGCAATCCGGCGCAGTAGTGCAAAAGCAGCACGCTTAGTGCCTGTACTCGCAGATCACTCTGCGCGATCAGTTTCACGCTGTCTGCATCCCCGTTCTGAGACAGGTTCAATCTTGAGGTAGTTTCGGCGTCTAGCGCGTTCTTCAATTTTCCCATCTACAAAAGACACATATCCGTTTAGCAGACGCATTTTCGTAACATTTTTATATTGAGCCTACAAGAAATTTTATTGTTACTAATCAGAGTGATTCAAAGTTGGAATATTCTTGAACTGGATTGGGAAATTTTTGGGTTTCTGAATACCTTAAGTCAGTAATCCATGGATTTCTAGATTCGTGGAACGAATCTCTCGAGTTATCTACTTCGAAATTACTTGTGCAGTATATGAAAAGGACTTGTCTCGCGTACCATGGTGTTGATCTTCTCGACACGCTCCTGCGGCTCCAGGTACTTGTACAAGAATTTGCCGGTGTCCCTGGCCCTTGACATAAGACCGTCGTCCAAGTCGCCGGCCATAAGTGGAGCTGCAACACTTGGCTCAGCACCCTCCAAGAGGTCAGGACTTATTCCCAGACCTCCAGCCAATGAACTCTAAACGTTTCAACAATTCGATCAGATTGATTAATCATCGCCGTGCGATCTCAGCGAGGGGCATCCTCGTTCGATGTTATGCAGATTCGGAAAGTGAAACATAATCAAGCGGTCGAGCCGATCATGCGTGTGAGTCACATTGATCTTCCTACATCTATAATATGATCACCGTATGCAAGCCTTGCCTCCAGTGTTAAGGTGCAATTGCAATGCAATCAGTGCCGTGTTCATCGTGTTGTTGAAAATCCTCGTCATTGAGAAAACTTGCAACAGTTTCGGGCAAACGATGGAAACAACATCTTATGACAGAAATAATAATTTGTAAATGACATAGTGATCACTGAGCATTAAGGGATCAAAGAATCTAGTTATTTATAAATAGACGCTAAAAAAATTAGTATGATTAATTGGACCAAAATTATCTTAAAATCCATCATTTATCGCTAGTATGCAGTTACCAATCTCTTTATCTTGCACTCTTGCGTGCGAGAGTATCTTAATGTATCTTCGATGATGATTGTAACGCGTGATTGATGAAGGAATGATTGAAGATGAATAAACACACAAGCATGAGAACTGCAAGATATAAAAATTCTTCCAAAGAGCGTATTATTTTCTTTTGTTTCGGTTTGAGAAGACAAGTGGAAGAAAGTGAAGCGGAGAAGGTTTGATGCGACTCTGATAAGAAAGCTATGGTGATTAAATTAAAAGTCGCATAATTATTCACTATTGAGAAGAAAGAACGTTTTACTTAAATTACCACAGTTCCTCTTATTTAAGATTTAATGCAATTTTTTGAAATTGCGAAAGATACTTGCTGAATATGGACAAATTCAGATTAAATCTAATTGCAATATATTATGTTTCAACGTACTTTTAATATAATCTTTTGTAGTTAAAAGTAATAAAAACTGTAGATATTTATATTCGGATTGTAATGTTACCGCCTTGAATTCTTCCATTATGTCCTCTGTTCATCAGAATCGCAATGCTAACGAATAAAGCCTGTTTAAAATTTACGTTAGATAAAATTTTTGTGAAATCGAGCACATGCGATCCTTCTCCGCTTCGGGCGAACAAATGTGTGTTGTTATTCTACCTTGCGGGATGCACAGGGACTTGGGGGGAGACTTCGAGATGCCAGACCAATACCGGAAGCCGGTGGGGCCAAGCAACTGGTACTTCCAGCCTTCTTCAGGCCAAACAGAGTGTTAGCTATACTAGCCTTCACGGCCATCATACTTGCGCCCTGATTAATCGATCAATGGATTTCAAATAGATTAATACCTTTTCACCATTCACGGTAACAAGTTATCCGTAAAATAATAAATCAAAAGTGCAAAATTGGTTGCGCGTCGTAAAGCGTACATTGTTTTACCAATAAAGTATAGAGTCTATGTAATTTCAAAATGCTTAGTATCTGTCAATTTATTGCCAGCCAAAATTTTGAAACACATTAGACCGAAATGAAATATGAGTAGATTTGTGGATACTGTATATTTATTTCACAGAAATCTGTGTCAAAAATTAAAAGAATATATTTAGAATAATAATTTTAAATAATTTTATTTCGCAGATTTGTCAGAATTCACATATATGTAGATTGTATACTTTATCGATAATTTATCAATAACGCCTCGTACGAATAAAGTTTCATACGAGAAAGGAAATTAAACTTATTTTTCTACTCGTGTGTAATTCATTGAGAACAAAGGCAAGGTCAAGAGGTGCAAGCTTTACAAAGAACCTTCACCTCCCCGTGCATATGTTCAGTTCGTTTTATTGCCAACAACAGAATGCAAGTCACGCATAACAATCTCTGCTTTCTATATACAAAATATCAAGATAAATGCATTTAAAGACACACGTGAGTTCTCAAATATTGTACAGTTCCTTAACCATGTGACATGTCATCAAGCACTCCTATATTTCATTGATATGTGATAATGATAATTACTTGTTGCTCTGTCCGCGTGATCAGTGCTTAAAATGATATGTCGACACAATAAATATCACATTAAAAAAATCGATCTTTTTCGTATCGATGAAAAAGCAATAAATAAATAAAAACAGTCTCGGAAAAACTGAATATGTTCAAAATACGGAGCAAAGTCTATTGTTGCAACATCTAAAAATACTTTTAAACAAATAAGTATTATAAATATATATACATAATTTTTAAAGATTATTATATTATATATTATACAATATTATATAATATTATATAATTATATTATATAATACTACATAATATTTTTATATTGTTTTTAAATATTCCTTATTTACATTAAGATATAAATATTAGGCAGTATCTAAATTATAAAGAACATAGAGTATGATCTTAAAAATGATAAATCGTACAACACTTGCAAAATAGTTGATGATTTGACGTCGCGATACGATTATAGATTGCACATTTGTGTAAACGTAAAGAAACATTGCATTGGTGTACAAATTATAATATAAACATTGAAAATAATGTTAATGACACTAATTATTTAATTATCATAAGATTCACAACATCGGACTAGAAGGTAAAATATTATATTGCTTTCAACTTAATATTAAAAAATACTGACAAGATAAAATTTCTCAAAATAAATAAATAAATAAATGTTTTCTAAATGCCAATATCGGAGATTAAGCATTTTTTTCCTTTCGGTCCGAATTTGCTGTCCCGTATGGAAGCATCATATATCGCAATGCAAAATTCGAAATGATTACGCTCGCGCGTAACAAAATGCCCTAACTACGTCTTGAGTACCTGTACGTTATCTTCGCATCCTGTCAGAGAGATCTCTGGGCTAGAGATATCCCCGACGTTTGGCTCGATCTCGTCGGCCTCCAACGCCAGAGTTGCTAGACTCTCCGCGCCGCATGTGCCAGATGCCTGACAACGCGCCTCGCACTTTTTGTGACACACCATGCCGCAATCACGACACTGTACTGCATCCTTTAACCAAATCTGCGCAGAAAGTAATCCGAATAATCTCCAGGTAGAATAAAATAGAGATAAAATAAGTTTAGTAAAAGAAAATAAAAATCGTCCTATTTTTGAAGCTTAAATTACATAGATATAATTACACAGATATATCTTACATTCCACAGATTTTCCTTTCTCTCTCTCTCTTTCTCCTCTAAATATCACAAATTTTTACAAAGCAGCGTAATTTTATTGATCTTCTCTTGCACATATGGGCAATTCGACAAACTATAAATGAATTATTAGTTTGTAATGCCATACCTTTTTCGTACAAAAATCGCAATGTGTCGCTCTGTGAAAGTGCGTCCTGATAAAATCGTGTATTTTTCTATCAGTGATTTCCTCGCTTGGAATCGGTTGAGTTTTGGCAGTTTCTGCGTTTTCCTTCTTCCCGAAATCATTAATCCCTTGATCGCTCGGCCGACAAGATTCCCATACGTACGATAGCAGAATGTCGCCGTAACAGAGCGTCGGATCGAATCCCGAGTAACCTTGCAGTCTTACGTAGGACGTCGCTAAAGAAGCTTTAAAAGAAATTCTATAATTAATTTTTTAAATTTACTTTTAATTAATTTTTTTCTGAATCTGAATGAAATCCGATAGAATTCCAATGAGAAACTTATTCCCTTATTATAAATCAATTCCACTTAAAAAGATTTATCGAAATTATTATTTACAATTTTATATATTTTATATATACATATATATTATATATATTACAATAAATATTATTAAAACAGACAAGAGGAAAAGATAATTTTCGAAACTTACCACTATCTGGAGGCAATAAAGCATGACATTTTAGGTAATGCCCAGTCGTGGAAGTGCAGCACTGCGCCAGAATTAATTTCACAGGCGCGTTTATGTAGCCTAGCAATCTCGGTGGTGTTTCACCGCCCTTCACCCGGCCCCATACGCCCACGTTTAAATATTGCGATTCAGAATCGATGCGGAAGCTCTTGGTCTCCTCGAAGGTGATCAGAGAGGCGTATGGCTTCTCCTTCGTGTTGTGGTACAGATCGGCGATGTTGGTCGTGTTACTGTCGTCCGGAAGATAAAATTGAACATTGCTGGATGACACCGACGACGTGGAAATCACCGAGATTCGTCGAGACGGCGTAGTGTCGGGCGTCTGGGCGACTTCTTCTGTCTGGCTGCTGCTCTTTCTTCTCTTGAATAGCTTACTGCTGTCCGATCGGGTGTCCGCGAGATCATTGTCAGAATCTCGTAGATCGGAGAACTTGATCTGCGCCTCGAACTTGATCTTCCCGGCGTCTTCCACGTTCGGACTGTCCAGCCTGCCCACGGAATCGCTTTTCGACGCCTTCCTTTCTGCGAAGGGCGTCCTCTCGTTATCCGTTTTCTGTCCTCTTTCGCTCGAATCCGCCTTCGAGTACCGTCTCTCCACCCTGATAATGAAACGTCGCTGTACAGCGGATTTGACAAACTTCGCTACTTGGTTCATGCTCGACACTTTTTTGCCATCCACCGCTACCAAAATGTCGCCTTTCCTCATTTCGGCGATCGCCGCCGGACTGCCAGACACTATGGTCTCGACTAGCACGCACATCTGGCCGATCTCCGGCACGACCTCCTGCTTGAACACCACGCCCAACTGCTGGGAGCCCGTCTTACTGATGATCAGGTCTAGCACCATGTACGGAACGCCACTGTACTGCGTCAAATAAATCCATGGCGTAGAATCTATGCTCATGGTGCAGTACACTTCCACCTGCGACACGTCTTCGCCATTATTGAAGACGATAGACGCGAGGTTTAATCTGCTGATATCCAATAATACGACCTCCAAGTATCCTGGAGTGAGCTGAGTACTGGCGACCTGAAAAAGTATGGATCGATATTGTGCGAAGATAAATTAAAATTAGCTAATTTTTATTTCTCGAAATTGAAATTTTCGCAAACGCACAAGTAAATTGTAATGTAAAGCTAAATAAATTTAAAGAAAGCGCATTTTACCTCTGAAAGATCCACGGCCTCGTCGTTCAATCTTCGGAAAAACGGCTTGTAGCGCATCTTATAACGAGGTAGAGTATGCTTCCGCTTCACTGCCCTCCTAATCTGACTGGTGATGATCGAGATTATCTGCGGCTGTAACTGACGGCCTTGGAACTGCGACTGCACTTCCAGCTCCAAGATTGGATCCGAATAGAAGCTCAACGACCAGTGCGTGTACGGTACACGAGTAAACTGTAGCCTAGCTTTACCGCTGATACGCTTCACTGTAAAAATTGATAAGTACGATATAACATCCTATTTTCTTAATTTTTCTTTTTAATATACCGTTATATGCGATAATACCTTGCAGCGCCATGTAGGCTGTTTTACCGAGCAGCATCTTAACATCTATGGACAATTGAAAGTTTCCTGAGTAATGTAAATCTAAGGCCAAGTCCAGAGACTCCAGCAAACCCGTGTCGGCGTCGATTTTTGAGTCGGCGACTTCCAGACCCTTTATCGTCGGGAATTGCGTACCGAGATTCAAGTCTCTCAACTGGAAACAATTACAGAGGATTGTCACGCGGAAATGCTCCCTTACGCTATTCCAAAATTGTCCCTGTCGAATCTTACTTTTACACTGTCCAACAGCTTGGCGGTGGTCGACTGCGTAAGAAGCTCCTTGAACTCGTTATTCAATTTCCTGTAAAGCCATAGACGCACGCGCTCGGCGTTCCGCAGCTCATTGAAGAGGAACTGCAGCGTAAGGTTTATGGCCAGGTTCTCGTTGCCCTGGGACATCACCTGACGGGACATGCTGTTGTTGGAGTTCGCCCGTTCCTCCTGCACCTGTTCCACCAGCTCCTTAGGTAACTGCGCCTTGCCATGCTGCAGCTGCCTCTGCGGCGGAGTGGCCTGAGGTCCCGAATCCAAATACCTCTTAAACAGGTAAAACTGCACCGACAGGGTACATATCACACCACAGACGAATGTAAAGACGGCTACCAGAGCCAGCTGCAAACTGTCCATATTAAATTCACTGCTGTTGAAGGATACAGTCTCTCCCTCGATTATCAAATGCAGGACACAACGCAAACAGTGACACCCAGATGCGGATTATTATGTAAGTGGTAACGTTACACTGTACACACGTGAAAGAAAGTCTCCAATGTCCATGCTAAAGGCGCAGAGTTGTCAAAAAAAAATTGAAGTACACGTTGTTACGTATCACCCTGCATGCAGAGAGAAAACGTTCCAAGTACGCATATTAGAACCACACAGCTGTCGAAAAAATCCAGTCTCTCCTTCACAAGTGTCGGCAAATTCCAAACCAAAAAAAAAACAAGCTGCAGGAAGAATTATGCTAATTAAGACACGTACAAAAGTGAGGATTTAATTGCAGCTATGTACAAACTGTTATATAGATAGAAAAATGTAGATTGCCAAAGTTAAACAAATTTGCTTCTTATTCTCTCAATCGTTTTATACCATAAAAAGACAATTTTCTTAAACTGCATCAATTGCAATTAAAACGGAAACTTCACTCTTGCTCAGAAAAATTCTCTATTATCGTCAATTGAGAGGAAAAGCTGTCGTACAATTTGTTTTCGTCGCAGCACCGCAGGAGTGAGCAAAAACACGAGTGAGAAAGAGAGAGAGAGAGAGAGGGCGGAGGAGGACACTTCTAATTGTTCTTGAGAAAAAGTCGACCTCCGGCGGCTCCGGCTCTCGCACCGTAATCACCGTAATCACCCGTATTGTCGCTAACTACCTAACGTTGCATTAGGAACTTTCGGTACGGCCGAACGTCACCGTCACCTCGCGCCCGACAACGCGCTGCGCACGGGAACGGGTCTCGCGGTCTTCACGGCTCGACAGGTATTCGGAACACTTTCACTCGTCGACCCGCGGATCAGCTGAACGACGCGCGCGCGCGCGCGCACCAGAGAACGAGTGCCCCGCGTCGCTGCGTGTCCAGCTGCGCCGCATCCGGGGTGATCCAGGGTGATGGCGGGGACGACGTTCCACGAGCGGCGACCGCGAGGACCGTCACTGCCGCGCGGCACAGGACGGAATAAATTCGATTCCCCACGCATTTCTATCGATCTCCTTCTCCTCTCCGGCGAGTCCGGCGACCATGTTCGCGCTTTCCCCAGAGCACAAAGAACAACTGTTAATTTCCTGATCCACCGTCCTGGTGGCAAAATGTCTCAGAATTTTTTATATATTATTAATAAGATTTTTATTTCTACGAAAGTTTTAAGACTTTCTCAGAATTTTAAGATTTTCTTAGATTTTTTATACAATTTTATACGAACATTTTTTCGAAAAAACTCAGACAAAATAATAATGAAATATTTCAGATTTTTCCCGCCAACACATATCATGTATATCTTCGTAGAAATCTAAATAAATATGAGAAAATCCGTGCAGTTTATCAGAAATTTTTATACACAACTTTATTTTTTCGATTCTGGAGTGTAAAAATTACCTCAGGCTAAACGGGAATAAGTGCGAGACTTCCATTTGATATTTCCGCGCTTCTTTCGTTCAGTCGGTAAGATAGATCCACAACTCCCACAAGGCTGGTGAGCCTTCGACTATATGCGTGATTAGATGCGACGCGGCGACACGTGCGCGATCCCACGCTGAAGCTGCCAACTTGGCGGCGATCGACCGGCAGGCGGCACAGGCAGGGGCGGCCAATAACAAACGGCAATAAAATAGTACTAGTCCGACAACTTCACGTCGCACGACTCGCACGACTGTCAACGGAGGTTTCGAAAATGCGCTGGGAGACGCGCGCCGATTTCGTCGTCCTGTGCGTGTGACTCCGGCCCGATTGCGGGAGAGTCGCGGAATCATGTGGCCGATGCGGCCGGAGATGACTCGCGACGAGTGCAGGAAGTGCCTACGATGCCTCGGTAAGGTTATGTGAGCCGAATTAATAGCACCGTTGAGCGAGCGAGCGAGCGAGCCTCGTCGATGTGCCGCACTTTCGTCGCGCACTTTCCGTAAAAATCTGGCCACGGACGCGAGCCCGGGCTCTCCGTCGCGTTTCCCACGCCGCGGCGACGGCGACGTTGCCGAAATCGCGGTCCTCGCGTCCTGCATTTCTGACGAAGCGGGAGCCCGAGCTCGTGAAAAAATCCCAGAGGTCCAATAACGCGTTCAGCAGCAGCGGATATGGCTTGGCATGGAAGCCGAGCTCACACGTTTTATATTTAGTTATTAGATGCAGTGGCTTGGTTTTCGTGTCAGATGGATACATCGGGGATAATCTGCATTTATGAGACAGAAAGCTGAAAGACACGGGCCCAACGTCTGCATTCTTCTGGCAATGCTTAGAATCCAGACGCTGTGGTTCTTATTTCATGTTAATATTAGAAAATGACCTTTGTATTGTGTAGAATTGTAGATAATGCGTGGAGCTAGACAACACGTTTAACGGTCAATTATAGCGTGAATACTTAGCTCTTGTTTCTCTAAGCTCATGCTCCACTGTATAGAAGATGGTCATGTATATAAATAAAAAAATACATGTTTTTTTTTTCAATAGAATATCAAGTATCGATAATTTACATTTACATACATTTAATAATGTATATGCTTATAATATACATTATTTTAGAAATTAATATGTAAAAAAAGATATATGTATATTTATAGTATGTAATATTTTAGTACACAAAGAGCTATACATGTGATTACATAATACTAAATTAGATGATTAGATTAGATCAAATATATATCGCAAAGAATAATATAAGATTATATTCTTCATGATAGAGCACACTCAATTTTGAGTGTCCTGTGTTTATTAGAACACAATTTGTTCCTCTGATACAAATTTTAATTTGAAATAAATGCATTTTATAAAATCAGTAGGATTTGCATATATATCATAAGAATAGCTTGGTAATTTTTGTACAATAATATATTCTAATATACGGGACACTTTTTGTGCTACAGAATTAGACGCTTATGGAAGTATGGTCTCTGTCCTACGAGCTCAAGGCCCTTTCACCAACGAAAAACAGAAGTTGTTGCAAGAACTTGCTAAAGTATTACATATCTCCAATGAAAGACATCGTGCCGAAGTACGGAGAGCTGTAAATGACGAGAAACTTGCAACAATTGCAGAACAGTATGTATTCTATGCGACATTGAATTTGAGAACTCGCAGGAGAATAAAAAGATATTAATTGTATATATAATAACAGTATTATATGTGAAATTCAGTGAAATAGAAGGAAGTTTGTTGTATTACTCACAAAAACTAGAGACCCTATAACAAGAGTCTGACCATAAGGCGATCTTGTCAAAATCCTGCAAGAGAGAAGGATGTATATTCACTATCGCTTTCTCTTTCTCTCTCATATCTCTTTCTCTTTCCGTTTCTCTTGCTTTTGACGAAAAATGGCGAACCAATCAAAAGTTGCTACCGTATGGCTAGACTCTTATTATGAGGTGTCTAACAAAAACAATACTCTAGAAAACTGAGATTTATTTGTTTAATGTGAACTTATTGTTGTCCAGACTTAATGGTCCAAATACTGGTATAGATTGGACTCTCGAAGGTCGTCGAACTATTCCTCTCTTGCCAAGATTGAAGGCACGGTCTGGATTTACGACGTTAGCAAATAGCCTGTCTTTTACAACTGCGATTGCAAACGAGAGAAAACCTGATAGATGTGTTACTGTTAGACAATCTGGAAACTCAACAGGTTTATTAAATGATAATTGTAGTAGTGACTTATATAAGTTGTATTATTTGAAATGTACACATACATTTGTATTAACAGCTGCTGAAACTGAATCTCATCCTGATGTAAAAATAAAAGAAGATTTATCTATTGATACAAGATTAAATAGCTTTGAAAATGAGCTTGATAACTGCAAAACCTCAGAGGAAGTAAGTAAAAATATAAGAAATTTATCTAATGGCAATTTTTTAAATAAATTTATATTATAAAAGTTTGTATTATATTCACATGTTACGGTGTATATCTTCAGTTTTATTGATCATGTTACTTGCATAATTTGTAGAATTCAAATTTGAGCGAAGATGAGAGGGCAGATGATAAAGATAGGCTTAATAAAATTAGTGAAAAGCCCAAGGAGTTCCCGCAAAAACGCAAATCTCCTTCCCCGTTGCCGACGGCACCACCGAATAAAGTTCTAGTAGTGTCTGAACCACCAAACCATACTTTGCGGACTTCTGAAAATAAACAAGCGCCGCAAGTACTACAAGTAACCAAGCGTCAAAATTTTGCATTAATTACGGTTACTGGTAATGAGATCTCAGGTTTGTGTCTTTTTTTCTCTATTTTCATGTAAATTCCTTGGAAATAAAACTAATCCCTGTGTGCAATGGACATGATTGTGAAGGAATTACTTAACATAGAAAGTTGTTCATTGTTTTAGAATTAAAATATCAAGCCTCAGAAATTACTGTGTTTGAAAGAAAGAAATATATCCATAATATTTAAAAATTGCTTTTTCTAAATTATAGATTTTGTAATAAATTCGAAGATGTGCTTTTTTCGAACAAAAGTTTCGTATATTTTGCAATATATAAGACATACTAAAGTTTTGTGTATCTTATATATTTTTTTAATATGTGTTTAATAAAATTAAGTTTCAATTATTTTGATAAACTCAGATTCTAAAGAGAGCACTACAGTGTCAGGACATCCGAGTGAGTGCACCGCAGTTACGTTAAATAAACATGTAGTTGCTACAACTTCCATGTGCACGAGCAACGCCAACAATCCTAAGACGGTAGTAAGCACTGAGCAGAATAAAATTAGTACAAAAGTAGTACCGGCAGTATCGAGCTGTGTATTGAGCATAAACAAAGTGCATTCAAGCAAAGACACACAATCTCAAGATAGCACAAGTACGCACCTGCATCAAATTTAGATCGAGTTTAGTTTTATGAAAATGTATGACGTACAGTCGATTTCTGTGCAACATCAGTCTTTTTTTATTATTGCAGATGGTGCACAGAAAGTCCAGATGTCTGACAATACTAGCTCAAATCCATCATCTGTAAAGAGCTCTATGACACCAATTATACAAAGTACTACAGTCTCAAGTAAGTATCAAACATTTATTCGTGTTGTTAATAAAAATCCTCATAAAAATGATGCGTGAAACGATACTTCATAGTTATTTTTATATGTCACATAGATTATATAAATAAATCCTTAGGTCCCCGACTTACGCAATCAATGCCTGTGTATCCTGGAACAACAGTATCAAGTGGCCCCGGGCCGCCTCAAGTTAAACAAGTTCCCATAACATTAATGTGTAAGACACTGCCATCCGAACAAATTGCAACCTTTGATCATCAATCCACTGCCAAAACGGTAAATCTAAATACAATTATTCCTACTTATTTGGGTTTGTATTAAAACTTGTTATTTTCTTGTTGCTGCAACAAGAAAATTATAAAAATAAAATGTAGAAACATCTTATCAAGAATATATTAGATTGTATCATATATATGTATTTTTTTCAGGGTATTTTTCCCAAGAAAGTTATAAATATGCCTCATTATAACACTAAATTAAATAAGACTAACGTGATCGTCATCCAGAAGGCAAAAGGCGTAACACTATCACACGCAGGCAAGGTATTCTAATAAGTACCAAGAATACGAAGATGAATCAAAGAACAAAAGTAAAAGTTGAGTATACAGAGATTTCATTGCATTGACTGCTCTACTGACTATTTCAGGAAGTGCTAGGCAAAGTAATAATGGGAGGAAAGAATCTATGCGTTACGAGCCAACATAATGCGAATTCGATCAATGTTCAACCCCATCATATCTCTCTGAACAATGGAGATAAAACAAAGACTATGCTGCCGACTGCAAACTCGCCACAGAATACAGAATTTATCAAAACGAATATAAAGGTGATTTATATCTTCCCTACTGCTATTATTCCGTTTGATTTGTTGTCTTGACGCTTTATACTTATAAATTTATAATTATATTTTGCAGTCTGGAAAAGCAGCGGTTGTGTCTTTGGTCACACATTTACGACATGATGGTCCGGAGACCAAGGTTCTCTCGCAGCTTTTCGATTCGCCGGCCATTCTCAACGTTGAACCTAAGACTGTGATAGCGCGCTTGTCAAAGGAAGAATGCAATAGCGACAAAAATACAATCGATCGGGAGTCATCTCTGAAAACAGATTCCATGATTATCTCCACATTGGAAGAAAAACAGCACAGGTCAGAGTAGTAGTAATATCGAGTGTAGATATAACAATTAATGAATCTTAAAGACGTTTTGATGAATTTGGTTTGCTCTTGTAGAAAAAACAATGATGTTAGCGCGAGCACGAATTCTCAGGTCACAAATCTGCTAGAATCCTCAAAACCGTTAGGAAGCAAGGAAATACGCGTCAGGCCGAAGCAAGTGCACGGTATGTTGCACAAGTGTATAAGAAGATATACACAATATATCTCGTTAAATTTAATCTTTGAGAGATGAGATGCGTCATCAAAATCAAAAGAGTTGTTGCGAAAAGTTCATGTTCAATTACATCCTTTACAGATGATGAAGACGATGTTCGGATACCAGAAAAACCTGACGAAGACATGGATGCATTTGATGCGACGCTAGAATCGACAAATAAGAATTTGCAGAGCTTCCAGTACCGAGTGGACAACGATGAGAATCACGATTTAGAAAAGTCGTCAAGGTCGATGGTGACCGTAAACCAGATGGACGAGCATGACGACTCGTAACAACTAAAGATCTCGCGTTACGCGTGTCGTAATCATCATTACACGATGGCAAGGCTGATACTTTCGTTTCGAAAGCGTACTGATGTATTTATCATGTATACGTATATAAGCGTATGTTTCTATTTATATATGTATGTCTATTTTAACGAGATTTATATACATATGTCTATGTTCGTTCCTCGGAAGATTTCGACGATCTCAAAAGGATTGAAAATGACCGATGCCAATCTTTTTCATTATTACATATGCAGAATGAATAAGATAATTTGATCGTTTGTAAAAATATGGTTCTGACATTCAAACATATTAATTGATATTAGTATTGTATATAAGTGCCAAATTATAAAATCTGCCATTAATTTATACTTTTGTACAGAAACAACCACGCGGGTTTGTTCATTTATAGCGAATTCGGGCGCTTGCACTAGTGCACACTGAGTGCGCACTAAGGCTTGTTTATAATCTATTCTTATATTTAAAGTCATTTAAATACACATTAAAAAACTTTTTAGCCAATAAAACAATCTGTATATGGATCTATATGGATGCTGTACAAATCATTTTACAGACTAAGTATTTGAGATGATCTGTAAATATAACAATTGATTAAGAACAAGCCTTAGTGCGCACTCAGTGTGCACTAGTACAAGCGCCCGAATTCGCTATTAGTTTTTCGTAATCCCAGTTTGCAATACAAATTACTCCTTCATGACTCCAGCTTTTAGTTCTGCTACTATTCTCTGTAGAAAAGAAGGGAACTAAAACTCGATTTGCATTTAGTGCTAAATGTAACTGTACTGATTGGTGCTTATACTTTGAATGTATTCACTGTTAAATATGAAGCAGTTATATTAGTGCTAAATGCAGCTTATTAATTCAAAGATTTGTATTCTCATTGTATATTTATAGCAAATACGACTATTTCAAAAATTATCGAAAAATTATTAAATAAATGCAATCGCTATAAATTTTACATGATAAAAGGAGAAGTAATTGGATGTGTCAAATTGCATGCACACTCGAAAATCATTTTGTGTACTTTTGTTTGTAAATATGTAAAACTAAATTTTTGTAAATGTGATATTATGATGTTAAGTATTAGAAGTTTTTGGTTTTATGAATCTGTCACTTGCTCATACTACTGTTGCAGCGGCGTTGTAAATATTTTGTAAATGTATCCACATACTCAGGCTACTCTGAGAAAAGACGTTGGGGTGGACGTATACTTTCTTCCGCCCTATCGCCATTAATAAAGTGCGAATGTTAATAGAAGTTCAACGATAGCATTAATTATCAATAGCGAAAAAGAGAGGTATTGTTTTTTGCTATTTTTCAATAAAACTTGCTCTTATAGGGCAACAGTCTGTTCTCAACTAAGAGAGTGCAACAGGAAAAGGCTATATTTTTTGTAAGCGAAATGACACTGCCCTTCAAATTGCAATATCGCGGTATTCTATTACTCCGACTTTACTGTGTTTTAAGCAGCATTTTCGTCAAGTTGCAGCATGCTTTCGCCTAAATTCTTATTGTATGAATTTGTAAGCAGCTGATCTGCATGATTACAATCTTCATCAATATGTAAATTGAGATAACTGCGTTTTTTCTCGTATATATTCGATATGAGTGTCTCGGATTTCTCGTATCAAGAAACGCGGTAGCTTATCGCGCCAAATATGTACAGGAATATAGAAAATGAAAAAGACGCTATAGCGTATACTTCGCCGGAGTGACTTTTTCAAGCGTAATTTAATAATACGCTATATTATTACATAAATGATTTTAAAAATATGTTAAAGCGAACAATTTTGTTAGTTAATCAATTTTTTAAAATTAATTTTGTTAAGTTAAAGCGGGTCTTATTTTAACAATCTCAATGCAAATGCAACTTTGTTATCCGAGATAATATTGTATATTAAGAAATTTATAAAAAAAATGTGCATGTACAGCATCCATTCAATGGCAATACTCTCATTTAGATATAAAATTTATAGATGAGAATTGATGCAATAAATCAGAGATACTCTGTTCTGTATATATAATACTAGTGCAAACTGTGTACAGATACGAA
The DNA here is from genome assembly GCF_030848795.1 of Temnothorax nylanderi. Classification (NCBI taxonomy): domain Eukaryota; kingdom Metazoa; phylum Arthropoda; class Insecta; order Hymenoptera; family Formicidae; genus Temnothorax; species Temnothorax nylanderi. The sequence goes on from NW_027249075.1 coordinate 1,291,173, forward strand.
TAACGATATTTATAGCTAATTGCAAAGAAATAAAAATATTTAAACGTGAATAAACCGATCGTTCGTTGTATCTTTGAATTTAATAATATTACATACATATGTGTGTTTGTCGGAACACTATCTAAGGAGACTTTATGCTGGGCTAAAGATTACATTGCTCTTAGAAAAGATTCATCTCAAAGTAGAAAATCCATTGTCAAACATCACAAATTTATTTTTAATTGATTAATTAATTGAAAGACCTGCACAAGTTACGAGTTTTCGAATACTACTAATATATTAATTTCTTTCAAGTACAGATAATGGATGTTACCTGAGCAGACTTTATTATTTGTTATGAATCTTTATAAAACTGTTATACATTCACACAAGAGTTTCGTGAGGATTAAAGAGTACAGTATATTAATATTACAAAAGAATTTCTTATCCCTAATTATATTATTTTATGAAATATCTCTTAATAATCCAGTTTGCTAGTACGGACGAGGTGGGCCGCCGCGCATCAAACCTGGAGGCGGACCTCTCATACCAGGTGGTCCCATCGGTGGACCACCACGTCCTAGAGGCGGCATTCCGGGTGGCATACCTATAAGACAGCGAAATACATACATTTCGTAACTATTTCCGTAATTATATAAGTTTCTAGATTTTTAAAATTAATACACGTAAAATACCACTAATACTAATAAAACCATTCCTATAAATTTTATTGTGATTAAGAACTCAAAAAGATGATAGATTTACGTCAGACATATATTGCGTAATTGTTGTGTTTGACAGAAGAACAAGGTCATAAAGTTTCTTTTAAATATTACGTCACAAAATAATTCTAATATGTAAAGAGTATTAAATAAAAATATGTACGCTAAATGTTAGAATGTAAATCTGAAAAAGGAGAAAGAAACATTCGTATATCGGGTTATTCGTAAGATATACAAGAGAGGAACATAGAAAAAAGGAAAAATAACGACGTTTCAACGGATATTCAGATCAGGAAAAAGATCATACCCATCATTCCAGCTGGCGGTCCCATCATGCCTGGTGGCGGTCCAGGCATACGCGGCGGACCACCAGGATGTATTTGAGGTGGCGCCGAGACTTGACCTCTGCTGCCTGGTGTCATGATCTGTTGGGAGGGACCTCCGACACCTCTGACCGGTCCTTGCAATCCAGCCGGCACTCCCGCAACGTTCGCTGGCATACCTCTACCAGCAGCGCGAGCCATACCTGGTCCTGGTGCCGCTCCCGGGATCGGTACTCTGGGCAGTCCCTCTTCGGGAGGTGGTGGACCCTCCACCGTCAAAGAAACAATATTCTCGCCGCGCAGAAGCACAAAGCCCAGCACGCGCTTCTCTTCTCTTTCCGGCTGTTTCGTATTCTTTGGCTTGATCTTGCGGAACTCTTCGCAGTCACCAAGTATCAGATTCATATGCTTGTCAAAAGCCTTGAATGTACCTATGAACGTTCTAGAATCCTGTAGGATGATCCTAACTCGATAGTTGATATGCTGTAGCATCTTATTGTTCTTGCCAATCGTCTGAAAAATAATAAATAATTTAATCAAAAATATATATCTCTATATTAACAATTTTATATCCACATGTTTAAAAAGATAAATTACTTATATGCGTACAATTTATCTACATCCTCATGCATGTTTACACATTCATGAATATGTTTACGTTACTTAGATCTCAAGCTGAATAAATACTGACAAAATATATCTTTTAAAAATAAAAACGTTTTGCTGTTTCTCCCTGTCTTCGTGCTTTAAACAAAGGAAATTTCTTTTCTAATTTCGCTTTATTAATGTAAACCCTATTAATGCGAACCCTTTGTTAAAACAAGCGGACGTTCTTATTCTTGAAAGTACAAAAAAGATTTGTTAAGTTATTTACTTCTTAAATATACCGTTTATTCATTATCTTCGTTTTTTGTATATAAAGTATCATAATTTTTATTTATTACAGAAAATTGTTCCGTGCGGAAAATTAACCCGGCATTCGTTTTCTTTTTTAGGTTGGAAACGCCAGTTTAAGTTTCAAGTGTAAAAAGATTGAAGCGGATAACAAATCGGGATGATTTTAAAAGATTGTTACATTATAGATAACTCAATAATGATTATTCTCGCCGCTTACCATCTTGGCTGATTGTTTTTAACGTAGAGCACAAAAATTCGTCACGAAAAATTCGCAGGGAGACTTCACCGCATAACCTCTTCTAACGCGAAGGTGCGCGAAGGCGACGAAGGAGCCAATAATGGAGCAATGGCGCCAACCGCGCCAAATGTATGTACCCGGCATCCAATTGTGCACTTCCGGTGCGCGTTACTCCGCCGGTTTAGGAAAAATACGAAATTTATGATTCACACAACTTATTCGGCGATTAATTATAACTTGTCGAGTAATATATATTATTTTGTTAATAGAATTATTGTATTAATTTTTGGTCATTTAACTGGTTTAATGGAAAAAACATATGGAAAAAGATTCAATCAGAGACAACAAATATTATATTTATATTAATAATATTATTATAGATTTATAGATAGAAAAATGTGCTGGTTGAATTAATCGCCGATTAAGTTAACTGGACTTCACTCCAAATCATTCTCACCATTTAAGATAATATTGCATAATTTTAATTTAAAGAAAACAATTAAAATTCAGAAATTTACATATGCTTAGTGCTAAATGCGATCAATAATTCCTCTAAATAGAATTTTATAGCTGTTCTTCTTAAAAAAAAAAAAAAAAATGTAAATGTAATCGATGCAGCTAAAAGAATAACTTATCCACGATAACTTCACATTTTTCGCGCAAACATGCTGCATTCACGATCTATAGAGAGATGATGTTTGATAAATTTGATAAATCCACTCGGCTTCGCTATCACGCCTATCACGATAATCCTTCTGTATGTAAAACTTTATAAACATACTGTAAATAATTCATATAAATTTCGCGAGTATGCATATCGAAGAAAAGCAGACCGTCCAAGTTATAGCTGCTCCCTGCAAATTAAACCCCATTAGTCCTACTGTTAAACATGAACGATCTCAACGAGCAGACAATTCTGACTTGTGTAGAAAAGTAAAGAAAAAGATATGAGATAGTTATATTCGAAAATTCATTACGCAAGATATAAAGATATAATAATATAAAGTATTAAGTAACACGATATAGACGAATCATTTCATTATTAGATCTTGGATGAGCCCAGGTGCATTAGTAGACAGAATTTGTCTCTTCAATCAATGGGTGTGATCGATGCGGAAAAGGTTCCAAATACATCAAGTGAGACTGAAAATTCAGATATCGGGAAATATGATGATATATCCACATCTGAAAGCAATGTGATTCAACAACTTGAATACGTCTCATGGAAATATAAAAATCCGCATAGCGTCTCTATCAATAGTCATATGGATTATAAAAAATCCACTCATTTATTAGGTAATTGTATAATTATATAAACACAATAATTATAATATAGTATTATTTTCTTATATATATATATTAGTAATTGATTATTTAGTGAGATTTTAATAATCTTAATTTTATGATAAGTAGTACGCTAGTCGAGTAATTAATTTCTTTGCTTGCTATTAAAATGTTACAAATCTTTATTCAACAAAAATTTTGCTCACAGCATCAATGCTTGCGCTAAACAGATGTGATTAAAATCTTATATTGATACGGATTAAATTGATATAATGTACATAAAAAATTATATTTTTTTGAAAAGTGTCAAACTAAAGAACATATAGGTAATCGAATCATGTATTGTAATATTGTAGAGAATATTCTCAAAGAGGATGAACCCCAGGAAGGTAGAGCAAAGCGAAGTATTCTTTTCAATTGTCGAGAGTATTTAGCTACCCATCAGGAATCTTACGGTACACCACGTACCGAATATTCCTTCGCTGCTTTGATCGTAGTAATAGCTCAGGCTACGGTACGATCTCTGTTGGCGCTGATATACGTGATCGTTAATATCGTTCCCATTATCCAGGTGATTATATAAGCGCGTTTGTAAATTCTCTGCGTTGGCAAACCGAAAGTAAAGAATTAAATGTGTATCTCTTTAAACGTGAGTTCCAGATGTTTTCCTTCATATTGAGATTCGTATTGGATAAGATAATCGATATACACAGGACTAAGAATGTTCAGCAAATAACTGTGAAACTCACGATTTTTGTCGTACAACTGCTCAGCGTGTACGTTTGCCTTATATTTATATTTGGCTTCATCGTTTTGCCGATCATACAAATGGCAATTGCTATTGTAACTAAATTCGTGATGCGCAATTAAATTACAGCATTGTAAAATGCGAATAAAATCATGACAACGTTACAAAAATTTTTAAATCTTTCTTTGTACAAATTTATGAGCATGCATGATAATTTATAATATAGTTAATGATTTCTTTGTGACACCTGTCTGGTATGATAAAATTCGCAAATTAGTTTGAGAATATTGAATAGAAGGCAAGCCAGGAAACAATCTGCAGTATGACAATAGATTGGCAGCAGATTTCGGTCAAATATCGCAATCCGATATCATCTGTGTCCGCATTAAACTCGTGTTTTGCTGATAGAGCCTGCCGATATAATCTGACAGCAGATTGTCGACAGAAACCGAGCAGAATCCGTTATTTCGTAAACATTTAAATGGAATACATCATTTAAACAGCACATTTTGCTCAGTTTCTGCAATCAATCTGCGATTATATTCTGTTAGCAGAATGTATTATATTCCTGCTGGCATTCTATCGAGAAAATTTGCAGCAGACATTTTCGAAATCTGTTCTCGACAGATTTGGCTATCCGGGAATAAAGTCGAGAACGAGACGCTTAATAAATGACAGTTAAGACGATCGAGAACACCAAGAAAACGATAGTGTTCAGCTTGATGTAACTCGCCGCGCCCCATCCACATTCCAGTTCCGTTTTTAACAATTTCGACAACGATACATTGTTTTTGTTCAGACAGAACGTCTCGCGGAGATCATCATCCCATCCGTTGTCCCAACAATTGAATTCGTCGCCTTCTTCTCGCTCGTTATTCTGGAACTCGTCGTAAGACATACATCTGTCCTCTTGATATTGTCTGTGCTTTCTCTGCCATACTTCTATCCACCTGTGTGGAAGGAAGAAGAAATTTATTGTTCGTTAGCCTTAGTAGATCAATATATCGATATTTTGCGAATAAAGAGTTGCATATAACGGAAAATTAAGTCAAAAGAATAAAGCATTAATAAAACTTCATAAATTTTAGAATCCAAGTAAATAATATATATCAATTTGCCTTCTCTGTATCATCACATTATAAGTAATTCATGTTATTGAGATAATTACAGCTTACTGCTGTATAATTTTGTTCTCTTTAAATTTATCAGTATTCAAGTATTCTGCTATGACAATTCAATTTTATTATGTCATACCCGATATCGCAATCGCAATTGAGATGACTGCCCGCTAATCGAAGCTTCATGAGGAATCGCTCGCCCGGCACTCCAGGCTTGTAACCGGATGATGGATTATGTACTGTTCGAGTATCGCTGTCGCGAATTTCCACAGTTACGTTGCGCACACGCTGCGCATTTCTGAATATTTCTCGCGGCACGGTCGTCACGCTGGTATTGTACAAGCCGAAATGAAGATGGGGGTTTTGCATACCCTAAAATGTTTCTCTCTCAATGCATACTTGAAAACCAACACCTAGTAAATTATTTAAGTACGAATTATAAGAAACGAAAACTTACGCGCAGTATCTCTGAATGTATATTCTTTAAAGCTCTACCAGTCAGTGTGATGTTGTACAATTTGTAGGGTAATTTCCCTCTCATTTCCTTCTCTAGATTGGTGTCATTCTGAACCTGTTACAAATAGCTTCAGTAAATCTAATTTTCATGATACGATATTCATTCAGTACTCACATCAATGAGCAAATGTTTTAAGCCGTCATTGTATTTCAGCATGTTGGGAAAGTTAAAGTTCTTTATACCATTGTATGCAGTAATGTGCAATTTGCGGAGTTTGGTGGCTTTGCAGAGTGCACCTGCCTGCAAAAGTCGATTCATGTTCTACGGTGAGATCTCACAAAATTCATGATGTGCAAATTCGAAATGTGAACAATAAACCTCAAGTTACCTCAAAGACTGACAGCGCGAGTCTTCGTATGTCGAGCTCTTCGAGACTGTCAGCCACACCCAGAAAGCTCGTATTTGTAATGGTAGTAATAGGATTGTCCGCTAAGTTGAAAGTTTTTAATTTTGGCAATGTGTGAGTGATCAGTGGTACCACTGTCAAATCGTTGTTACTTAAATCTAAATGATGAAGAGATGTCAGATTCGACGACATTTCCGGGGGAATCGATGCCAGTTCGTTATGTGTCAGATATAAGGTTTGCAATCGTCGCAGAGGTAACTCTGGAACCTATAGTACCCATTAGAGGCTGTTCTATATATGTCACTCGTTTAATAAAGTACTTACACTTAAGAGAGAAATATTGCTCAGACTCAGATACAGAAGTGTGTCCTCCAAACCGTAGAACGTCCTTCCGCGGCTTTCCAGAATGAGTTGCTTGTTGTGACTTAAGTCGAGATGAGCCAGATACGGTAGATCGGAAAATACACCGTCATCTAGTCTAACGAGTCGATTATACGATAGGTCTAACCACACGAGACCCTATTAAAAAGTATATTGAAAAATAAGTAAATATAATGTATAATATATATTATTTAGCAGTGTACAATTACGAGGTAGCTAACAGAAAAAAACAACTAGCTATAATTTCGATTCATTGCAATGTAATCTCGGAGTATTCTCAAAGAAATAAACTTACTCTAAGTCTAAATATCATGTCGGTGCTGTGGATCCCCGACAGGACGTTCCAGGACATGTCCAGATTTGCTAATTTCGCGATAGAAGTCAGCGACATGCTCTTGATAGGCAGCCTCGTGAATTGATTATGTGAGAGATCAAGACTCTCTATGTTGGAATCAATGAACATATTGTCCGGCAGTGTTCTTAGCTTGTTATGAGACAAATCCACGATGCGCAGTTTCTTCAGGGGTCTCATAGTCTCCGCCGGGATGTCCATTATCTCGTTCCAGGAGAGAAATAACACTTGCAGGTTTTTTGTGTTCTTGAAGCAGTCAAAGTCTGGCTCCGTCAGCTTGTTATGTCTCAAGTCGAGCCATTGCAAGTGAGGCATGTTGCCAAAGACACCCTGGGTGATATTCCTCAGTTGATTGTTAGACAGATATAGATGAGTAAGCGAGTACTCGACCGGCTTGAAATAATATCTTGCGATATCAGAAATATTATTGTAACTCAAGTCCAAAACCCTAATGTTGGACTGCACATTGCCGCCAACTGGAAGTAGAAATTTGGAAATTAAGAATATTAGTTTCAAAATGTTAACGGCTATAAATATAAACAGCGTAATAGAAAAGTAAATAATATATTAAATCATTTAAATAAAACAAAACAAGATAAAATAATTAAAAAGTGAATTTTATTCATTATTTATTATTTCTAAATCGAAGTTAAAGTTAAAGTTTTACTTCTGAGAGATTATTAAACACACGATCTCAATAGACAAACTCACCGACGGACGGATATGCAAAAATGGTGCTATTTACCCACAATCTTGAAATTTCATTGTGACTAACGTTGACTTTAAATGACGATAATGTCCCCACTTGATCGAACGAGGCGAAGTCAAATTCATTAAGATCATTATATGCGAGATCAAGAAACTCAAGATCTGGTAAATTCTGAAACATCAGTAATGTATACAATGCCTTTTCAAACCATCAATTTATCATCGAATTTACTTATAGAATAATTAATGCTTACAAAATTATTTAACTTAATTTACTTAATGTTAATTTTATACGTTGACTTAACAAAGATTTAATTTCGGACTTAATTTTGAAGATACATGGAAAATTTTAAATACGTAATAATAAATAATACTTTTATATAAAATGTTTACTAAGAAACAATCGGGTTTAAAAGCACATTCAAACAACTTACGAAACCTAGTGTAAACACACTTTGTTTACTAAGAATCACGCATGTATATATATTAAATTACCTGGAAGGCTTCATCGGTGATGTCCCTAATCTTGTTGCCACGCAAGTTAACGTACTTAAGTCGGTTCATATTCATAAAGGCTCGTCTTTCGATCTTCTCGATGGCGTTGTCCTCTAGATTGATCGTCATTAAGGCCGACAGATCAACAAATGTATGAGTTTGCAAATTCCTCACTTGATTAAACGCAAAATTGACTTCTTCCAGTGTTGAATGGATGTCACCCTAATCAAACAGTTTTCTTGTCACATATAAGACACACGTAGTATAAATAAGCAACTTACTTGAAAAGTACCCTTCGGTATGTTGTCAATTTCGTTATCCTGAAACTCAATGCGTTTAATTCTTTTCAAAAAATGGAAAGATGTAGCAGGTAAAGATCGTATCTTGTTATTACTGAACTCAAGATGCTGCAAATTCGTCAATGATTTAAACGGCCGATTTGGTATTTCAGAAATTGTGGAGGAGAGACCGTGAGATATCCTTAACGTCAACAGAGAATGGCCCACCTACGTGTCAAGTTTAGACAAATTTGTAAGCAACTTTGTATTGTTTATATAATTTTCTTATTGCACATAGAATACTTAATTATTAAATTTGCCTATTAAATTATTTTTATTTATGACATTTTAATTTCTTTAACTTATATCAAGTTTAAGCTAAGAAGATTTAAAAAGTTGAATAAGAGTTTACCTCTGAAAAAGCCTCATCATCTATTGTCGATATCGAATTCTCAGAAAAGTCGAGGTGCTTGATTCCGCGAACGTGCATGAAAGTATGACCCTTGATCGTGTTTAGATTACTATTGACTATCCGTAATTCTTTGATGTCCATGCCAAATTCTAAGAAATCATTTGCCGATAAGGTCGCCTGTGGCATTCGGGAGATCGAGAGGAAACGCAGATTTCTCATTTGTCGTAGATCTTGAAGAGAAATCATGCTATTCTGCTTGCCGCTGAGGTCCAAATTATATAAAGAATATTGGAAGCCATTAAAAACTTCAACTGAAAGCATATATCGTGAGGATAATACCTGTTTTGTGTCTACCAATTGCGAAAAATATGCAGTATTTACTTGGCGAAAATGTGTCAATACGATTCTCACGGAAGACGAGCGTACGCAGAAAATCGAACTCTTGGAACAGATGATGAGGAAGCATAGTTAAATTATTTCCTGATACGTCTAATAGCTCAAGCGACAATTCCAAACCGGCTAAGTTGGGTGAGCTGATCTCCAGCAGATCGCAGTCGCTCAAATATAACTCACGAATGCGCGAGTCTCTGAACGTGCCCTCCTTTAATCGCGAATATTCGATATATATACATATAATGTAACAATTGCTGTTATTTAACTACTACTATTAATATAAGATCCTAATTTTCAAGTATTTTTTAAACATTCTTTCAACTTTGCACTGTTTAATTTGAGTCATATTAAACTGTGATCCTAAATTTATCATTGTACCTCAATAGTCATCAGAGGATTGCCTCTAAGATATGTGCGGTTGACTTTGAAGAAGTGTTGAAAATCACCAGACGCGAGAGTCTCGATCTGATTATAGTCCAGCTGTAACACATCCAGGGACATCTGTATACCTCTGATCTCCGGTTCCTGTTGGGCCTGCAGCATCTTCGATATCCTGTTGTAACTGAGATCAAGGACCTTCATGCGTTTCAATAAGGACAATTGGGCGTACGGCACATATGTCAGCTGATTATCATTCAGATAAAGGTGCGTCAGATGAGCCATTCCGTCTCTGAACACCGAAGGATCGATCTCCTTCAGGCTGTTCTCTCGAAGATCAAGGATCTCCAAGTACGTGAGGCCGACGAAGGCATCGGCTGGCAGTTTCTCGATTGCGTTTCTTCCCAAACGTAGAGTCTGAAGAGAGTTTTCCAAACCACGCCAGTTTTCCGACACAATGCGAGATATCTTATTGCCTGCGTACGAAATTGCGCATACGGTAATGCTACACAGTTTTCAACTTATGTTTTACTGTAGTTTTTCTGCGTAATATTTTTAAAACTATATATAAATATTAATACGGCTATCTCTTCTGCTCAATTTGAAATATTCTGATTGCTGGACTTACATGCTAAGAAAATAATTGCATTTTTATTTAAAAACTTATTTAATTAAAATTATATATGCAAAATTATTATAAATATTAATGATCTTCTATATAACATTATTATTTTAGACTATTATAGTCAATGCAGTAGAATATTAAATGTCAATAAAGAATTTTTTAGAACTATTAAATCCCTAATTTAATACAGTTGTAATTTATTTAACTTGCTAAATGCGAATAGCGAGTACCTGTGAGTTCGAGAAGTCGTAGTTTTTGTAAATGTCTAAATGATTTACTCGGTACACTTGTGAGTTGATTATAGGACAAGTCAAGCTCCCATAGTGATCTCTCGAGACCTAGAAAGGCTTCTTCTGGAATGTCCGCCAGGGGATTATGCTTAATCTGTAGTTTATAGAGACCTAAAATACGAAACAATCATTTTAGAAACATCACTGTTGTAGATTCTTTATAATCTATCCATGGCTCAAATGCGTTCACAACTGGAAACGCATTTAATGTAACGTTTTAAAAAATAACAGAAATAAATATATTTTAATAGAACAATGTATAATACGTACAATATATATTGTTTCAAAAATAAAAAATCCGTATGTATACAGATATATTTCATTAAAATGCTTTTTCGTATTATATACGCACAATTAGTTTTGTAATAAAAATTAAAAGAAAATAAAACAAGGCATACAGTATAATTCTTTGTCACAGTATTACGATTCCATCGTAATATTAATTCAACTGCGTACCAGTGTTCATGAGGTACTGTGGCTGCAGAAACCTCAGACCATTGTTCTCCAGTTGCAGCATGAACACTTTGGACGAATTAATCGGCTGCGGTATTCGCGGCATCAGCACATTGTAGCACGCCACTATGCCGAGATCCGGTATGGCCTTCGAGCAAGTGCAGAGCGGATTAAAGAAACACGGCGGATATTGGACTGGTAGCTCGTGCATTCGCACTACGGACGCCCACATCATCAGCAGCAGGGTGATCACCAACATAGCGTACGCGACCTTTACCAAAGTAAAGAGCTTCTGCAAATCATCGATTACGCACATCGGATACGCTTCGAAGGCGACTTCGTGTAAAGACAGAAAACTCTTTTCTGACATGAGTAAAACCTCCATCAAATATATGTAAAGTTTTTGACACAAAACAATAATCGTTTAAGAATAATGTGATACGAGTAAATTATAGCGACACATATCACCTCAGCATTGAACGAATTATATTATTTAGAGATACTTATAATTGGCACAATTAATCACGTTAAGCGTATCATTATTACAATCATCATTATCATTTTTAACGCTTGAAGATTGTGTTCCTAAATATCTGTTCACGTTAGATATCGTGCACGTAATTTTAATTATTTTAAACTATTCAACCGTTAAAAACTACCATAACTTTGCAATTCTATTTTCCTTGCTTCAAAAGTTCAATAAACTTTTCTTATATAAAAATAGCAGGATTCAAAGTTTATTGGTCTTTTTATGACCTCTCTCAGAGAAGATATTTTAAGCTTCCACAATAATGCGCCTTATCTGTAAATGATGCTCTTTGTCTTAAATAATGATCACTCGACTCTACGCAAAGTACAGACGAAATCTTCAATAGTTTCAACACGGTTAATGAAGACAACTGTATTTCAAGTATGAATTATAGATAGAGGTTTTACCATGCTCTTTTGGATTGTTCTTTGCCTCTTTCCGCGTATTGTATTCTTCCTGCCATCGAACAACGAAACACTAACTGACCGTTCGCGGTGGTCAGACGTGCTCGCGCGCCGTTGCTCGCGCGATAGGGCTTCGCGTGCACGCTAACAGTCTCAGTGCTTCTCTTTACCCAATTACAACCATGATATTCCATTAGACAACGATCGAATAAAGATGTGTGCGCAAAGCCATTTAAGAGTCCACTCGTCGCAGTCTGTAATTATATTTAAACTGCACGGTCAGAATAACCCAAGCTTCGCGGTCGCTACGATAGCGTTCCAATAACATCACTTAAATCACTTAAATCTTTCTTGAGACTAATAATTTTTATGTTCCGGTATTACCTCGAGTCTTTGCATAAAAGCTTCAATTTAACTTTTTTTTTTTCATTTAGATACAATGACGCATGGTGATACAAAAACGAATGGAAGATTGATAAGAGTCGTAAATAAAACAGCCATATATTTAGGCGAATTATAAAAATTTTCTTATCTGTTATTATATGTAAAAACGATACGTCAGTTTCGATAATGTTTTACAGTTTTACACAAATGTAACGTGCATAAAGCACATTATCGATAGACTTTCACATTTGTAATGCATTGTAACAAGAAATATTGTATATAGGTACACTTATACATATACATATATATTAAATATTTTATATATATATATGTACAATAAAAACATTCATAAAAAATATCTGTCTTTCCTAACGTCGCGACCAGAAGACTACATTGTTTTGTGTGCGTTTCCGTTGCTGACTGCTTCGGAGAGATCAGTCTCGATCTTTGCGGCCGACTGCTTGTGCGTCTTTCGCGACAGCCCCAGGCGGGGTGGAAGTAGTATCGCGATCAAAGCCAATAAATGCGGGAGCAGGTACAAGTACCTGACAACAAAAAGAAATGCGTTAATCAAAGTCAGGCTTTTGGTAATTACGAACGTATCCTTCGACAATATAAATTCGAAGTTTCGATATATCGAAGAATATCATTTCTACAATCCTAGTTAACGATGAAAGACTTACAGGTACACTTTGATGCTTGGTACAAATTCTAATAATACAAAGCTGAACGTCAGGTAGGCCATTACAATTCTCGTCGTGATGAACGTTAAGACATCGTAAAAAGTCTTCTTTCGTTGAGATTCTAGGAACAACGGCCGGATATGGCGACGGACCTATTGCAAGAGTACGGGAAATTGAAAATCACCCGATTCGTTCGCAGTCCTTAAAATACAGCACAAGTATACTAACCGAACGTGCCGCTACAGTGAAGAACGCTGCGCTCGCGAATGTGAGGTAATAGCCGGGATAAAAACCGTGCCATAGAGCGGACAAGGCGTACGTGTAGATTACTTTGTTACGACCAACTCGTTCGTACATGATCGATCGTAGCCACAAATTTGTGCCTTTGTTCCAACTGTCGATACTTTCTCTAAGATTAAGTGATGTCTGAAAATCAATTAAACGATAAATTGCAACAGTAACTTTAGATAAACGTGGGTCTCGCTATGTATATTGGCGACAAGAAAATGAGTTCAAGCATCTCCTATTTAGTCACCAGTAATGCTTCGAAATTTTAATTACTTTTATTTATATATTATAAACAGTAGACATATCGCACCTCGAACTTATAAACGTCGACGTTCGAGGTTAAATCCCAACGCGCGTTGCCTCGTTCATCATAACCGTTGAATCCAAGGCCGGAATTGTTACATATGGCATCGGCGAACAACCACGCGTGATAGTATTTAAAGCGCGCGAGCATAGTTGTTAGCATTAAGTACCATATTTTGTAAAGCATACTTGTGTCCTCCAGGAATTCGTCCTCTGGAAAAAAAAATGTATCATTAATCACCGAGATATGTACTATACGCGATAGTAGACGATAGTAAGATTGAAGACAAAGGATTCAAACAAACCTTTTACACGCTGTATTGGGAAGACCGGGATAAATGTGATAAATATAATAGCGCATGCTAAACTCGCTACGACTTTCTTGATAACGACCAGAGTCGGTGATGGCTCTAGAACGATCTCCTTTTCTTGACTATTTTTGTCATAAAAGCCCTAAAACAGTTGTCATTACTATTAATGTTTCTCCTTTTATTTCTATTATATAGTAATTCTTTGTTAAATTGTGAAACTGACAAATCTATGATTTGCAACATCATATTAAAAAATAATGCCTTAATTTTTATTTTAAAATAAAGATGACATAGATTCTAGAATTGTAACAGGCATTATAAGGTTTTATATCCACGTCAATATCCTTACGGCTAAAGATTTGGCACCAGGCAAGTGATGTCCATGTATAAAATCGATGTAGTCGCGATAGAATATCACTGGGCCAGCCATTAGAGCTTGAAAGTGAAAAATGTAGCTGAAGAATTCCAAAGTAGTTGGCATCTTCCTGTAACATTAAGAGAATATCTTTTTACGGTAACGTAAACAATAAAGTTCGAAGATATTCTTCCATTCGCGTTTCATTAACAATTCGTTTCTATTAATAAATTTGTAAAAATTTAGTGAAACTGGAAAAGCCTTATCTTCTTTTCTAAACGCATGTTTACATTATAATTATTACAAGTATTGCGATTTTAAACGTATAAATACATTTATATGTAAAAATATATTTTACTAATACAGTTCATAAGTAATACGATTTTGACGTCATAAAACAATTATCAGGACTGCTTTTTATATGCATTACGTTCTTGATATTTCTTGTGCTCGATATAAATAACAACGCGCACGGAGCCTGTTAAAAGAGCACGTGCACTCACTGTACTGCCTGATGACGTTGCATCGGTGTTAGTTCCTCTTCGCGTCGCATTAGCCCATCGTGAATGTTGAACGCCAGACTAGTTACTTTCTGCGTTATAACCATGAGAGGACCTGAAAAGAACATCCATATATGTTATAAAAGCACGTGAATAATGATGAGACTTATCGTCGAAAACATTTGCGAACGAGATGTATTGGCGTGTGCATAATAGCGAGACACAATAAACGCTCAATATCATACACATACTGCTCAATAATCAATATATCACGCTGAATGTGACTCAATTTATAAAACGCCGTTTGTAAAGAACAAAGGAAGAAGATTTATAAGGGCAATGATAAAAAGATTTGAGCGTACGAAATTGATATCGGAAATCACGTTTGTCTGCTTAGGAATAGATCTAAATAATAAACAGATGCGTTACATTTTCGGAGTGCGAAACTTACATAATTGCAGGCAGTAAGAAGTGTGACAACATCGCGAAGATGTCATTACTATTTTAATAACGCGGTCACGCTTATAGGAGAGCGTAAAATGCTGTTGCAGTTGCATTTAAGGAAAAATTTGTGGGTGAACAAAAGTATAGATATAATTAAAAAATTTTACAAAAAGATCTGCGTCTCTTCTAAAATTATTAACTCCTCAATATCAATTTAACAAAAAAATTCTTTTACGTAAATTAAACGTAAAAGAGCTAGGAATCTTCTCCAAATAAGCCGAATGAAATTGTGAGTTGAACGTACCAGTGATGTCGAGCGTGTACGAGCCATAATCGTAGATCTGCCGGTGAAAGTGAATGCACGATAAATAGATTAACGCAATTGCGAGGACGACCCTGAAACACATTCAGATGCACATGTCAAGTTCGTGCGGCCATCGTCTTTGCTCGCGTGATTTCGCTCGCAAGATCAAACGTTATAGTTAATTCGACAATAACCACGCGATTCATTACGTCATAAATGCAAACGGTTGCGTTAAGTGTACTTCACGCTGCGAATAGACGATTCATTGTTATCGATGACGTGCGCAATCTTTCCTCGTTAGTCTCGGGAGAGGGAGTATATGATACTGCATAATGATAATTGTATTAGGATATTTAGGATTAATTATGCATAAGAACGTATTGTCCGATAAAGCGCGCAAATCCGACTTTTTTATAATAATAATAAGCGCGATAATATTATCACTATTATGCTAAACATTGCCATGACTAACTAGAATTATTGATATAGTATTTTGACTAGAAATATTGATATAGTATTCCTGATACTGAAATATACATTTATTACCAAGTAACACACAAATAAAAGATGGGCTTTGAGAGTACAACGCAGTTAACAGTGCGTAAGTTAACGTTATAATAATCTTATATATGTATATTTATATTCAGCTTACCTCTGCATATTGCGAGGATTTTGTGTGCGCATCGCTACGTAACATAACGCGGGAAGAATAGCGAGATGGATCGCTTGCCTGAAAAAGAACACTGATTAAGTGAATTCCTCTGTTAAACTGATATTCGATAACACGCTGGCAAAACAGTTGCAACTGAAAGAATTAATCTTGGATTATAAGAGTAACTTAAAATTGAGTTATGTATTGCTTACCGATACTTTGCGGTAGCTCCTTGTCTCGATATCGAATTGACACAAGATGAAGATAGAATCTCAAAGAAAATTATATCTTAGAATGAAACTAATCTAACTCTAATCTATATTGTTTGTCTAATACTAAACTAAATATCATTTGGGCAAGCAATAGGAATATAAAAAAAAAATTATCACAAATTGGAATTTCTTTAAATGGCATATACTTAATATTTCGAGTTACAACCATTTTGCAACAAGCAAAAATTCTCATACATTACTTTTACATGGAATGGATGGAACGTAAGCTTACCTGCCAAAGCAAAAATATCCAAGAGCAAGACCAATGGTAAGGCCATAAACATGTCTGGCAGCTGGAGTAGTAGCGATGGGGCTCAAAGATGATCTTAATAATGCGGCTAATATGAGGGCTGTGAATTGCGTCAAGACAAAATTTACCTATACAAACAGAAGAGAAACAGATTTATTAAGATTCAATCAGACATCTTTTTCTTAACATATAATTTATAATATAAATTTATAATACACACACATACATACACATACAATTTAATCTCTTCATAAGTTTATCAATTAAATTAAACAGATCAAGATTTTTCTAATAACGAGGCATCTTTTAATAAATTATTAAATAATAAAGTAACAATAGCTCCTGCAAATTTTAATCCTAATCACGTCCATTAAAATGTTACAAAATTATACGTAGGTGTCTTGTATGTAAAAATATCAAGTGCAACGGTGCTTTGTGTTAAGAGGATTTGTGCTAAGAGGTGTATATTATTTCTTTTGCACTATCGTAAAAAGATACATTCGTGGAAATGTCAAACTCCTTTTGAACCCATCCTAACGGTACGCAGGTGCTAGATTCATTCGACTTCGCGAACAACGCTGAGATACACGGACGAGGTCGTTGATCTCTGCGCCAGTGGTTACTGCACTCACCATACTAAATTAAAGTAGATATATCCGGTGTGTTTTGCCATTCACAGTAAATTGCTTTGTTTGCAAAACTATATACATTTTCTTTTTTTTTTCTAGTAGAAACTTATCATCTTACTTATGAGTGAGAATACCTAAATCTTGCACGTTTTAAATCAATAAAGTTTATACCATCAGTTTGAAAGAATTAGATATCGTAATAAATAATGTAAAAATTGTATTTCTTTAAAAATAATAAAAAATTTCAAAGTTTTTTTTTTTTAATTTTAAGATTTTTATATAATTCCTCTAAGATGCGTTATATACAAAACGGGATTATAATAATAAATTAAAAATAATACATACATATAATTTATATTATATTATATATATTATAACAAATATAGAAATATGTTGGAAGAAGCTATATAAAAAGATTACTAGATAATCCAGATAAAAGAATATAGATAATATATATCTTATAAATAAATTATCACTGAATGTGTTAAAGTAATGAATATAAATCAATGATGATTAATTTGTATTCATTAATATAATAAAATTACTGACAAAAGATCAACGTTAGGTTCATTCTGCAAGGCTTATTTCAAAAGACTTTTTTCTCTCAAGTACATATGTATGTATATATATATATATACATATATATCTTCATTGTTACGACTAATAAATAGAAATTATATCCTCCCGTTTGCCTTCTTTTCTAATCTCGTTTTTATTTTCAAGCACATATTTCTTTAAACAGCTGATCTCATTTTCTGCTAGTGGTATGCACTGCTAAGAATAGCAAGACAAAGTTTTCTCGCTAAAAATAGAAGACGAAATGGCGCGCAGCACGTCGATCATATTCTAAGGAGCGGGCGTATCGTAAAATGATCCGGCCGCTCGTTACGAGCTCTTTACAGCTGTGCAATTGCCACCGTTTTCCCTTGCAGCGAGAAAATAATATAGCTCTACCATCCGTCTTTATATAGCCTTGGGAGGCGATTAGTAAAAAAAACTGTGCAACACGGCGTAACACAAATGTCTTCATTACCTGTTGCGTCTGCTTGGAATTCTATTACGCTCAATGGAAAATTTAAACTTCTTTGACCTCCTAGAGGGTCAGAAATTATAATACAATAAGAGCCTTCTTATTAAGCAGCAATAGATATCAAAGAAGCATTTTTTATTAGAACTGATTTCACCCACATTATGGAAGATTCTAAAAGTCATGAACAATCTTCAAACATTGATTCAGGTCTATCTGGAAATTTACATCGTACTTAAAGTACAATTAAACTGAACAGCTTAAAGTGAACTGAGTGATCTCTTTTTTTTCCCTCGAGATCAGCTATATTTACATACCTCTTCTAGACGTATCTCAATTGCGTTTGTTTTACAAGGAATATTTTAGGAAAATTATACCGAATAAACGTTGTATTTACAAAATTACTTTATACATTTCGTTTTTCTAACGGAGAGCTTAAATTCTTCTTCCTCAATCCTCTCCACGGTTTTAAGCTCAGCATTAACCCGGAAACGGGCGCTTGATTTTTTTTTTTAATACATGGTCACTTGGGGTGATTTTTACACCCCAATTAAAAGTCATTGTTATTAATTACATATTGCGTATTTTTTTTCTTGTTCTATATTTTCTCAACATTCCCTGAAAAAAAAGGAGAAATCAATCAAATATATAAAAAAAAGAAAGAAACATATTATATGACGTGAGTTTCATCATTTTTTCGATACTGGGAGGGTAAAAATCACCTCAGGCGTCCGTTTCCAAGTTAATAAATAGACGGCTTCTACGAAGAGAACGCTAACGCCACCGCGCTTCTCACGAACGTCCCGCTTCAATGAAGATTGTGCACGTTTGATTCGATCGCGCTTCAATCAGGTCAAATTGATAGTTCAGAGGTGCGGTCGAATGCGGAGTCCAATCTGTCCAAGGTGAGGCTTTCATTGGCAATCGGAATAATCCAGTTTCACTCGCGATAGCTTTGCCATCGCGTGAATCAACCTGTTTTTATAGATAACATGCATTTCCTTATCTCTTCTGCGCTCTGCCTTTGTTTCCTTTTTCCTCGTCTCTCCCCTTGCGCTTTTTTTATTTCTTTCGAGATAATACTCACGACTTTTAGAAAAGATATAAGCCATTATATCGGCGACGAGACAATCGCGAAGCTTTACGAAGAACGAACAACGAAAAATATTTTCGAACAAAATTGTCCATCGATTTTTCTTGTTTCAGAACACTCATCAGGGTGAAGTCCCATGGAGCCAGCGTACGGCGTACCGGCGTATGGCGTAAAGAAGCTTGGCTAATCACAGGCTTTACGCTTGTTTTCATTACGCCAGCACAGATGTTACGCTGGTTTTTGAAGCGTTTCGGCGTTTATGCTACAATGATACACACCCACGTACACGCATATAGAATATTGCTTCATGTATGAATGTATGTGTTAAAAATTGCGCTGAAAATTTCATCGGCTGTCCCATGGGGCGTATTTACGCCGGCGTAATGATCAATAAGCCAATCACAAGACCCCTTGAGCATCCATTTTGAAAATAAGCTGTGTAAAACAACACTGTGATTGGCTTATTAATCATTACGCTGCTTAAATACGCTCCATGGGACAGCCGATGTTTGTGCTGGCGTAACGAAAACGAGCGTAAAGCCTGTGATTAGCCAAGCTTCTTTACGCCATACGCCGGTACGCCGTACGCTGGCTCCATGGGACTTCACCCTCAAGTGTAATTAAAAAGCGGCGGCGGCGGAACGAATTTGCGAGCGGCCTTGTCGCTTGTCGCGTGAAGTTGCACCGGATTTCGGCGCGCATGCGTCTAGATATTCGTGCGTCGTGATTTGGAACGATTCGCGGGGATTTCAATGAACCCCAATTCATTTAATCGGTGGTTAACTTATCTAGCGACATCAACAAAGCATATTGTTCTACCACATTAACAAGATATTACGTAACCTTCATCATTTGACTTTTAATTTTTAGAACATAGAGAAAGATAAAAGTTAAACCGAGATAAAAATTAATCTACATTGGTAGAAATGAGCGTTAGAACTAGAAAAATATAGAAAAGGAGTTAAACCGAGATTAAAGTTAACCTACGTTGGTAGAAATGGACATTGGCAGCTCATACAATCGATATTTTATTTTTTTTAATGTTTATCACATTTCCTCTTTTCTAGACGAGACGCGCATGCCCCCGCCCGAATCTGGCCGCCGAAATCCGGACCGCAGCTGTAGTGTCCCTGGTCTACAACCTTGCTTTAAGGGTATTTAAGCTCTAAGCCGTAAGCATTAAGTGACGTCATTTCCGTCTCGAAGACATTCCCGCGCAGTATTTAAGCTTTAGCCGTTAGATCTAAGCGAATTGCGCAAAACTCAATTCTTACGACCTAGAGCATAAAGCTTAAAGCCGACATATAGCGAAGAGGACGTTTTTTCGTGTCGGAGAAAATACTGTAAGATCTTGTGATTCAATATATATACAGTTATTTATTTTATAAATATACATATAGTCCGGGAACATTCCCTCGTTCCTTTACCGCAAGGCTTTTCGACCGATCTATCTCTCTATATCTATATATCTCGCCCGCATGTTGACAAACACACCATCATCAACACGCAAGTCCGAATTCCGAATAACTCGATCTTCTCTTATTGGCTAATATACGTCAACGTTTTACGCCTTACGTCTTATATTGTGGATTACCGTCTTTAAGGTTTATTTAAGAGCTTAAAGCCCCGGACACACACACTTTTCCGTAACAGTAACAGTAAGGTTTCGACCAATCGCGTTGCTCGATTCAAGAACGTACGGCTGTACGTTTCCGAATCGAGTAACGCGATTGGTCGAAATCCTACTGTTACGTTCTACGGAAAATGTGTGTGGCCAGCTTAAGGGGATCCTGGAGTGACAGCGACAAGGCATAATCGGTCTAAGCAATATCTTTGAATTGGCTGAACAGAATGGAAAATCCTTTTACACGATTAAAGTACGCACAAAAATGTAGAGGGCTGTACATGATTTTTTCTGATAAACTAAAAAAAATTTTATTTTTATAAATATTGTCTTCACCTGACGACAATATTTGCTTTATACAAAAATTCTGCAGTTTTTCTATAGAAAATAGTGATGCAGCCCTCTACAAAAAACTGTCAGGAATAATATCGTGCAATTAGAAGTAAGATTTGAAGCCTAAAAAAAAAGATATTACTTAGACCAGTGGAAGATGCAAGGTTAGGTGCTATCCTTGTCTATATCCTCGTCTATACAAGGACAGATATAGTCGGTGAGCACTTCTTTATCGACGCTGATCGAGTTCGCCTGCGGCTCCAGCATCCCCTTAAAGCTTAGAGCTTACGGCTTAGAGATAAAATAGTTTCTTAAAGCGAGGTTGTAGACCGACACTCACGCGCCAAAGCGCGTTCGAAGCGCGGGTTGGAATTGGAAAAGCCGGAGGCGGGTATCCGAACGACAGGGAAATTCACGGTTGTCCGTCTTGGATTTGACAATTGAAGGTGTTACAAGACAGGGATACAATCTGTGGCGTTGTGAATATACATCTTCCGATTTTATGGCTTACGTCATCGCCTACTTCGAGGTTTACGACGCAATTTTACAACGCGTCGCACTCAACCAGAGAATCGAGCAACGTAATTTCACGCGGAACTTTTCACTTTTCGCTCTATCCATTCCGCGTGAATTTATTTTTTTTTTAATTATTATTGACGAGGTCACGTTTCCAGGTTTCCTCGAGTTATATGATCACATAAATCACAAGTTTACGTGAAACTTTTCATCTTTCACGCCCTAGGGAAAAAGTTACGTGATCGCTGCGAAGAGAAATAACTCTTACCGCTTTTCATCCTTTCTTTCCGTGTTGGAGAAAACGTTGTATCACATAATTCTGAATTAACTATGCAAGATACACAAGGAAAAAAAATGTGGACAAGGACATCTAGTTCTAAAAGTCATCGCGCGGGAATCTCATTAACATAACATAAAGTCGATTATTCAAATCAGTTGAATTCAAAATTAAATCGACGAAGAACTACAATGTGAGGTAAAAGATCACGTTGAGAAATTATGCAATTACTCAAAAGGGAACTTCCTAATTTGCTGCGTTACATAAGCTGCAATTTCTTTTAGCTTTGTCTCTCCGGCAATTACAAATTTGATTATCGAGGAAAACTCGGGAAAACCCGACCGACAGTCGAGAGCCATCAATCAAATCGACGCAACTAAAATCGCCATAAAAAAAAAAACGTAACAAGTAGACAGACCGGAAATTCTTATTCAATCGCATCCAGCGAATTTCTTTTCGAATATGAATTCCTCGCACGTAAGTAAATATGCCAATGCATGATGGACACGTACCTATATGTCTGGACATTTTTATCATTTTAATCCTTAAATAAGTGATAACGCGATTAAAATCAAAGAATCAAAGATAACAATATTTTGCATTACAATTTTTATCTTTGATTTCAATTCGCATTATACTTAGGTGTCCACAGTGTCCCGGCATTGGTACAGCACTTTAATTTGTTTACTTCATACCGACTCGTCGCTTGTTTTGTTTAACTCTCATCTCGTTTCCGCACGCATAATTTCAGCACTAAAAACACCGGATCGACGCACAACGGGCGAGAGGAAGATTCATTCCAAAATTTGACCGTATACAAATTCGAGATTGTGCGAATCCAAACTGCAATTCGCGAGATGCACAATAACGCGCGGAGAGGGGCGCGACGCGACGCGGCGCGATATCCTCCCGACGATCGATATCTCCCTGTTGCCGCCCAGGAATCCGCCGGAGGACAGTGGCACCGGCCGGCCGGCCGTCCCCTATTCCCGGAATGCCCAGCGCCCACGATCCTCGTCGGCGCTCTCACCTGGTCGATCGGTAATCCGACGAGATCCGCGAGCCAGGAGAAAGTGCGAAAGCCGTCGTAGTAGTCCTGGTCCATGGCCGCGGCCATTTTCACGGAAATTCGCCGAGAGCCGGGTCCAATGTCGTGGTCGCGGCCCCGGCGAGCCACACGGGGGGGGGGGGGGGGCTGGCGAACCAGACGAACAAGCGAGTGGTCAACACTCCACACTCCACAGGGACCACAGGTCGATCTTCGGCAGTCTTCGGGCAGAGCGTCTCACCGATGTACGGTGTACGGCTGTCAGTTGGCGCGTCCAAGCGCGAGCGTGACGTGCACCTGCGGACGGTCGGCTGCGAACTAAACCTGACTAAACCGGAGCACGCGCCACGCGCCAGCTATCCGCGAATCCGCGCTGCCGGCTGCCGCGCCGCGGGCCGGCACATTCATACGCCCATACCACCCCATACGGTGCTGGTGCTCGTGACGGCTCGTGTCGCTCGTCACGCGGTCGTCGTGGGCCAATCGGCCACGAGCGAGTCGGTTCACGCCACGGGACAATAACAGATCTATCGGCGGCGGGGCGACCGGC
The DNA here is from genome assembly GCF_030848795.1 of Temnothorax nylanderi. Lineage (NCBI taxonomy): Eukaryota > Metazoa > Arthropoda > Insecta > Hymenoptera > Formicidae > Temnothorax > Temnothorax nylanderi. The sequence continues at coordinate 1,314,886 of NW_027249075.1, forward strand.
GCGGCGGGGGATGAGATCGAGCTGTCATCGGGGTTCCGAGACTTCCGAGGAATTTATCAAGGTCCCAATCGCGCGACTGATTGCGATTTGTTATCGATAACGAGACCGTTTGATCGCTCGCGCAGTCGAATGATGTGTCAGTCTCTATTTTTTTTTCTCTTCCATATATGTGTATATATATATATATATATATATATATATATATATATATATGTATGTATGTACACTATGTACCTATTGTGTGCGCGCGCAAAGTTTACACACACATTAGATTCCCCTTTTTATAAGATAGATAAAATGATTTATTGTAACAGAATAATTTATAACTTGCGGCAAACGTTAAAACTGAAAGCCTCTGTCTTTGCTAGCGATTTTTTTTCAGGTTTCTTATTAACGAGAATTATAATACCTTATCGTTTAAAAAATGCATACTCACTTCACGGTCTCGATTTTAATTAATACCGTTGTCAAGTCAGTCAAGTGTCTCTTCGAGCATTGCAAATGCGTATTACTTTGTAATGTTATATAAACCTGATATCTCCTTCTCATAGGCGTGCCCGTGATACCGAGATCATTTTTTAAATGGTTTTTTCCGTCAATTAGATTTCCTTTTTCTATTATTATTGGTATAAGATAGAAGTAAACCGCAAGTCTGTAATTAACTGATACAAATTGAAATAACTGTCTTTTAAAATATCAAAAAGATTATTCGCACAGCAGAGTTTTTTTTATGTATTATATACATTTCATATACATATATATATATATATATATATATATATTTGCTTTTATTTCTTATGTATTTGCGACAAGTTTTAAATGTGTGTTTGAAAAATAATTTACATTCAATCTTATTTTTATCTCACAGGTACTATTCTTCTCATAATACATCATACTCTATCTCGTAATACACACAGTATTTACATATATCTTCAAGTATGTTGTGCAATTATATAATTATACACACATTTCAAATACATTAAAATGTTTGCGAAAATATATCGCAAGTTGTCAACTTACATGAGAATGAGTCAATAATTATCCGGAATGTATTTATAAAATTTATTAAAGCTTTAATAGAAATTTATGTTGATTTTTCAAAACTACATTTGAAGCGTCTAGCATTCCACAAGTTGGTTTATGCCTTTAGTGGCAAATCGACAATTTCTATCTTTGAATTTGGATCAAATACATGGTGATCGTTCACTAGTCAATTTGTCACTGAGTAGGATATAAAAAAGTAGTGCATGTGTAGCTGAAAGATTAATTTAAAAAAATGTTTTTTGAGCGTAAATAAATTTACGGGATGCTATAGGTGCGTTGAAAAGCAAGAGGACTATGTTGAAAAATATCTGTTTGCGCTTTAATAAATTTTATAAATAGATTCCAGATAATTATTGACTCACCCTCGTACATAGCCTTAGAGTATATATGACGATTGATCTCCTTATCATTAACGAAGCTCAACGAATATATATTCGTTCAAATAGGTACTACCACCTGAATCGGTAGTTACAAAATAGATGCAAGATAATATACAAAATAGAATGTTCTCCATTCATAACAATAATAAAATCTTGCTACAACATTCAGAAAACATCAAAAATTTTAATTTAAAACTAAAAAAGCACTTTCTTGAGGGAAGTCCTTCTTGCGTAGTTTATCGAGCCCTTATTATTGCTATAAATTTTTAATATTTACACTGTACATTGAATAGATTCCAAACACTTTACATATCTCATTAAGTGTAAGAATTATTTTTATACAGTTTTTAGTATTCAATATAATAGGCTAACAGTGATAAAGCAATAATATGCAGCAACTCGAAAAAAAGGCTCATTTAGGCTAAAGTTCTGTTTTACAGCATACAATAAATGTATTGCCTTGTCAAATGTGTGCGTTAAGTGATTTAACTACGTATGAGATGAGTCAACAATTATTCGGAATATATATTTATAAGAACAGTAGAAAACCTACAATAATGTCATTATATAGTTTTGCTTTTCATTGTACAAACAGAATATTAGATTATATCAAGTGCGTCAGAAAGCAAGGAGACTACGTTACAAATTGACACATGGATTTTCTACCGTTGTTCTAATAAATTTTATAAACATTTGAATAATTATTGACTCACCTTTATATTATAATTTTTGTACCACTAAATTAGTCGGCCATGAAATCAGTTTAATATTCATTAGTCTATTAATATCAGCAACACGAATGAAGTAGTCGTGTAGCAAGGAGTTAAAATCATATGCTTTTCAAATTCTTCAACGAATTTGAAATAAATTTTTCTCTTAAATGAAAATTTCATTATAAATTCTGTTATAATTACGTAGTTTTTCAATTTGGAATATATTGAGTAGGTATTAGGCTAAATTGTCATTAATGTGACTAGCTAAATAAGATTTTGTTACTTACAGTCTCGAAGTTTAATAAGCTAAAGCACTTAAGATTAACTAAGTATAATTAAGCCAAGCAATTTTCGCTGATAGATTTTCGAATCCAGTAAACATCCGAGATTAACAGATGATACGTGATTTTTTCCATTACTTCTCGTATTTTTTTATTTGATTTTTATTTTATGCAGTTTCAGCTTGAAACCAAGCAATTCCGAAAGCACGCCTGAGAGTGCTGACAATAGCACCACTTTAGTAATGGTGTACAGATACGGATTAGCCGAAAGTCCAGAGATTTTGAACGGACTCTCCAATTCCTGTCAAACATCCCTTTGAATTAATTAATTAATTTATATTGGTCCTTTATTAAACTTGCAAAAACGCATACCTTTATCAAGTCAGCCGCCAATTTCAATACGCTATTTGCAACCATAAGCTCTTCTTTCTTATGTGGCTTTTGCTCAATTTGCAAGTATAAGTTGATCTGAAAATTACATCGAAAAGTAAGAAAGCTTTCAGGTATAGAAGTTCAAGTATATTATAACGAAGTTTACCTGTTCAGTTATCAAAATTGAGAGATTTCTGTACTTTTTGTTGATCTTTGTTCCTAACGTCATAAATCGTAATATAAATATCCCAAGCGAGAAGCACCAGAATAATGCCTCGACATTGTATCGTGAGTGCAAACTTTCGAGATCCTAAAATAAAATTTGCACTGTTAAGAGAAATAAAAAAGTAAAAATAGATATATATATAAAAAATATATAAAATGTACTTACTTTAATTAATTCCAGACTTACGAATGACAGCAATAATAACGTAACAAGAAATACTGCTGATACAATTACGTCTACAGATCGTTGCGGGCCTCTTCGCTGTAATACAAAATTGCAAAAGGCATAAGACATACAAATCTAATTTTCAAATTGACGAGGACGTATTAACGTTTGATATTCTTACTTTCAAATAAGATCTGACGCTCAGCCATGTCTTTATGTTGCGCACTTTGTTCAAGCGGAAGTGCGGCAAATCGGACTTACGCGCGCGTCTGGATGATGTCAAGTGAGAAAATAATTTTGCATACAAAAGCCTCTGTTTATACGTTCGTTCCGCTACTGCTAGCAAGAAAAATAGACAGCATGACAGCGTAAATCTTTCAAATATTGAAATTAACACCATTGTTCGTTCCCTGAAAAAAAGAAGAGTCGGTTAAAAAGAAAAAACTACTAATCTGCAAATATTTTAAAATGTAAACCGGAGAAGTATTCTCTTACCAAAAAGTACTTCCGAATGCTATACCAATTATTCTGCACAAGTCATCGGTGTAGGTTTCAAAGTTCATCTGGATCATGTCACTTGGTAACAGACTAACAGATGCATTACCGATGTTATCTGATCCTACATGATCACTCAGCCGTTTTATTGATGGTATCAGACATAACGCGACACTAAGTATTAAACCACCGTAAAAATAATTCATGCCCTCTGGCATGGATTCGACTCTGGCAATAATTGCTGAACTGATATCAAGCACTGATAATTCAGCCTTCTTGATATCACGCCGCGTCCAAATCGTACACGAAACTATGAACAAAACGATACAAAGTAGATATTATTAAATCTACATCTGTTTATTTTGTTGGATAGTTGGATGTAGATAGCTGCTTAAAATAAATCTTTACTTATATGCAAAACTTATCATACTAACCACGATCAGACGATGTGCAAGTAGAATTAAATAATATCGGAGGTGGTAATTCAAATTCCCATAAGAAAGGATGCTCCACGAATTCTCCATAATTAGCCTCGCTGGCTATATCAGATTCCCCAAGTTCCGAACTGTAACAATTTTGTTTTACGAAAAGCTATGATTTATTAAGTTATGTACGTCTTACCTGTAACTACACTCGTCACTGTTGGTTGTTACTCCCATCCATTCCGTGGCGGAAGTTGTTGCCTCCGTGAGATGATGCGTTGTAGCCTCCTCACACTCGCCTTCCTCTTCGCTCTCGCACTGCTGCCGTGTATCTCTTGATCCCAATATTTTTGATGACGTATCTTTATCCTTGAATTAACAAGATCACCAGAGTTGACAGATTAATATAAGATGCATTAAATATGAACCTTCTAATTATCTCTTGTTCTTAATAGGGTAAAAGGATATTTAAGAATATCTAAGAAAAATTAGCCTCCGGAAGAGATAAGCGCAATCTTTAAAAAAATAGAGATTTTCTTCAGTTATAAATCCGGAAAAAAAAAGTGAAACTTATGAGTGATAGTACCTTAATATGGCCGTGAATATTGCTTTTGCTATCCATAAAATTGTCATCATTTTTTAACGGGTCAGGTGCTGCGTGGAAAGTGGAAAACGATGATTTAGCTATTACTCCATTTTATACCTTTCCAACAAAGATTAAAGCGTGTTAGCGGTTGGAAATGCAACCACAAACATAAAAACAAATAAAAAAAAAGAGTGATTACTTTCATACAGCTTAAGTCATATTGGAAGAATTTTTAATATTTTTAAAAAGTTATTTTTACATTCAAAAAATCATGATTATCTTTACAAAGACTTATGAAAGACTTAATCTTTGCAAAATTGTTAACCGTCTACAAACTATTTTACAAGCGTGTACTTGTAAATCAAACCTGAGTTCTTTGATGAAATTGACTTTGATGAAACTTGAATGGTACTGTCTTCTGACCATGACCTGTGAGCTTTATTCTGTCGTGCCAGACCTAGTCGTGATTTATTTCCTTGCACCAGGGCACGGCCTATCACTTTGTCATTATCACTAGAAACATTACCATTTAAACTTTCAAAGCCATCATCATCTTGATGTATACTTGCTACATGTTCCTCTGGTACATCATCTGTCGCATGTAGAGAGAAATAGATATTAAGCTCTAAAATTATACAAATGTGCAGCAAATAAGTAGCACCTCTTTACCTTGCTGTTCGCGATTAGCTAAATTCTCGTTTGAGGGATCAGAATTTTCTCCAGTTGTACTTAATGATTCTTTGTCATATACTACTTGAGCGCTTGCAGGTTCCTGTTACATCAACAATTTTTAAATGCATATATACAATATTTTGATAAATATTGTAAATTAAAATATTTACCTGAGATTGGCTGCCATTCTGAATCACTACTTTCTTAGCAAATCTTACTGCAGTGAGTACTTCTTCACTTCCTGTACTCGCTTTCTCAGAAGCTATATCTTGAGAGGATTTTGAATCCTTATGTGCACCTTTAGTAAAGATTGTATATTATACCTTTAGTAAAGTATATTATAAAGTGAATGCTCTTTGTACTATAGCACACTTACGTAAATTTTGTCTAGGCCTTGATTTCCCATTTCTGCATCTAACGTGTCGAGAGCGTCTTGTTATCCGTTGCCTGGATTGATTGTACGTCATAGTAGGACCCGAATGTGTCGATACAATATGGGAATGAACAGTGCACAGGACCAACATCATAACAACAGGTACTAATACTTCTGACATTGACACAATCTGTAAACAGACATGACAGTCAAGATGGATAGCAACGCAACATATTCCAGAAGATGAACAAATTTCTCATACTTCCGCCTCATTTTCCCTGCTTGCATAAACGTAATACAGGAATATGTTGATCGTTTGCAAGCTGTACAGTAACAAGAAAAGCACAAAGATGCGATAACTTGTCTGCTGTATCCACCACTTTTTGTACAATGGAAGGAACATGAGTCGCTGAAACGCTAGGCAAGCTACTGTCATCAAACCATGCTTCGGCTTGGCTTTTGGAAATGAAGATCCTATATACATCGATATATTATGAATAAATATACATGCCTATCAAGAGGAACACTAATAATATTTTTTATATACAACGTATTAGTTTATATATATATATACACAGCTGTTATAATATCTTTACAGCATACCACGAACGAGATCCACATCAATCAGCTCCGTTTTAAGTTTCGTTGTTCTCATTGGAACATGCGTAAGTCCATCAAGAATATGTTGCTCTATTGTTCTCTCCCATTGCTGCTTATCATACGTTCCAATCTTTTTTTGATACCTGAAAAAATTTACTTCTCGTTACTCCAGTTATCATTTATGTCATTTTTGTAGTCTCTTATCATCGCCATATCGCGTACTAATTAATATTAACGCCCAAATTAAATGTCCGAATTCGGAGTGTCACGTCACTGACAAATGTCAAATTTTAGATAGTATTAAATTCCACGGGATTCTCCTTACCAGTGCACCAGTTCGTTGAGACCCATATGGATCAAACGCATCACAGTACCAGCTCCCAACTGAAATGATGCTCTTTTGGCCGCGACGAAAGGATAACGGAGAAAAACAACTCGCGAGAAAACGGAGTATGTACAACTTTCCGCAAAATTCTATACACGAACGATTAGGAGACAGTCAGAGTAATATTATCATATCATATCGTATCTACAAGCGATGTGTCAAAATAAATTTTTCTTCTCATTTAGCACTCGTCCATGGAGAGAATTATCTTAATAATTTCGTATCATCAGCATCGAGCGATGTGCGTCGAACCGACTGGACTTGACTGCAAGAGAGATGGGAAAGACGATTTGACGCAGAACAAAGCACAATCCATGAACCTAAGCGGACGGAACGTATATTCGAGGCATCATGATCGCCCGGTTTGGATCCGAGAACCGAGGTGGCGATTTTGCTATCGCGATTCTCCCACCCTTTGAATAAACATCAGCCGGGGCAGCGGTTTCAGGTGGCGGTACCGACAGTTCGCAGAAAAGTCGGAGATATCTGTATGCATATATTTTTCGACTTGCGAGCTCTCCGATTAACTCAATCGGCGATTGACTTGTAATTATTAATTTTTCATTGTTTATGGAAGAAAGATTAAATCAGAGACAACGAATTATAACTAAAAACTTTGTTTTAAAGCAGAAATAATTGCCGAAGAAAATCAAAATCGTAGCTTATATCTGTTTGCTTCTCATATTTTGACGTTATTTTCTACATCTGAAACAAATAAATAAATATTCGAGCTAGAGTGAGAAAAATTGCGAAAGAAATCTGAGGGTGATCAAACTCCGATTAACTTAATCAGGGATTTATAATGGGTCTGTTTTCTGTTACTGAACTGGCTGCACTAGTTCAGAGTTTATCTTTTTTACTCCACATTGGAAGGAAAAAGATAAACTCTGAACTAGTGCAGCCAGTTCAGTAACAGCTAAACAGACCCAATGTCTATTTCTACAATGTAGATTAACTTTAATCTCGGTTTAAATTTCAGTTAATGCTTAAGACTAAAAAAATAAAAAGTTAAACCAAGATTAAAGTTAAAATATACATTCGTATAAAAATGGACATAACTGACAGAATTGCTGCAAATATTTCAACTATAAACTGTGTGTCACTCTAATCTAATCTTTCTTTTTATGTGTTGAAGTTAAACGGTAAAAAGTTGATTATTCTATCCATGTTAACAAAATGGTGCAAATATTATTTGATTAATTAAACATCGATTAAATTAATTGCAGTTCGGCCGGAGTCGATGCGAATCATTGTCCACTGCTCAGTCTGTGACTCTGTGGTCAGTGCGTTCCAAAACTCGCATTAAAGTTACATATTTAAAGCGCCGGATACGAGAAATATAACCTGTGAACACATATTTAAAAATAATTTTGAAATATTATACAGATTAAAATCTGAGAAGATTTAAAGGCAGTAAACAATTACAAGTTTGAGTCATTTTGCGCTATAATAATTCTGGAAAAGGATTGAAGGCACTTGTAGTCACCTTTGTGACATTTATAATCAAAAAGAGACTTATAAAATATGATGTTTCTGCATAGAAAGATAGAGGAGGGATATGATAATTGATTCATGATTCTATATTATATACGTAACATCTTTAGATTTAAAAAATGGAATATGTTACTGTTAATTGGCATTTGCGTTCTTGCCTTAAGAATAAACGTTATTTTACAAAGTTTATATCCTTCTGTGACACAGCTGACGGAGCTGCACAAGTGTCCGGCGTGTTATGGGGTTTCTGCGTGTCACAACATTCACAAAATAGATCTCTTATGGAATGATGTTAATGCGATAATCTCTCACTTGTTCAGCGTCAAAAATGTATTCTTTGGAACGTATGATCAAAGCAAAGTGGTGCTGAAGAAGCTCGCACACTCTTCTGAATTAAAAGCGCTTGACGTTACATTATGCAACAAACTCCATTTGGGATATCCCTGCTCGATTCTTGTTCCATTGGACAGATATGCGCCAGATTTTTATGATCTTATCAGAAAAACAATTACTTCCGATTTTTCCCAAGATGATACAAGTCGCTTGAGACTTTGTCCAACATTAGGGCATTTAGACGATCTGTTTTATAATGTCCATCTTAACAATAAACACATCAATCCCACACAATATCTAATTAATCTCTGGACATTGGTTTCCATAAATCCAGAGCCGTTAATCCTTCAGGTAAATTACGAATGTTTATAAAAACTATATAGTTTATTTTATTAAATTACAAGAGTTATTAGATGATATATTCTTGAATGGGAAAAATTAATATAATTATATACCTTGTGTTTTATCTCCGTTCCTTTCAGATATTATCTGCTGAAGATGGATGGCCTGTGCCAAAATATTTTGGAGCTTGTGGTCGGATTATCATTGAAGAATATATCGGTTTACCACTTTCGGATTGTTATGACAAATCTTGGATTGAAAGAGTAAAAATAGCTTCAAGCCTCTTAAATGCCGCTTATATGTTCACCTTCAAAAACAAAAAATTCAGTTTTTATTTAACGGATATATCGGCTGATAATATTGCTGTTGATAATGAAAATGTAGCCAAATTTATCGATTTGGAGAATATTATTATTGTTGACAAAAATATTTCTCAAGAAGGTAAAATTTTCTTGTTACAAGGCTATTGATGAAATACGTGTTGTACTGCATTTGTGTGATATTAATTTGTAGATGAGCCAAAGGAATGGCAGAAAATACACGAGAACACGATGCATTTCGATTGTCCCAACTGTTTTGCATTTTCTTCTAAGGATATTTGTAGCCATCATCTAAGTGATCACAATTATTATGCAATTTGTCAGGTACTTGCTATTTTATTTATATATAATTAAAGAGTCAGATATATCAAGTATCTTTTCATACACTGCATGTTAACTTGTACGCCCCATATTCAAAAGTCTGTTATTGCAGCTTTTATTAAGTTCGGGAAATGAAAATCCATTTCCCGGTGGATTTCTTCACGATGCACCTACTAACATTGAACAGCAATATCCAGATATTAAGTATTTGTTGCAACAATGTGCCGTTCCTGATTTTACTACTTCCAGAATATTTGTTGGGCAACGACTTAAGACGCTACTGGATATAATTTTAAGAGAATTACCTCAACATGAATACAACGTAAAGTAGCTTAAGTTATAATAGTAGCTTGAAAAATCCTTTAGTATTATTATATTATGTTGAATATTTCAGATGTATGTATATCTTACTCTTTTTTTAATAATCTTTTTCAAAGAATATCTTGAAAATCTAGCTTGAAAAATCCTTCAGTATTATTATATTATGTTGAATATTTCAGATGTATATCTTACTCTTTTTTAAATAAAAATTTTTTTCAAAGAATATTTTATGTACATTTTTAATCTATAATTTAATATTATATTGTAAACTATTTTATCAATAATGTTAATAAAATTGTATATAAAAATAGTGGTATATAATCATCATAATTAAATTGAAGACGGTAATAAAACTACACTTGTATGTATTACCTGACTTGCTACTTTGGCATCTATTGATTTGTAAGCGATAATTGATCCATCTGTGCTTACAGATTATGCAAAGTTAGAAATAAAAGGAGACAAAAAATTCTCTGTACATTTTAATATAATAAAAATATGCTTATACATCCATAACCATGTATTACTTACATAGTAAGTACATGGTAAAAAATACTTGGCATTGCAAGACAATTTTGCATGCGCCATATTCGATATGATATTTAATTATCTACTTAATTACAAATATTTTACAGCCTTTTTTCAGCATATGTCAGATACTTATTGTTAGTTGAAAAATTAAACACAATTATCTAAGGTTACTGATCAGTTATGAATATGTACTCGTAGTAATGTAAAAATTTTATATAAGTTTTATGTAATAAAAAAAATGTAATTTATATATATTATAAATTATATATATATATATATATATATATATATATATATATATATATACAGGGTGTCCCATTTTAACTTGGACAGCAAAATATCTCAAAAACTAAGCTCCACATACAAAAATGTTTCAGACAAAAGTTGTATGGTTTCAAGGGGGACATAAGATGGTACCATTGGTTTGACCTTGGATGGTCGTTTAAAGCTCACATAAACGACACCTTTAATTTCTTAAATGGAAACCCCTATTTTTCAATGCATATTCTTGTAGCTAATCTCGAGAGCTTTTCAAAACACTATAATAAAGTATTTTTTCGTTAAGAACTTTTGGAATTATGAGGCTTGAAAGTTCTAGTATTTTGACATAAATTACAAAATATCTTGTAAAACATTAAGTTTTCGGTAATGTTACCTTAATACTTTTATGCACAGAATAATGAGACGAATCAATTGGTATGAAAAAAAGACATAGTTGCTTTTAAGAAAAAGTATGCAGATGCGTGTTGCAAATTACATATTTTTTCTTAAAGGAACTGTGCCTTTTTTCATACCAATTGATTCGTCTCATTATTCTGTGCATAAAAGTATTAAGGTAACATTACCGAAAACTTAATGTTTTACAAGATATTTTGTATTTTATGTCAAAATACTAGAACTTTCAAGCCTCATAATTCCAAAAGTTCTTAATGAAAAAATACTTTATTATAGTGTTTTGAAAAGCTCTCGAGATTAGCTACAAGAATATGCATTGAAAAATAGGGGTTTCCATTTAAGAAATTAAAAGTGTCGTTTACGTGAGCTTTAAACGACCATCCAAGGTCAAACCAATGGTACCATCTTATGTCCCCCTTGAAACCATACAACTTTTGTCTGAAACATTTTTGTATGTGGAGCTTAGTTTTTGAGATATTTTGCTGTCCAAGTTAAAATGGGACACCCTGTATATATATGTATGTATATAATTTATATGTTATAAGTCATTGTTCATGTCTATAAAAAGAAAGTTGAATTAAAATATGAATTTCCAAATATTTAAAAACTAATTTTACTTTGCTATGTGCGTGAATCGTGAATCATTACTTTCCTAGGAACTAACTCAAGAAAAAAATTACTCGTCAGTCTTATTAATGTCATATCAAGGTTTTTCATGAGTTTAAGCTCTTTAGTATAACAGTCTAGTTTGTTGAAATGTCAACAATATGTTGTATTAACAATTTTTCCTTTAATACCGCAATCTCTTCTTGTAACTCTTGAATTGTGTCATCTTTAATGCGATTATCATTTTTTAAATTCACAATAGTATCTTTCAATCCATTTATTATCACATCCTTGTCGTCATTAAAGTTCTGCAGAAGCTGACTTGTCGATGGTCGTTTGACGGGATTCTCTTGTACCAATTGTTTGACGATTTTTGCCTAAGTAAAAGCATACACACAATTCAGATTTAGTAAAAAACAATATAAAAATGTTGATATATAATATAAAATATAATAAATAATTCAATATATTTTAAACTCACCCACTTGTGTCGCTTGAGATCTTCTGGTACGTTACCATACTTTAAGCAACTAATTATGGTGCTTAATTCCATTTGGGTTTTTATTGAAATTAAAAGCTCAACGAGGACAATTCCTATGCTGTAGACATCACTCTGCGAATAAAAAGAGTATCAAAATAGAGGGTATATTAAAGTATTGTATATAAATGTTATATATATAGGTATAATTTTTTTTCATCAGAATTTTCTTTCTTATCTCTTAATTACCTTTGGATCACAATTTCCCTTAAGTTGTTCCGGTGCTGCATACATATGAGTACCAACCACAGAATGATGATTTCCTATTTGTAATGGACATGCTAAACCGAAATCACCTAATTGAATCTGAAGCCGTCCAGATATCGAAATAAATATATTGCTTGGCTGAAAACGTAAACATATTCTATTACATTTCAAAAGAGATTGCACTGTGACGTTGATCAAGATATGAGCATCGTTACCTTGATATCGTGATGCACGATTTTCTGAGAATGCATATAATCGACTCCACAAAGAATCTGTTGGAATATCGCTCTAGCTAATGGTTCAGGCGTTACATTTCTTCTACCGCGCAGCCATTGTTCGAGTGTCTGTTCACACAAGGCCATTTGAATGTATAAAGTCACATACGGTCGACTCTGTTGACCCAAAACATTTGCCAAATATTAAAATTTATGTTTAGCAATATACTTTCAATATCCACAATCTGTGTTTCAAAACAAAAAATGCGTTTATGTCGGTTTATGTCAATTTATATCTATATTATATTTATATTATCCACTTACTTTATCGTACGTGCATACGCCTCGGCTAGAGGATTCTTCGACCGAATAACTATCACTAGTATCCGTATCTGTAATTGTTTGATCTAGATTTTCATTGCTCTTGCTATTTCGGAAAGACACTACGTCTGAACTGGACTCCTCAGTAGATTCTTTCTCGTTACTTTTCTCAATTACTCTCTCTTCTGTGATGTCAGCCGACGAATCGAGTTCTTCAAATCTCTTGCTAATAGTGTCATGATTGATATCACTATTCCCAATATTCCCATATATCTTACTTCGCTTTTTCGTTTTAACATCTGTATACATATCAATTACAGAAGATATTTTAGTATCGACTATCGAGTAATATATTTTGTTAATTGTGATACATCTTAGTGTTAAATTAAGATTCAGACCTTTTTTGCTATTGAATAAATCTTCGATCAGCGATTTGTACGACTTGGACTCCTTTCGATGGCGTTTCGACGTATGCGATCTGTATGATTTACGATCTGGGGGTGGCACACTACTCGAATTGTAGGACGATGATTCGATCCAAGCCGCATTGTAGGAAACAATATTAGTATGATTTAATTTAGCCAATGCCCTTACTTCATTCAATTGCTTCTGTATAATCTCTATACGATCAGCGGGCATGGTAATTTTTTTAATCGCATAGTCGATGCCGTCGAGACGATGTCGCGCTTTATAAACTTCACCGAAACCTCCGCGAGCGATAAAACTTATTTCCTGAAATTCCTCGTGGTATCGCAATTTCGGTATTAGGAACCTGTAAACAACGCCAATGTGACGTTACAATGTCACAAGATCTGGAAAGACATATTATATGAAATACTGTAATACTTTGGTATTAACACAACACTGTCGCTTTCAGGCTCACCGCGAGCGACTGAGAGCATCTGATAGAAAGCACGTTGGTACTTTCCTCTTAGCGTTTCAAATTCCATTGTATCGTAGGTGTCATTAATTAATTGCAAGTCGTGTAGTTTCTTACAGATAGCTGTAAAATAAACTTTATCATTAGCTCCCAGCAGAAATATTTCTACACGTGTCAATAATGTTTAAAGAAAAAGATCAATTGCCATAATATAATTTTTCTCTGCGAACTTTATCCCCTTCTAATATAGCGCATAATTGTTGTAGGAGCGATTCGATTAAGACAGTGGCTTGAGTCATATGCGGCTTTCGTGACTTTCCTGCTGGCATAATTTTCCCGTTGTTTTGATTTTCATCGATATTATTCAAGCAAAACGTCGATCTCATGTTGTCACCTGTTCCCAAACAAATCAAGATTTTCAAATACCAGACATTACGTATCCCAATTTTAAAAAATTACAAAAATGCCTGCTTGATTTCTCAATCATAAAAAAATGATGCAACATATGAGGTATATATATAATAAATATTAAAAAAAATTGAAAAAAATTATTCTAAATAGACATTTTTGCCGGATATCTTTTCTCCCTTCCTTTTAAATAAATCAGTCACTTAAAAAATAAATAAATACTATATATTCGAAATTTTCGCTCTCTCTCTCTCTCTCTCTCTCTCTCTCTCTGTAAAAAATCTAATTTTTATCCTTTCTAATGTTTCGTAAAAAAAGAATGTATAGATTTCAGGATAAATTATTTCGGGTGACAAATTCGAACGTAAAGGTCACTCAATCCCACATTTCGGGGGAGAACTGTATGCGTCGCATATTCGAAATAGAGCGCCAGATTACCCTGGTCGAACGTGGTTATGGTGGTCAGATCGTTCCAAGGATGGTCCGTCTGCTTCGCACTCCCTGCCGCTCCGGCATCGCATTCCGATTCCCTTCTGGCGCGCTCCATGCCGTGCCATGCGAGAGCGGACCGGCGTGACTGACTGACAGCTCCGAGGAGTCCGAGGTCCCACCTGCCGAACTGTAAACGCTCACAAATCGACGCGATCGGCTGACGTGCTCGTATACATGCTCCGCGCACCCTGCCTACCTTTCCCGAAATCCTGTCCCGGTCACCGCGTTCAGGTTCAGGCAAGGTTCAACCAGACGAGGAGATGCCGGGATCCGCAAGGACCGAAGCGAGGCGACGCGCGATTCCGCGAATTTCGACATTGTGCCGAAATAAGGGTAGATTTGAAGGTTCGAGCGTTTCTGGAATATTCGAGACTCCTCTCGTCACGCGCACTACTTAGGGATGCCAGTTCGACAAGTCAAACGTGCGTTTATCAATTCGATCTTCCTAAACGACCTAAACTCTTCCTTAGGACTTCAATCAGAATTTGCATAATCGCATAAAACGTGTGTGCGAAGAGAAATGCAAGAGAATTAATGCGTTAAATTCGATTTTTTGATTTATTTCATGGGCGCAGATAAAATTTATCTGCGGTCGGTGCCGACATTATCGACGTTCAGCTACCGGCGGCGCGCGGCGCTGCGAAGTTTTCGGGAGAAGGTGCACGCAGATGGTGCGGGGTGCGGTAGCGTTCAATTGCCGTTGAAAATAGGCGACAACAACGACCGCAACGACGTCTCTCGTTCTTCGCATTTGCGCACATTTGCGCTCGCAAAGCAAAGCTCGCATGCTCGCATCGTCGCATTCGCGGACGTCGTTGCGATAGAAAAATCCCGACTTCGTGCGATTGCATTTCAATATGGCGAACCGCGACAAAGGACGCAGGAAGTGGGGAGGATTTTCACAAGGTATCTCGGCGAAAATGTCATTATTTCGCGAGCGAAGCGACCGGGCGGCGTCGCGCCGTCGCCGGCACCCTCGCGCGCCCAACTTCGGGCCGAATTCGCGATCCTTGCCCCGCGACCCGGACTCGCGTATAACGTGCGAAATTAACCTCACCGCGCGAGATAACCTACAAACACCGCGGGCATACTGCGATGTCGCGTTATTTTACGGCGGTTTGGGCGACGCGACGATTGAATCCCACGATCGCGACGGTCCTCGTTCGACCGAGCGGATTCGGTGCTGCACGATTCACGATCGGTTTCCGACCGGGTGGCGGTACCCGTCCGAGGAGGGGACGTTCCGCTTGGTGAATTCCGGCGTCGTCGAGAGTGTCAGTACGAACGATTCCGTATATTTTCGTTAAAAGTTGATAAATCTCGTTCCGCGGTTTCTCTGAATTCGCTACATTCATCGAGGACTAAATCGTCTTGGATACGAGGCTCTTTTGAGCTACGAGTAGGACGTATCAGGTGTATAAGTTTGCGGGATTTTTGTCCACTCTTGCGACGACAATGACGACATTCTTTAATCTCTATATGCAATATTGCGCGTGATATTGAGTAATTCTTTAGATATGTTACGGATTAAATAATGTTGAAGCATCACAGTTACTTTATTTGTTATTGTGTATTTGAATTCGAAGTATATACGTGTATGAGATATTTGATTTAGTAATTGATTCTGTCAGTTCAAATCAGCTTTTGTTTTGCAGCGTATTTTTATTACCGTACTATACAAGTATTGAAAAAATATGATTAAAAGAGAAAAGGCTATTACTGTGATGTATATATCATATGTGTAACATATAATTTATATACATTTCTGTATTAAAATTGCTGCTGTTATATAATTTTTATGAAATAATTTAATAACAATTTATATATGTATGATTAATGAAATTATAATTAAACATGTAAAATATTTGAATAAAGCGTTTATGAGTATAAGAAATAAATTAATTGAAAAACTTGAATTTTTCTATGAGTAGCATTGTAATAACAATTTTCAGAGTCAATGACTTCTAAATTGGAGAAGGACAGACTGGCAGGGTTACGCGGCGGAGGAAATAGAGCATCTCAGGCTTTATATAGGCCAGGAAGTGGCCCTTTACGTAAGTCAGGCAGATCTAACAGCACTGCCGACGAATACGACAATGAAAACGGCTCGCAAGAAAAATCCAGAATGACCTCCGTCCAGTATCGTTCGAGACAGTCACAAGTCAATAGAGCTAATCAGGTGCAGGACAGTCCACCTCTGTCACAAATCGACAATGTAGCTGAAAAACTGGACAATACCCATATTAACTATAGAAATAGCAGCAATAGCGAACCGACACAGAGCACTGGTAACAGCTCTGGCGGAGGAGCAGGTAGAAACGATCCAAAAAAGAAAAATAGGAAGCCTGAGCAGTTGCTATATGTACCGAAAAAAGTGAAGGAAGCATTGGCTGAACAGGACGGAACTAATAGGTAAAAAAATTGCCTCTTTTTGTTCTCATTGATCTAAGATGCATAAAACTACCCTGATGATAAAGTAATGCTTAATACGGAAAAACAACACGGCAGTAGTGTTTATTACATTATCCTGATATGAGTTAATGAATTCTGTTAGATCTCCCAGCCATTCCGCGTGGGAACGAGAGAGAGAAGAGAGTAATGATCGCGATTCGCATTCCAATCCTAATCATAAAAGCGATCGTAGTCGAGCGAGCAGTCACAGCACGCGAGACAATGAAAGCGAAGGCAGAGGTAGAGATGACACCAGTAAACGGTATTCGGGTAACCGTCGACATCGTCATGCGAACGAGAATGAGGAGCGTTGGTATTGGCGATCCGGATCACCGGTATCCGCTAGAAACTGTGCGAATCGAAAGGATAATCTACGTGAAGTCAGACAGGTCTGTTTGATTTGAAATATTAAAGTACTATAATAATATATTATAAAATTATATGCAGAAGTCTGTATAGCTCAACGTAGAAAAATAAATATTTATTTTGCGTGTTATTAGGGCTCGGAACCTTTATCTATGACCAACCAGAACGATTTTAATCGTACGCGAGACACTCGTAGTGTTGAGCCCGCTGGGCATTCGGATAAGTTTCAAGGCAAGCCACCCTCAGGCCGACGCGGCAATGCGAAAGACAGTTTGTCGAAAAATATGAAATTAGAACAACTGCCACCACGATTTCAAAAGAAATATCTTCTTGATAATGGGTACGCGTTACCTAGCAACAATCCAGGAACGTCCACAGAGGACACCTGGAACGGTAGCAGCATTACATTTCAGGTAAAAATTCGTTCAGTGCTGTTTTATCTTATTTTTATAATTTGCGAGCATTAATTTATATCCAATATGGTGATTTATAATTGAAGTAACATGTGGATTCTAATATATATTAGCAGGGTATGTCCAGTTATAATTACTCACCAGCGATGCAGCATTCGCAAACCATGCAAAATCTGCCACCATCTGGATCGTTGCCACCGCAATCTAATTGGGCTAATACCGTACCGACGAGAAGCAGAGGTAGAGGTAGACTGAGACCCGAGGAATTAGATGGTACAGCAAGCAGCAATTTCAGGCCTGTTACACCTGAACAGTACTCTGCTCCGAGTTCCAGATCCCATACTCCTAGCCAGGAATATATGAATCGGTAGAACTACATATTATATTTATATTGATTTTTCTGTTTAAGTAATCTTATGAACGTAATCTGTAAAAACTTTTATTGGAACATTACAAAATTTGCGAATAACAGGTCTTATGATCGCCGTGGTAGCAATAGCACTATGTACACCAGCATGGAAAGCTTAAGTCGTGCCGATAGCGTAATGATGCCACCGCCGTCATCCGCATCGCCCGCAACTTCGCAATCAAATTCGAACAGAGGCCACAGATCACCTGAGAATCATCGCAGAGGCGCAACATCACCAACAGACAATCGCACCAGTAACATGTAACTAAATATTCATACAATTATTTCTTTTTCCATGCTTTTATATGCGTTTAATAACGTAACGTTGGTATAATTAAGGCAAAGAACAATCACCAGTAATACCTACGAGCACAGTTCAAGTCTGGACAAGCAGAATAATCAACAAAACACAAATCCTTGCTCTATGAAAAGCGAGTCATGTAACAAATCATCTCATACCGCATCTGAAACATTCGTAAGTACATAAATTGATGAATTAATATTTAAAATATTCCCTGGGCAATATAAATATATAGAATTATATTTCAATTAGGACTGGTGTGAAGAAGTTGAATTGAATGAGAAGTTAGAACAAGAACATTTGAGCCGTAGTTCGTCCGTATTAAGCATACGGGAAAGCACAAGTGTGCCGCGAAGACAGGCCGTAGGTGAGAGTCACAGGCGACGTAAAAAAAAAAACCGGGATAAACCTCGTGATGCTGATCGGTAAGTAGAACTTTATTGATTTTTTATCGATTTATCTTTTAAAAGATGATTACAAATATCGAAAGATTCTTTGTTTAATGAGATTATTTTGAATTATTCAAGTGGCAGTAGCAGAGACAAAGGACGAGGTAACAGCCGCGAACGTCAGAAAAATCAACAAAACAGAGAGAACGATAATTATAATAATAATCAAAAGAATAATAACATTAATAATAGCGGTAGGCGGTACGATCACAGAAGGCGTAATATTATTCAGCATAGTCGAGAATCGAGTAAAGACAGAAATTATGGTGGCAGCTATAGAAATTTTGATGATCTTCATAGACGCAGGTATTTATTTCTTTAAAACTTGGATTATGTATGCGCAATTTTTAGGCATAAATATCTCAAATTATGTATAAAAATATCTTATTTCAGAACTGATAGGTACTTAGACGAAGATTGGAGAACTGGCAGAAAAATATCGACTTGCGAGTCGGATGACGGGAGACAAACTCCTAAAGTTTCCTCTCACACTGCTCCCCTTTCGAGCGTGAATTCTAACACGATAGGACACCGATCGTCTCCGACGGGATATAGTAACGCTCAACCGGGCGTCTTGATCTTGCCTAATGAGACTAGTCAGTCGTCTCCCAATCAGACAGCTACAACTTCTCAGCAAAGAACTGGACAGCAACAACAGAGAACGCTTTTTGATCCGAATAATCCATATAAACCTATCGTTATCACTTCACCCGGAAGCAGAGCAGCTGTACAGAGGTAACACTAACTTCTCTTCTCGTTCTTGCGATGTATTAATTATAAGAGATAATAAAGCGATTTATTCTCTTTAAGGGATAGTGACATGCAAGTCTCAAGCGTTCCAGTATTTCAATCTAATGTAGGTATCACATCGCCACATTACTCTTTCCATGGCGCTCAATTGGACGGTATGCCATCGCCGTACATGAACGATCAAATCGGAAATGTGAGACCTTCGTGGTACGACCCATTTTCAGCTAGGTATATATTCAATTATTCTTACGTCACGCATTGTTATATCATTCTAGGATTTTGTTATATATGCGTTTATATTACATTACTATTTAATTTTTTTTTTTAGTTTTCACTCAGCAAAAAATCACTGCCTTCTATTGGACATAGAACGTGCCGATCTGGAACTACAATGGATAATAAGTTCCGGTGGCTTTACCTCGCGTTTGGATAGAGTCTCGTATATACGACACTTCCTTCAACAGAGCTTAAAGATCTTGCTTGAGACTGATATCAAATTCTGCCAGGCGGAAAACGTTGAGCAACACTTTTGGAAGATATTGTTTTATAATCTGATCGAAATGCTGCGAAAAGCGATGCCCAAAGAAAACTCGGAAGGACGGGAACGTTACAAGCAGATAATGTTAAATATCATTGATGAGGGTACCATTTATCTGGAAAGTTTACTGACTACTCTCGAGACTACGTATCAGTTCAAATTAGACACGTTTTTTGCGTTGACGAGTCTACCTAAGGGTCTCGGACTCTTAGGGCTGGCCTTAGTCAGTGCGCAAAAGATATTTTTATTCTTGGGAGACTTGGCGAGGTACAGGGAGCAAGCGAACGAAACGAGCAATTATGGAAAATCTAGGCAGTAAGTGTTTATAATATATAATTATGAATTATGACAGCAATAATTCTAAAGACTCGACATATTGGATTTAATTTTTTTCTGTACAGGTGGTACTTGAAAGCACAACAAATTAATCCTAAAAATGGCAGACCTTATAATCAACTTGCCTTACTGGCGCATTATGCGGTACGCATTTACTAATTACATTTATTGTAGTGAATGTAATTTAATGCATATATATTTTTCTCATTATTTTCTCGTGTTTTCAGAGACGGAAATTAGATGCCGTGTATTATTACATGAGATCTCTTATGGCGTCCAATCCTTTCCATTCTGCCAGAGAAAGCCTGATAGGGCTCTTCGACGAAAACAGAAAGAAGGTAAGGGAACTTATGAAACGTATCGTTAAACCGTTTGTATCTATACTAACGTTAATAATATTTTGATTTTCTTTTGCCGCCAGTATCTACATTATGTAAGTAAATTTTGATACTTGGTGTGAATTCTCTAGATGTTTATTCATCATTTATTTATTTAGGCTTTATCAAGGCTTTATTTACCTGTTAATTATTTTACTGCTTGTTACATTAAATTTTCTATTTTACGTGCTTTTTGGAGCCTTGATGTTTCAATCCATCTGTGTACTTAGAATCTTTACATTCCATTAACTCTTGATGGCAAATGCGGCGAATTAATGCCTTTTGCAACTATTAAAACAGTAAATATCGTTCTTGCATATATCTGCCGTTAGCTAAAAAATACACTTCTGCATAGCTATTTTTTTTGTAGTAATCGCTCATGCGAATGTTAGCTTTAATAAATGATTAAGAACACTACACAGAAAAGAAACGTGTACAGAATAGTTAATTAAGTGTAATATATACAAAGGTGGGCGGAACCACTCATACTTTTGGAGAAATTCACACAAGAACACAATATTTGCTAACGATATGCCTGCAGCATTTTTGAGACTGCCTGTTTGTAAGAGCCAATGTTCCTAAATTTCCAGAAATGCTTTGCTGTAAATCCATGTTAGAGACTTTTCTTATCTTCGCTAGAGCTCTGCACATTTCGTTAGCATGCACTTATCATAGACACGGGAATTTGTACAAATGAGGAATACAAATATTGTCCGATGGACACTCTTTGTATGACTAGCTGACTGTACAAAGGGAGTTCCGTTACCATCGTCGTCTCTACTCCAATAATAACATTTTTCAACGGTACTTAATAGAATTTGATAGAAAATATTATTTATTGAAAACTGCTAACTTTATTTATTTCATATACCTATGATAAATAGTTCGGTGATTAGATCACGAATTAAATTCCCGTCGAAGGAATCTGTAAATTAGAGACTGATTTGGTCGCGGATCACCGTGCATAACGCCATGTAGTGCTCGTAACTTCTACACTTGTACATACATGGCAACGATGTGCATATAACGACATTTGTAACATACACCGACAATTGTAAATGCTGATTTATATCATGCACCGCATCTGATACACGATGCATCGTAAATGCATCAGGTATACACGGTAGAGGTACTTTCTGAATAAACGAAATATTCTTAGTACGAGTCTATCGAACGTAAACGGAAGGAGGAAAGGGAGTCGAAGGAGCGGGCGAGGATGAAGGAAAAGGAAGGTGCAAACATCATCGGCGGCGGGCTGAGGAGAGAAACGTGGATTCATCCTGGCGACGGTAGGCGAGTGCGACGTACAACAAGCGCGGCCAATGAAGCGAGATTGTCCCACGCAAGCGACTTGGAGGAGTTATCGCAATTAACGAGTGTCGAGGTACCTATTTCCCTTTCGTATTTGCCTAATAGCTTCCAAAAGCCACGTCTTCCATAGTGTATAGCTTTCGTATTCAGACGATAAAGTGCTACGTATCTACCAAGCAGATGCAAAATTCTTTTAAAGCTCTTGACACGCGTATTGTATACGATTTCTTATATTTTTTTAAATTAAAATTGATAAACATTAATGATAATTAGTATAATATATGTATATCTCGAGTATTAATATGCCTAAATATATTGTTGATATATTTTTGATAAAATTATTATTGATACATTTTTAATAGTTTTATCTATCGCTTCACAGTTTTGTATTTTTTTTGTAGGTGAACAAGCGATTCGTCACTTCGTACCTTCATGTTCACGGAAAGCTCATCACCAAGATAGGGTGAGTGTTTTTCATTGATGTTCTTGCATGTTTTCCGATAAGAGAAAAAAGGTTCGCTGGCGGTTGTACTACTTTGGTTATTCAAAGATTT
Source organism: Temnothorax nylanderi (assembly GCF_030848795.1). Taxonomy (NCBI): domain Eukaryota; kingdom Metazoa; phylum Arthropoda; class Insecta; order Hymenoptera; family Formicidae; genus Temnothorax; species Temnothorax nylanderi. Next base: position 1,337,859 of record NW_027249075.1, read on the forward strand.
GTTTATGGCTATCAAGCAAGTAGCTTGATGTTGTTGTCCAACTGCCCGATATTTGCATCTAGCGAATGCAGTTCGTACATAAATATGTCCATCCTGTATCTCACCGTTACATATCTCAACGGTGCGTACACTGCAAATTCTATCGAGCGGAACAAATCGCCATTTCATATTCCACTCGCATCTGCTGAAGATTGATAAAACTCGCGTATATCTTTCGGTTGCCAGTTTCGTGTCATTGGAATAACATGTTTATATCCCTGTTTTCCACATTCTCTTACAGAGTCATACGTTACAACAGTATTTTACGACTATAAATACAGCTTTTTTTTTTAATTTGCAAAAGTCAGGTCAAATCTGTGCAAAGCAAATGAAAATAAGAAACTTTATTTTATATACTTATAATATAAAATAAAATTTTTAAAAATTATAAATTGAATTAGCTATTATTAAATTAATGAATAATTAATAATAAAAAAGTAAATGAACGAATGCGTTTGATATACAATATTTGTCAAGTATATGTCTTAGAGGATCCATTTACACTTAGTTTTTTAATTTTGATTATTTGACAAAGATTATTTTTACTATTCTGATGAAATTCTACTCGTTGGATAAGAATTGAATAAACGAAGCGCTCTAAATCTAATGCGTTTAATCTTATGGCACTTTCAATAGAACATTCAGAATTTGTAGTATTCCGACTATACATATATTAGTATTCCGACTATTAGCAACGTATCCTGAACAAAGTAAGGCGACCGCGCGAATAAATAAATTCCGTTCCTGTAATAAATAATCGGAACAACCCCGGTATCGCGATCGAGCCAGAAATGGCGAATCGCTAAAAAAATTCGAGGTTGTGCCTCGGCAAGTTTATAAATTATCGTCGATCTCGCCTGAACGGGATATTATTCGCGCCGTTAGAGCGTCGTGGAATTTAATCTAGACCGACTACTAATCCAGAAATATCGCACCGTGGAGTCTCCGGATCGCGTCCGGTCGGCCGGCGCAGAGCTCGATTAGCAGTTTTCAAGGAGAAAAATAAATTGGGGTGGGATATACGCACATTAATAATGGTATTAATCGCGTCTCGGCAACATACGAGTGAAAAACGAGTCCACGTTGTTTTCTTAAGTATCAGGATGGATGTGTCCGGAGATATGTATATATGTCTGTATATATTTCTTGAAAAGATCCTCAGATATTCCTAGTTTTTTTTTTTTTTCAAGGTAACGCATCTATCGTGAATTTTTCATCGATTTTTTTTGTCGATATTTTATTCGACGTCTTATATTTTTTGCCGTATAATACTAATTCATAAAAGAATTTCTTTTGATATTGCTGTATTTTTTAAATGTTATCATATTTCCTCCTTTTATTTGGCGCAATTTTCTGGATTTGAACTTTTTTTGAAACTTATTTTTAAAATTATGAAATGTTAACATTTATTATTCACCTAAATATTCTTTTTACGGTATTGGTGTACTAATAACATCAGATCTTGTTCTTTGTCTCGAAAATTAAAATTAAAATTAAAATTAAAATTAAAATTAAAATTAAAATTAGTCACATTACGTAGTCGACCGCAACGCGTTGGGTTCGTTTCTCGAAAAAAGTCGGAGTACCGCCTGACGCGCGCTGTAGAGAAAGAATGTTGCATATTTTGTTTAAAAATACAAATGAATGCGCGCGCGATTATTCGTCCATTCGATCGTTGCCGAATGCCGGTACCTACTCGGCCCTGTACCCGCGCGCATCGTTTTCGTGACCCCACGGAGGAACCCCGTCGAGCACGGATCAACCGCGGGCATGTACGTACGCGGCTTTACGGTATGTAGCTTCGTGTTTTCTTGCGCGTCGGTAAAAATGTTAATTGACAATTGCGTGGCGCCACCACCGACCGCAGCGACGGCGGTGGCGGCCGCGGGGGGGCGGCGGCCGCGGGGGAGGGTGGGCGGAGGGAGGAATGTCCTCGGTCGCGCGTCGTGACCTTGCGAGTACACCTTGCGCGGATACCCCGCGACCACCGCCGTCGGAGTACCGCGTTCCCTCGACGATAACTCATCCGGCGACGAAATTGCTCCCGCGAATTCCCGTCTCGTAAATTCTCGGTTTACCCCCCCCGAGTCGGGGAGTGGAGCATAATGGCGGTCCGGTTCCGCGATTTCGAATTCGAAAAAGGAGCAAGTACGTTGGAGGGTTGAGAGACGAGGACGTGGAGCGCGCAGGAGGAGCGGAAGGAAAAAAAGGTATCGAACGTTACTCTCCGATACTCTAACTCTCTCTCTATGTACATGTATATATGCGCCACTAGAGCTACGTGGAACGCGCGCTCTAACGCGCGGTCTATAATTGGAATCGGTACCGAACCGGTGCCATTGGTTAGGGGCTTGTTAACGACACGGTACGTGCGTGGCATAGGCACACGTACAGATCGCGGATGGGTGGATGGTAAGCGGATGGCTGAGGGAGGGTAAAACTAGAGGGGCCGGGGGAGAGAGAGAGGGAGGAAAGATGGGAGACCGGAGTCGGACTCGCGTAGCATAGTTGGCTTACGGTGTTGCTGGCCGCTGTTCCCGCTGCCGTAATGGATTTGGCTCATTACTGGGCTGTAGGAGCACCACGGTGCACGTCCGGCCCTACCGAGTTATGCCCAAGGTTGCCCTCGCGCAACACGGCCCGTCGCGAACCATTTCCTCTCCATCCGTGGTACCGCGCCTTTCGCCCGCCACCGAACCCTTTCCCTTTCACGAGCCCTTTTCCGCTGAGAACAGAATCCGAGATTTTTTTTACGGTTTTTCTACTAGGTCCAAGAAATTACGTTTCAATATGCATAATTTTTATTAATCGAGATAGTCGCTATTGGCTTTGATAAGTCTTTTTCATTTTGACAGCAATTTTTCAACCCCATTTTGTACAAAAACGCACCCCGATCGCAAAATTATTTTAAGGACGAAACTTGATAAAAATATAAACATGACTATGGATCAGGAATTTCCGATTTTAATTTCTGTATGGATCGATTTTGAAATCTGGATCATTATGACGAGCATATCACTAGTAATGACAACGAAATTTGAGCAAACTGATTTATGATAATTTAAAATTATTTCTATGTGCCATTTTAATAACTTCTTTTTCTTGAATTCCACTTTTTCCCCTTAAATTTAAAAATTACTTTTTTAAACTTTAAAAAATACGAATATATTGAAAACGGCGACAAAGCTCGGCGAATACATCAATATAGAAATTAGATTAATGGATACTACTTATGTTAGGAATGTACATTAATTAAATAGTACTTCCTACTAATATTTCGACTTTATACGCTCAAATTCTAATTACATTCTTTTCTAATTATATACATATTATATATGTCTGTACGTCACAAGTAACAAGAGGTATGATTGAGTATGGCAGCGGCGAAAGAGTTGAACATACCTTTAGAGCGCAAGTGCGCTCTACCAACGCTGCGTACGCTTGTCTCTGATAGCCGACAGTCTCGAGCAATACCTGTAAAGCGGACAAATCGCTTATCGTCGATTAATACAGCAGTCCGACGGATTAAATCGCTTTTAACGTCGCCGTATGATCCAGCTTCGGGTTTCTGCTCTCGACGAGGATCGCGAGCACCGCGCGCCACGAGGCGGTAATTAAACCTATAAATTGGCAGCGTGAAGGAAGAAGGCAGGAGTCGTTTCATAACACTCGTAAGGCAAGAGAAGTGGTCGCCGGTCGGCCGGCCGGCCGGCCGGCGCTTCCACCGGTGGGTAGTGGTAGATGGGCAAGGTAGGTTTTCTCCGTGGTCCACGGTGGTGCTTCCCGTGACGGGATGGGAGAGGAGGTAGAGAAAGGGGGTGGGGGTGGGGGGAGAGGGAGATCAGCGTGAGACGCGCATACACACCCAGAAACTTAAGTAGTGCGAGTAAGTAAAGCTACGAGGCTGTAAGGCTCCGAGCCCCGGCTGGTAACACACATGGGTTTCCGATGGTCGTTTACCCGCGGCCCTGCGAGTGACGACCCCGCCCGCTTCAAGGGCACCCTCCTCGTCGGATACCGCAGCCTCGCGGACCAGAACCCGACTCTACACCCGGCTATCTTCCTCGGCGGCGTACATTGCGGACCGCACGTACGCCGTACGCATCGCGTGTCCATCGCGACCATCTGGATTCCATCCGTTTGTCCCGATCGCCCCCCCGATGGTCGTCCTTTTTCGAGTCCCCCGGAGAAATTTCGTTCGATTTCCGGCTCGTCGACACGATAAGTTACGTGACGACGTGCACGAAAGCTCGACCGAGGCTTTTCATAAATCAATTTATATATCGTGTCTTTTTGCGATATATAAATTCGAATCTGTCTAACGAGAATTAATTTTTGCCTTATCCCTTCAGTAGCATCTTCGAGATCTTCCAAACACAATCTACGTTGCTATTCGTAAAAATATCGCGTAAATTTTATTCACTTAAGTCTCGATGATCACTAGTATTAAAATTGACTAAAAATATGAATACATTTGCAAACTAAAATATTAATTTAATAACGATAAAATTTAATTACATATATTTTGAAATTTATACCGATATTTTAAGTCTTTCGAATCATACCAGTCCTACTCTTTCGTTTATAATGTGCAGACAGTACGAAAGTCATAAAGGAGGAAGAATTTTCTTGCGATTTCGCAACTGTTATACGAAACGAAAATATTATCTTTGAACCATCTCGTTTCTCGCATCGCGCCTCGTATACTCAATGCATTTGCATATCTTCCAAATTTTTGTTTGCTCGTTTTACGATATGTTTCGCGCGAGAGTGGAGAATCCGTGGTAATCGATGATTAAACGATGTTCACTCTCGGAGCGTTAAAGCGTTGGGGGAACACGCGTAACGTTCATGGCGCATTCGGTTTACGAAGAGATAGCGGGTATAGTATCAGGCTCTGTCATCGACACTCTCGGGCTAATGGCTCATTATGTCGTCGCTTATGTGTTTTTGCATTGCTGGCAAGGACGATCAGATTATATGATACATTTCGTCGGGCAAAGTTCCTTCGTGGCCATTTACCTTCGAACCATCGAGTCTGCCGGTTCGAGCTGTAAAACAACAGAGATAAAACAACTTTAAGAGACGTGCGAGATATTTGAAGATTGGGATAAACGACAATATATATGTAAAAATATGGCAAAAGTTAGTTTTTAAAACGGTTTCTTGGCTGAACTGTTTTTATACGGTGCGAAGAAAAATTTTTAAAAAGAAGCGATAAAAACAAGATTTTTAACAACATTTTAGATTGCTTTAAGTAATTTAAAAGCTTCTAGTAATATAATTATTACTTAAAGATCGTTATAAGTTATAATTATATAATTGAAAATGATGGAATGCTACATTTCTAATTTAAAGCGATAAGATATCTAATTTAAATGTCCTCTTTTTATTATTCTTAAGAAACGTACACACCCAAGTTTAATTGGCTTTTTCTTTTGATTGTTCGATCACATGAGAATGTAGAGTAAATACGTGACAGCATTGGGGAGTAAGCGTAATAAATCTTATCTGCTTATTACGAAGTAGATACAACAGGAAAGAAAAGTCTGTGACGATATATGAAAAACGTCCTTGACACTTATATCGTCTTGCCCGATTGCAGGCTACAATTTATGTCGCCGTGCATTTCCTCTCAACAGTGCTTAATCAGAGCAGTCCGCGCGTCGTTCGTGTCATGTGCCGTATCATTACTTATAATTAATTTCCGAAGAGTAAAATGCGCGACGTCGGTATCCCGTTTGTGGAGCGACGTTACGTTCGAGCGAGACTTTAGACGATATTATTGCCGGTCAATAAATAATGATAATTACACTAATGACAATGATTACGACGGCGACGTATTGGTCGTAATCATTTTTGATACGCGTTCGGCGATGATGCATCGTCGTCGGCGATTGAGTCATTTAGATTTTATAATCTAGATAAAACCCAATAACCCAGGATTACATTTCTATTACGGGCGATCGGAGATCCCGAATACCGCGACGCGATCGTATCCTGACCGGAATGTCGCGCCGGATCGATTAATTATGTATAATCGCGCGACCGCCGATGAAAAATCGAAGGAATTTCGTTACCCCGAAGGTATCTATTTATCCGCGCTGCGTATTTTGCGGAACGATTTATTATCTATCCGACATTTATTTATAGCTGCGGCTAAATTAATCTTCGCGGTTGGTACAACCTGTACTACTCGCGAATACCTCGTATGCACAGAGTTACGCGCTATTTCGTTCGGATTTCCATTTTCTTGCAAAACTGCTGAGATTTTTGCAAAATTTTTGCCTTGCCATGAACGTTTCTGCCGGTTTCTTCGGGGAAAACGACATTTACTATACTTAACAAATTTATTTTAAAAATATCTTGCAAATATATTTTTGATTATCAAATGAAGTGCGTTTTATATCAGTAATCAATTTAACGAAGAGTAAATTGTATATTAGATGAAATTGCCATCTATATACATATATACACAATTTGATTAGTTTGGCTAATTAATTTTTACATATATAATTCGTCAATCTAATGTAAAATAACTGTCCCTGAAGAGATTAGTCGCGCGACGTGATTATTTCTCGATCGAAGCGACGAAATTGGCTGCGCCATCGCAAAAGGAGTGAGTTCGATGCGGGAGATAGCGCGATTGAGATTGAGCGGGAGTGGGAATGAAAGGCGAAGAAGAAGAAGAAGAAGAAGAAGACGATGAAGAAAAAGGAGAAGAAGAAGAAGAGTCGGAAACTTAATGCTCGTGGTACCGCATCGCCGCCGCGTCGCTGTATCGAGGCGAGGAATGATTATGGTGGCCGGCCCACGCAATCCGCGGGTCATGGACCATGATCTATGGTACACGGCGGAATGCCCCGTTATGCGTTAAAGTGCAAACTTGTTAGTCATAGAGCCTGTCCGTCGATGTCGATGGGACAACTCGGGCTGCCGAGAGGGCTCCTTAATGTCGGCGTTGCATAGTATGTATCAGCTCGTAGCATAGGGTGTGCAACATAGGGCCTTGTATAGGATAGATAGATGCCGACAGTTTGGTTTAAGTGAGTCTATCATAGCTCAGCGATTCGTTATCTTGTTTAGACAAGGAAAATAAATCTACTTAATCAAACGTAGCGACATTCAATTGGTTCTTAAACGAACTTAACTGAAGGATCCTTGTGTCTTCCTATGTGTGGTCATGATCATGATCCATTTCCAGATAATTCTAGTTCATAGGAATACTGAGAGATATCTGTAAAGACTTAGTATTAATTAGCTTTCTGAATTATTACATTATTAATAGTATTTATTAATATTATTTATTGAATTATTTATATTAGTTTTTATGTTTTGGCTCGTGCGATATTAATTGATTTTCCCAATTCTTCTCACGTAGATCAAACATTTTTTTCTTTTTAAAAGAGTGAAGGTATTTTTGCAATGTAATCCTTTTGACGGAATTGTTATAATTTTGTTCAGGATAATCGATTTTTCGAGATGCAGGAATTGAAAAAGTCATCTTCCAACGCTTGCTATTAATGCTTTAGCGTAGCATAGTGATTTCAATGCCGCGCTGCATCGACAACGGCAGTGAGCGTGAAGGCGACGATAGCGCTTATCTCTCACGCGTGATAGCAGTCACTTTGCTAATATAGCAGACTTAATAAGCGCACGCGAGAATCTCTCTCTAGCGTGTGATAGTCGTGTTTTTAGCATCTATCAAAAAATTGTAAAGTTAATCGACCAACGTCGCTACTTCGGAACTTTCACGGGTCGATATTTCGATCGATCTGCCATAAAATTATCATCGTTATCTACGATCGATCGGTCGCAGATACGACTCTTAGTTACTGTGCATTATTCCGAACGAGGTCGTTCAATCTGCCGCGAGAGAGTTGTAAAGCGCGGACAAGATAAAGAAATCGATGATCACGGAGTTACGATCAGATCCGATACCATAATGTATCTGGCTAAGTGGTATTAACGCTATACAGATTTACGATTATGCTTGAGTAATATGAAAATTACTAGTTACTCGCGTCCGTCCATCTTTGTGTCAGTAGCGTCGACATGTCGACGTTGTGTTAAAAATTTATGTTGGAACGATTATACACATTATTTTTTTCGCGTGCTAAATTCTTGACATAGAAAAAGTTTTGATATGTGTCACAATAAAGATATGATTTATATATAATTTTATATATATATATATATATATATATATATATAGTTTTCTATAGTAACGTTAAAAGTTTGGTTTGTTTAGTACACAACTTCAATTTTTTCAAAACATTAAAAAAAGTTTCGAGTTATTTATATTTATATATAGGAGCAGCTCGTAAAATATCTTAATGTTACTTTTAATTCGTAGACTTCATTCTGAGAGCACTTATACAAATTATCATTTAATATTAATGAACTTAAAGTAACGTCGCAATGGTTGAATATGCATATCGCAGTTGAATCTGAAATTAAATAAAGTAGTCCGAGCCATTCAAAGCGAAGAGGGAAAGCAGGTAATTCTAGTTTAATTCCAGTTTCTCGTGAACTTCGAGAAAATATTCAATGCAAATTTGTCTCGTATTTTAATTCCCCTTGATGAAGCTTAAATACGAAAAATTATAATATATATCAAACATAGTGTTGTTTGTTAGTCGATCGTTTTAAATTACGATAACGAGGTCGTACCTTCAAGCGCTGCCAAAAACTGGCGTGCTTGGCGCAGAATTGCACCTCGCTTCGTCACGTTTTACTCTCTTGTTCGGGGCTGCGGCATCGTCGGCATCAGTAATGGCGCGAATAAATACGGACGATTATACCACGCGATGTGGGATGGTGGCGTACCAACTTGATTTCAGTCGGCGGCTAACGGTCTTTTTCGACCGATCGAACAACGAAGCGGGCAAACGAGCGTGTGAGTGTGCGCCTTGATTCGCGCCGCTGGCCGCGCTTAGAGGTGTCCGATTTCAGCAGCCGCGTTTATCGCTCGCGGCGTGTGTAGACGCGATGGGAATAGTGCCTCTTCGGCATTCTCTCTCTACCCTCGGAAGAAACATCGGGGTTTACAATCGAGGACCATCAGCGACTGTCGTGTCCCCGTAGAGCCCGATGTTTCGCCTCCTCGCGGCCGAGGGACGCGATCCGGGTGATTCATTACGCGGTGAAGCCACGGGAGCCGAAGGGGTTAAGCGATTACTTGGCATTCTTCGGAGTTTAATCGAGAATACGTAATAACGGTACGTTGGCATAGAAGTCGGAACGGCGCAACTTGCCGCGAGAGATCTCTCTTTCTCTCTTCTTCTCTCTTCCTATCTGACGAAGTGGCACGTTCTCGGCTACCCATTCATTCAGCCTATTGAAAGATACACTAGCTTATTGGAATCGGTCTCGTGAAATACAATGATTTGGAAATCGATCGTGATTTCTGAAAAATTTTAAAAGTTATTTAGATGCAAATTATCCACCGATTAATTTCTCAACTGTAAAATTTAACGAATGCATTAATCATTTTTTGTATTTCCTCTAGCAAGACAATTGTAAGTTTCTTTAGAATATTTGGAAAAAGTAAACAGAAGTAAAGAACGGAGAAATAACAGATATTATAGAATTATATAGCATAATTTTTGTACGTTCTAAAAATTGAGATAATACATATAAATAATGTTGATGTAGAATGTAGATAATGTGTTTTGTGTGTATACAATGAGATATGGATTTAAAAATTTAGAGATTTAATTTAATTTTTAATTAAGTCTAGAGATTTAATTTTCAGATTAACACTCAGCGCTAATTGTATTATATAATACTGACATCCAGATAGATACGAAGAAAAATTTTATACACAATTTTATTCTGCTAACGGCGTATTGTTAATTATGTATGTATGGTTACTTCGATATGATAGTATCATCACTGGAAGGAACGTAGCACCGTAAAATAAGACATCATCGTTTTCAGAACCTTTAGAAAATAAAAATCCGATATTATGTGATCTTTTTATAATTTTTTCGGGAGATCTATATGTATATATATATATATATATATATATATATATATATATATATATAAAATCGAAATGACTTGAAACATGCTGCAGTTTTTAAAAATCGATAATATAAAAATAATTATTCAATTTTTACTTACCGCACCGAAACTTTCGATTGATAAAGTTACGATTTTACCGGCAGTTATTCTGCACGGCGTTATAGTTCTAGTCATAATTAAAAGAAAAAGCCTTTGACATCTCTTCGAAGTATAGTACCAGTTTCCTCTGCAGCTATAACGCAGAGTAAAGTTTGTGTATATCATTTTAGACACAACTAGCGATAAGACAGAAGAAACTTGCATTCTTACATGGATTCGCATGGAACAATACTGTAATCTAACAGAAACTGTGCCTGCCAGAATTGTAGAAAGATATGAACAAGTTGCGCAATATAAATAGCCATAGGCGCTGCTGCGTCTCTAACACCTTTGTTTAAATTCATCACCATCTGAAACACAAATTTAATTCCTTTCAAAAAACTTTTAAACTAAATCTCTGATTTTTTCGATGAGGTGCGAGCATACACAGTAAAAAATTTTGTGTCAATGGAAGTCCACTCTCAATTTTGTGTTAAAATAACTCATTTATCGTGTTATTTTTGACATTTAGAAATGTTATAAATTCGATATAACATTTCTAAATGTCAAAAATAACACGATGAATGAGTTATTTTAACACAAAATTGAGAGTGGACTTCCATTGACACAAAATTTTTTACTGTGTACCTGACATTCCGAAAATTATGCATTCGTTATTGAAAGTACAATTATTATTCTTGTGAAATAGGATAAATTCGGATGAGATGACCTTAGAGGAAAGATGGTCCATTCGATACTAGCTGGCTAGCTAGAATAGCTAAGATTGAGAGAACATGGATAGTCACGCCTCTATGGCCATCTCACCTGAGTTTATCCTATTAATTGTAATCGAGTTACGACATTTTTTATTCAGTGGTAAAATATAGTGATATAGAGATTGATGCATACCTGTATACCGGTCATACTTCCACCGATCATATTTAGATTAACGCTGATCAGAAATATTTTTGTAAACGTAGACTCGATTAGTTCCGCGAATCTACAAAATTGCGAATCTGAGCACAGATACAAACAAGCATAGAAATATCGATATCGATTTGCTGGATATTATTTCTAATCAAGATCTACTACACATTTTCGTTAATACGCACTCTATTGTTTGCAGATGTCTACGTAAGCAACTCAATGCCGTCTTGTAATCACTGTCTTCTCTCTTGTTTAGCGTCAGACGAAAATTAGCGTCATTATTTTTACCAATTTCCTCTAGCACGTGTCTGGAAGCGCACCAAAATGTTGGTGCAAAAAAATAATACTCTTATCTTAATTTTTAATTGTTAGCTTTGGATCCTGATATTTTTACCCAATAATGGAGAACATCCCACAAGCATGCTGGATCAATGTGCAATATAAAGAGTCAACCGCGATTGTACTAAACACGTGAGCGAATACGGCTAGGTAACAGTGAATCGTTATTGGATAGAAGTATCGATCTATGTCCACACCGTACTCGACGCGAAACGGCAACTTTGATATAGACGTCTTCGTAGAATTCGCGACATCGGTTTCTAAGAGCGTCAGGACGACTGGCTTCAGCAAGTAAAAAACTTGTGTCATATGCATGAAAACTAGAAAAAATGATATGTATCAGCAAGTTCTTTCCATACACTTTTATCGTCTTTTGAAGTTCTTGCACGGTTTAAAAACATTTGTTCCGAATAAACAAGTGCATCTTTTTTATAATAATCATATATTGTATGCAAATTTTATGATTTGAAAAGTATAAATAATTGAAAAATTCAAGAAATTACGGAAGTAATAAATGCGCCATTATATAGACGCCACAATTGTGTGTACACACATTTAAAAAGTACACCTACATGTTTTCTATGATACATACATACGTACCTGCATAAGACGTCGTTAGATATTGTCCGTATTCGGTGTGGCGTTGCAGAATAGATTTTTCTGTATCTGTATTTAATGACAACCAATCCTCCTCTATTGTCTTAAGACAATACTTTATCTATATAAATATACGCTTATACGTTTTTTATCGAATTAACAATTTAGAGAAGAAACAGCTCGATTACGTAACGCAAACGAAATTGAACTTGCTAGTATTATTACTCACATTTTTGTTAAACATTATGCTCGCTACTTTATAGCTGAATATTATACTGATCATCGCTGCTGTTACACTCTCTATCATATTAGTGATATCCTTGGCAACTATCACGTACAGTAACTATTTTGGAATCAATATTGTGTGTGGAACATATCAATACATATCAAAGTTTTCGTTTAAAAAAAGAAACTAAGAACTAATTCGTTTGCGATGACATAAATAATTCACAGTGAATTGTTTTCTCGGTAAGCGTTAATCTCAAAATTTACCTGGGGTATCAGAATACTACTGCAGAATATAAACGTCGGTATAAAGCGTATGTATCTGACGCCAAGTCTACTGTACGGCCATATACCCGATATGGTCATATAAGTTCTAAGGATAAGGTAGTACCGACTTTTCCAAATGTCTTTCTTGTCAGTCATTTTGCGGGACACTAATATTACAGAGCTATCAACAATTCCTTATGGACGTTTGTCCGTACGGTGAATTACGGAAACTTACTTATTGATTCCTTCTGACACAGCAAAAATAGTATGGTAATTGCGGTTGGAAGTAAGTGCGCAATTATTTGTGAGTGTAAACCCTTTCCCTTTTGCGTTTATAAAGTCCTTTTATCATTTCTCTTTGAAGATCGAATTAGTTTTACTTTCCCGTAACCGTATACCGTGTAATATCCATCAAACCATTTTTCAAGTGAGACGTTCGACGAGCGCATCGAACGGTCTTGGTCATTTTATTTTTGAAAGAGAATTTATACTTCTTTTAAATAATCGGAGACTAGAAATAGAAATAGTGACTGTGAGAATCAGAATTGATAAAATCCAAGAGTTCAAAATTTATAAAATGTCGGATATAAATGAAGTTGATTCGAGGACAAAAATATAAATTGTGGATTCTAAAATTCTTATAAGTATAAGTATTAAAAATAAACTCGGTAAGAAAGAGGTAAAAAAAGAAACTTTATATACAATTATATTGTACTGAAAGATATTCTGTATGGCATTATAGTTGTAATCAACGGTATCAAGATGATTACTAGAAAAAATGATTATAAATGATATATTTAAATAAATTCTCTCTGATAAAGGATTAAAGTTATAAAAAGTTCAATTAAAATTTCTACATTTTTAAAAACATTTTTGGCGTGAAATGATAACATTAGAAGTAGTTATTTGATTTCTTCCGTATTTAGAAATTTCTACTTTTAAAGCTGGAAAATGTTAAGTAGGACATAATGGGAGGAGTTGAGAAGGATTGAAAGGAGGTTGCATCACGAACATTCCGAATTACAAACTCGGCGCGGCGCGGGTGAGATATCAAGTGAGACGTTACACACAGATTTAATACATTGTGTGTATACATATATACAATATATATAAATGTAGACGGTACGCGGAGAGCCACGCGGAAAGAGGCTGTGGGAAAGATAGTGTCCGCTATGCGAGGTCTCCCGTTGCCGTGTTTACGAGGATGCCCCCTCGGCGGCTCTAGACCTCGTGGCCAACCTTCGTCCTCCTTTATCACCGGTCTCGGATTAGCCGCCGACGTGGGTCGCAGATTCACCGATTTCGATCTAAACTCGATTACTTAGAGACAAGATCGATTGAAGAGACATTTACGTGGATGCTCACCCTTTCCGTGCCGTTAATCGTCCCCATTGTGCGTGTATATTTTCCGAAGGTGGAGGAAAATGGATAGTATTTTGAATTGCTTGTCACTCAAGAGCTATTGATATTTCAGTGTATTGATCGAAAATGATTGAGTGGTTTTCATAATGATCAAAGAGAGTGTACCTATGAATTTTGCACCAATCTAAAAATACTCTGTATAGATCATAATTTCATTTATTAAAATGTTTAAAATTTTAACGGATATGAAAAGTGATATCGAGTTGTTGTTTTTAACTATACATAATTACACGTAAATCTTTTATCACTTAAAGCGAGCAAAAATTGTTCGTTAACTATCTAAAATTGTCGCCATCTGATTTCTCATATTAAATATATATCGTTATTTAACGATAAGAATAGGTTAAATAAATGGAAATTAGTTAAATTTTAATTCATTCGATTTTTCATCAGTTGGCCTCTTTAAAATCGATATCTGATATATTAAGTAGAATTAAGTAATCTGGATTCAGAGTCGATTATTTTTTTATGCTACAAAATACAAACGCTGCAAGAATACGAAAAAGATTGTATTCTTTTTTTTTTTTTTTTAGAATGGAGACTTTTCAAGAAGCCGGTGTTCAAATGCTGAAGGAATTCAGAGCCTTATTGCAACATTCGCCACTACCGCTTCCTGGTACTCGTTTACTTCAGCTCTTGGCGCTCAACATGTTCGCGATCGAGACCACGCAGCTGAAGGGTAAGTCAAAATTTGCTAGAATTTTTCGCATCTTTTAATATCGCAAATAATCTTACATTTATATGGTTACATTTATAAAACATTGCGGTGTACTAATTGTACAAATATATACAATATTTCAATTATTGTATCAAAAACTAATAGCTTATAATTGTTTTGCTATTACATATATTGGTTTAGAAGGTCTATAAAGATCTCAGTTAATTTTATTTCGTCGACTAAAGAGACTAAGTTTTTATAAAAAAAAGTATTGCAATATTTTTTTGAAAAAAGGAAGAGAGATTGAAGTAATCTTTATTTTGAATTTGAAGTAGGAACTTTATAGCTATATCAAAATTTTTATGTAAAGCAACGTTAACTGCTTTTATATGTAATATACATTTTTCTTGCGTTAATATTACATTAAATTTAAGTCTGTATTTTATACCGAAATAATTTGCATCATGCGATTTTACTGTCAGTTCGTGTCTATACTACATTATAGATTTATATTCTCTTTATAGAGATATTTATCGTTCTCTTGGTATTTGTTAAATAATTTCCGTATTCGAGATTTTATTTACGACAGAACAAAATTAATTGACGATCGAGTCAATCGTACTCGTTATTAGTGTTAATTCCTTTCGCGAATTTTTTTCTTCGAAGACTACTAAACGTAACTTGAACTAGAAAGTGTATTGTCTTGTCAGAAATACTTGCGAAGTCAAGTTGGTCACCATCGGTGACTAAATACATATACTAAATGCATACATTATGCATGATGCGTGTTTAACGCGTATGTAAGTAAGTTCTACCGACTTGGACAATATTGCAAATATATATTTCCATACGCTACTTCGCAGTTTAAACCTAAAAAGCTGTTATTTCCATTTTACACAGAAGAGACTTTTATTTGTGTTGGAAATTTTTATTCTAAATTAAACTGAAGCTCTCCTAAAAAAAAAAAACGTTCTAGGATAAAATAGATTAATTTTTAAATATATTAATTGGTCACAAAACTACTAATTAAATTATATTAATTAGAGTTTATTAAATGTCATATTATATTGACATTGAGAAATTTTTTATTGCAGTTTTGCTAAAGTTAATTTCTGTCACGAGATGCATTCTATTGGGATGACTCGTTTTCCGCTTTAGCTTGTCATCGACAAGCAACCGTGGTACAAAGGTATATCCGGTTCGGGTAGATGTTTCTCTCGCTTCGACAATGACTCATGGCTGCTCGTCCAAGAGAGCACGAGCACCATGACAGCAACGAGCGTTCCCCCGAGTTTTTGCACCTGCGTGCAGGTGCTAGTCCTATATAATTATTACTAATTTCTATACGAGAGCGAAACCCCGTTCGCTTGAGGTTTCGCTCTTCTCAGAATGGAACCTAGCCTGAGTCATCAAGGCGCATTCTATCTCTTGCTGCTCTATTTCCGAGGTAAAACTGTCCGCTCGAATCCTTTGCACCTGCTCGAACGCTTCTCCGCCCGAGTTTAACTGCACAAAGTTGCGCCCCAAGTGGCTGATGTTTTTTTTTTATCGCGGTGATAACGCGAATTTAGTAACATCGGCTCTTGGATTTCGGAAGATAAGTTGATCTTTAAGCCGCGATTTAATAAAAAGAATATATATTTGTATTTTGAAACAGCTTGAATTTATCTATTACTACATCATATAGACTTTAGATTAGTGTCGTTGGCTTTTATCTTTTTATAATACTAATTGTTACTTATAATATATTGAATGATATTGAGTGGGTCTGATAGATATGATAAATTTTGATAGATGGGCTTGAACGCGCGGATGTCAAATAACTTAAATAATAAAAGGAACAAGACTCACCAATCGGAAATCCATTTATCAAAGCCGATAATAGAAAATGGCGAAAACTTTACCGAAGAAAAGGCAGCTTAGTACAAACGCAGGTTCCCGAGCGACGGTGTTTTAGTATCTGAATCTTTAAGTAGGCGTCCATCACGTGCGGACTACACCTGCAACCTCGCAATATTGCACGTGCGTTAATCTCCAGCGGCTTTCTTCTAGCGTGCAAGCTTCGCGGTTGAATACTTCGGATGACATGACGCGAAATTTTTGCGCGAAATTTTTCGCGGACATGAGAATAGACCGCAGTCATAACTTCTATCGATTATTTCGATCAAAAGGGAAAATGTTCTCTGCGAAGCTAGTATAATCTTCTATAAGGATTTATAGTGCACACACGAGTGCGGAATATTTTAGGATTTTTTGTATTTAAAATGTTTTTGGAAACTTTCGTTATGATATTCTTAAGGTCGGATAAGATCGATAAAATATTATAATATAATATTAGCCGTTCCTTCTCGGCTTAATCGCATATACCTGCCTATCGAGAATCTTTTTGATGGGACGACCTTGTCTTCGACGTAACGATGATCCTCCATCAGCCAGTCAGTAATTGAAAAATCGTGAACACTGTCGGTAATGGACCATTGAGTTTATGCAACCGTGTCGACACTGTCTGCGGTTGTCCGTCGAGGAATGCCAGGTCCCGCCTTCATCATCCTTAAACCACCGCGACACATCCCTGCGGTTTGCTCCACCGATTTGGCTTTCTCCTTACGTATGAACGCTGTGGATCTCGAAGCGAGCATATCGGCACGCCGTCTCTGTGATGTCTTATTTTATATACGAGAAGCATGCTAAAGATGTAACGCAAAAATTAAACGTTAAAAGAGAGCGGAAAAGTAATCGGAAAATTTTTTAATCCAGTTAAATGACTTGTTTCTTAATCCTTTAGATCGTTATTACTCTCAGCATCCCTTGATAGAGTTATTTTATTAATTTATCTTTGTTACGTGCTTGGTAATTCCGCGATAAATATGATCGATGCGAAATCGGAAGCGGAGGAAGTGAATGATTCGATCTCGGACTAACTATTTCGCCGCGAGAAGATTGCTCCATCGAAAGAGGTAAACGACCTTCTTCATCCGCAGGTATATACCTCCCTGCACCGAAGTAGGATCCAATTACCAATCAAGCACAGGATCTAAGAAACCATCCTCGCCGGTGGATTATAGGATAGTCACTCCCGTAATCGTCGCCTTCGACGTTTCATTCGTCTTTCGATTGCGGCTCGCTCTCGCCCTCTTGCTCTACACCTACCTCGTCGACGATTTACCCTCTCGCGCGCGAACACGTTCCCTTGACCGATGATGCGTGCTTTCTTTCGCGTTTATATTACGTATATTAGGCGTCGTCGATAGAAATCTTTGGAAGTTTCTTAGGCTGCACCTTTGAATTTTTAAACGATACCACAAGTGTTATCTATACGGTTCGCAGAATATGTGTCGGGAAAACGCCGCTAGATTATTTCACGCGGACGCAGCACGGTGCACACGCGTATGCGCGAGGAACGAATGCAGAGCCGGAGGACCCCGGGGCCACCGAAGAATCGCATAAAGCCAAGGCTAATGTCCCTAATGTCTATAATCTTGGATCATCTGCATCCGAGCTACGGACTTGGCTTGGTCTCGCGTATCTTAAATCCTTCCACGTACTACTACCTGCCTTACTGGAACACCTATAAATACGGGTACACACTTTCTTTCCCGCCCACCGCGTATTGGTGTTATTAAATTGTTTCATTGTTTTATCTTTTTCCTTCTTTTCCCGTTTCGCCCTTGATCGGTCACGTTTCCGTTTATCATTATACGTTTGCTCAGTATAATCGAAATTTTCGATTCGAGTATTCGGGCATACTTTGTTTCGAAGAGATTCTTTGAGGGACCAGACGAATATATTTCCTCACAAAAGGTAACAAAATGCTTTAACATTGTTAAGTTGCTCCAATCTGCTTTATCTTAAACAATCCTTAAAATTTAAATGGTTATTTAAGTGCCTCAATATCGAGGGCGAATCTTGTTCGGGGATTTCAAATAAATCGAATCAGACCAGATTACAATTCGGATAAAGAAAATGTCGCGACACGCCACGCGCGCACGAATCCAAACTTATTTCGCCGGACGGAATTTCGCGGATGGGCAACCGTGTGGGCATGGCGAAGGGAATTGCTTCTCGGAAAGTCGAGCCGGAGCCGAGGCGAGCTCGTTGGCATAAATTATCGAAAAGTACAGCCCTCGAAAATCCAGCTCTCTTACCTCGTATGTGCGCACTCGCCTTCGAAATTGCCTCCCTAAAATATGAGAATTATTGCCCGTGGCTTCGTTCTGTCTCGCTCGCGACTTGTGTTACCTCTGCGTTTCTTATTTTTCAAGCATCCTTCCTACGGCAGGGCGCCCCATCGGCATCGTTATCGCGCGAGAGCGAGAGAGAATCTCGCGTTTCGCTGCTGCACCACCTCGGTCACGAATGCGCGCACCGTGTGCGCCGTTTGTTTTGGATCTTTTATCCCGCCGAAGAAAATATTTCTTCGCACGGCCAATTCGTAAGAGTAAATCAGCTGGCAAAAAACGAGCCTTTCAATGTTCTCTCCCCCTTTCCTCCTCCTCCTCCTCGAGCTTTCCGCGTACGTACGTACGTGCGTGCGGGCGTGCATGCGTGCGCGCGTCCACGCCTGCGTGCGATCCTTTCGCGTGGCCAGTTGCGGTTCATTGAACTTTGAACTTTCTAACCGCCTGGAGGCGACCACGGTGTCCGAATATCGTCCTGTCATTGCGTCTGGATATGGGTCCTGCCGTCTGACGCGACGCGTTGTCCTGGGGATCAAATTAATTCAGTCACCTCGCCGAATGGTGACTATTATTCAAGTTGTCTCCGGAAATTGCATTTTCACGTCACATTCCTCGCCACGTTAGTAAGGGACAATACTTTTTATTCTTTTTGTATTAAAAGTACATTATATTGCGTAAATACAGTTTAATTTCTTTCGAATTTTTTTTCTTACTTTTAAATCCTGGATTACCTAAAATTTTTCTGATCTGACTTCTTCTCCAGAAAAAAATTATCTATTTATAAATTAGTGAAGTATAATTGTTATATTGTAAAAAGGTTTTAAATAAATTAAGAATACTCATAAAACTTTCTCTGAATTTCTTTCTGTTTATCAAGAAATAAAAGATCTATATATCAAATTTTGACAGACTTTAGAGAGAATTTGGAAGAGAAAACTTTTTTATAATTCCGCTCATTTCGATATCTGCATGCGGAAAAAGATGAGATTATCGTATGACAAGTCCTCAAGTTTTGATGTCATCGTTATACCTATACTTCGCTTCCGAGAAAATGTCAATCTTCGCGTAAGGATATTTAAGAAGTACCTTACCTCCGGTTTCTTTGGCGAATTCTTTTCGCGGAGACGATCTCAAGACGGTCTTTACGTTTCTACGCAAGAGCTTCAGCGCGGAGCTGTTTTGCGAGTTTTTACGAGTTCATTTCCCGCAAATAATTTATAGTCTGGCAAGAACGATTAGCAGACGAGGCTCTACTAATCTGCCCGGCAGTGATGCAAGAGGACGCGCGCAAATGCATCGCATTGTCGGTCATGCGTCTTTCTGCAGTTGCGTCTAATGACTTCCGGTGATAGCGAACTAATGAAATCATTTCTTCATACGTTTGTAACGGTAATATTTTGAGACCCCGCGCAGCATTGTGAAACGCGCGGAAAATCAGCCTGAGGAATAACCGCGATTTAAGGATTAATACGTTATTTCGCTTCCTCATGATGTCTCATGAGAGTAGCGCACGCTCGCTTGAAGAGCCGCTGGTCTTGTGAATTTGGCGGCAGGTGTAACAGGAGATCCTATTTCTCTAGGGACGATACACTCGACCCTAGGCCCAATGCCGCGACATTTGTCATTTTTACACTCTCACGAAAATTGACCGCTGGTTACGCGCGAGTCATCGAGGGTACAGCACGCAAGTCGGGAGGTTGCGCACCTCTGTTCGCCCGCGTTCTTGTACCGCACGTCGCCGGAGATAGATGAGGGACTCTATCTTCGGCGCGGAACCAGTTACGGCTTGACGAGCTGTGTGTTTCACGTAATGCCTCGCGATCTTATCGTCCTATTAATAATAAACCGCGAACGGCGTTACACGTCGCGCGCTCGCGGGAAGTGACCGGGTAAATGCCTGCCGCCGTCGCTGCTGCTGCTGCTGCTGCTGCTGGGTGCTTACCGTGGCTTATCGTTGCTTATTCGTAATCGGTTGGCCGCATTTCCCACTTCTCTTGACATTCGATTTTTATGCATTAAGAGAACAAATTGGATTATTCCTACATTGCTTTTATATGCATACTCGCGGATTGAAAATCGAGAGTTTTTTATAGAAATATTTGAACAATCCAGTTCTCCGGAAATAGTAGGTAATCGTGTCGATGAGATAAAATTATCGATATACGTCGGCTTGATCGTGTTTCGTAAGTCCTTCAGTGGACATATGTTGAATTATTCATGTATAGTGCTTTTACATTAATCGTAACTTTAGGAATTTTTTTGCCTTATTTAGATAGATCGAACATTCGTTTACTGGTTGTTTAATCGTTGTGTGTTCCTAAACTCTTCTAGTAGTCCTTGAAAGTTTATTAAAAAAAAATAAATTAGTGATGTCGAGAAGGATAGCTCGCGGCTGTGTGCATTCAAACGCAATATTTGTGATGTTAAAATTCTTCTTGAAAACGAAAGTTTTATTTTACGAAGCGAACAGATACCAATTGTTTATTGTTATAAGAATCGGTATAATTGATGTAATTGTCGGTCAAGCATCGTCTGTGGGTTAACGCAAGGAGAATCGAATGCGTATCGATCTTCTCGTAAGAAAGTTCACGCTCATACCAACCACTGATGATACCCTCTTATTCCGTTCGTCGCCGGCTATTCTATTTGGCATTTCGAACGAGCGACTGCATCGTTAGGCCATCTCGTTACGTTCCGTCGTTTGCGATCGCGAAAGCACGCGTTAATCCCCATCGACGCGAAGAGGCGCGGCTGACGGCCGGTTCCTCAGGCCGGTCGTTCAGGATGTTTGCCAAGCATAACTCGGGAAAAAAAGGAATGGGTTCTTTCCGGGTGAATGCCGGTTGCCCGGTCATGTTGACTTTACGTGAACTCAATTGACGACACTGATTGTGAGAAGAAAATCGAGTTATGGAAATTGAACCGGACTGTCACACGAATCTTTCGTGAACTGCGCGATATTGCAAGGGGCGGAATTTACCTTTTTGTGAATTTAGCACGATGTCTCTCCTTTATCTCTGATACAAGAGATTTATGTGCGCGACGGGGATAGTCGGAATTAATCGCAATCAGCGAGAAGACCGGCTGGTTCGCGGCCTTTAAAGGAAAGTTCGCGGGTGGTTAATTAATTAGGCGGCTAACGGGGGTTTTGAGGCTTCTCCAATTAAGCACGACGTGTGCCGCGTCCCGTTAGTTTCGCTAATTAGATAGGTTCTTTCGCGCGAATAGCACAGCTTCTTTCTCTCTCTTCTTTTTCTTTATTTGGGAGGGAAGGTATATACAGCGTGTAAAAATGTTCGGCCTTGCCGCGCGAGCATAACATTCCTCATTCTGACGTCGTTGCGGCCAATTATGGACTTTTATAATTTTAAGCGAGTGGTTTTAGCCTCATCCGATGGTTCTCGGTCGAGAGCTTGCTTACTGACTATCATTCTTCCACCGGTGGTACACCAGTCCAAGTCATTAAGTGATAAACGCTCGACTCCCGCTGGCGGCCGAGACCTCTCCTCTTCGGGGCCGAACTCTCTCTGGGTGAACACGCGGCTATACAAGTGGATGATCGATGCGCCTGGTCGCGGTGCAAAAATCAGTATCGAGCCGCGTTTTTACGAATCTGGCAAGGCTGATAGCGGTCTGTCGATATTGCGTAGACTATTCCTTTGAGGATTATCATACTGCATCTTCTGCCTCTCATGAGAAGGTGCAGTTCATCCTTGAAGGTAGAGAAAAAGTGGCACCTCCACCCTGATGTAGGTCTCATCTTGCAAAAGGACTAAATGTGCCAAACACTTTGATTTCTAGAAAGAGCTCTTCGGGCGGGATCAGCTGCTCGCGTACCGAATATTAAACATTACGCTTACTAAAGGTAATAAAATAGCTGCAGGATCAAGGGAAGCGTCTTGTTTTCTGGGAAACCCTTTTACGTCCGCGGGAAAAGGTACGTCGTCCAATTTCGACGACGGCTTCCCGCGCGATTACGCGGCCCGGTTGTAACGGGCGAGTGCAGCGGCGGATTAATACGATAGCAGGGCGAAGAGCGCGACGGGGGCAGGTAGGAATTGCATGTTATAGGTAATTGGCAATTTCTGTAACGCGATCCCGCTACCACCTGTCCGGCGACCGGGAGAGTTTCGCTAGCGGGTGTTTGAGACTGGGTGTTGCTGCTGCTGCTGCTGCTGTTGCTGTTGCTGCTACGGGAACGGCAACGGCAACGGTCGGTGGGTGCACCGGTTATGGGTGCTTCGCGCAAGGACGGAGAAAACTGCTGGCCGACCGACCGACAGATCGGTATTCCTCTCGACACACGTAATAACGCTAACACGTCTCGACGCGCCCGTGAATTTATGTAGGCACGCCGAGTGCTCTTCTCGAGTACCGGCCGCCAACCTCGGAGTACTTCGGAGCCCGCTTCTGCTCCGCCGCGGAAGAATCTTCTCGAGCGCGGATAGTACGCGCGAGGAGTGATCTTTCTTAACCCTTTCGCCACTAGCATCTTATAGGAACTTAGCATAATCGGTGGAAACATACACATCCCCTACATCCTTATTAAAATTTTAATGAAGACTATCATACGCGAAGATTCATTCTGTCTATCAAGCGGCAGACGTAACATAAACAGATATTGAGACGGTATACATTACTTATGCATAATATATTTTAAAGCACTTTTGCGTCTAGGCTCTTGATCACGTATACAGTCATCGCTTTATTTCACGTTAAAATTCACGTTATTATAAATTTAAACTTGGAAATTAAGAATATTTTATACAAGGATATAATATTATGGCGAAATACGATGTCCGCGCGGGGAAGAATTTATGAACACGATCGGAAGGAGTCGTTATTAGTCTCGTTTAACGTATACAGATTACCGAGAAGGAGGTAAGCGTTTCCAGACAACGGAGTCATCCGGAGCCTTGTGTAATCTGTAACGACGGCTGTAATCTCCCCCCGCCGATCCCATTCTGCGCGCGCGGCGCGCAAATAGATTGGCGCCCTGAAAAAAATCTCTCAGTAATATCGGAGAAAAAACGTCATTACCGGCGAGGTCGTAATATCGAATGTGTGTTGCGCGCTTTGGGTTTTCTTCGGAGGCGCAGAAACGCTGCCGCTGCCGACGCCGCTGCCGCCGCCGCCGTCGCCGGACGAAGCGAGCGGGCGAGTCCGAGAGGGTGTCGGGGAGGCTCTCGCTCGCTGAGAGGTCTATTATTAAAATTGATGTTGCAATGGCAATAAGCGGAATTGCTGGGTATTAAATTAAATTATTTTAATGTGGCAGCAAGGGCGCGAGAGCGGGAAAGGGGAACGGAGGGGGTTGGATGGACGATCGCTCGGCGGAGGTGCGGCTTGTAATATCCACTGCGCGGATCGTAAGATTGAACGTACCGCGGCGTGGAAAGTGCAACAATTTTGTACATTTTGATACGCGGCGACCCCTTACGACCCGTAACGACGCGCGGAGAGAGATCTCACGAGCGCGGCGGCATCGCGGCACTTCGCGAACTTCGAAACATTTGAGGATCGTTTAACTCTTTCCCTCAGCCTTCAGAAATCGCTGAAATTTTTTTTTAAGTTTTTTGTTCTTGTCAATGGGATTATATTATATTGCTTCTTCTTGTGTAACGTTAAAAAGCGCCGATTATTTGATAACAATGTTCCTCACAAATTAGTTTGGACAATCTTGGACAATCAAAATCTTACCGCGATACCGTCTTTTTTATCCCAGATCTCCCTTTTCGCTTTGCTCGCGTCCAAGTATTAATCGACGAAGAACAAACAGCCCGGTCGACTCGCCGGTGTGTGCGCAAAGAGCACACAAGCTCCGCGAAGCGAAACGGATTCTCGCCCTTGGGGAGAGAGAGATCTTTTTCAGAAACGTGCACCGTTGAACATCGACGACTAACTCCACCTCGCAGCCCTCTGTTTGCCCGAGAGGCGCGAATTATGACTCCCCAGTGTCAATATGTCAGCGCGGATATTTCATCCACGGTGCGGCCGGCGGCGGCACGCCTCTTTCGCGCCACTTTCGTGCGTGTTACATCGCACTTCTCGATACTTTTACACGCCGGCCGCCTCGCATAAACTCTGTTTGCCGCCTGCTTTCGCACTTTCCGTTTCTCCGGAACTCGATTTTCGATCTTTTTTACCTTTACGCATTGAAGTCCACTCTGGAAATCTTGGAGAGAAAATCTATCAGTCTTACACAAATTTTCCCTTATTTGATTTATATAAAGCTGTTGAACGAAGTAAAGCGAAAATCGGATAAAATTAGATAGAGTTGTTAAAATAGATCTTCGTTCATTCTTGTGTAAGGTATCATATATAAATTAATGTATTTGAAGTATGCAGTGTCATCCCTTAAAACCCTATCAATTTTCTTACCCATTTCTTAAAACAATAATCGAGTATTTCGATTGACTTCTCTAATTAATGATTTCATTTTTTCCCTGCTAACGATGGTGATTAGCGATAAAGATTATTTCTTTTTATTTCTGCCATTCGTTGTATCGAATCAATCACTTCATCTCAGATGATCTTATAATGATGTATTTAGGAGAGAATGCTGGAAAGGATATCACAAATGTTGAACCAGAAGAATCTTCCTGATCTTGAGCTTAAAGCCAACAAGGCTTTAGTAGACGATGTTTTGATCAATGTCAGACAAGCAGTCTATCTTATTTGTTTGAATTTCTTCCTCCTCTGCGTGTTTACATAATCGTTACTTCTCTTGCGTTATCTAACAAACTTGAAAAAAAAATAGCTTGAACAAATTACCGCGACGGCTGGGATGCGAAAATCGACTGTATTTGACTTGTTAAGTGTGGTTAGTGCAAAAGGATGGTCGAGAGCGTTTGTTCACGTAGTTCAAGTTTCTCTTCTTTTCTCTCCGTTGCCTCCCCCCTTATCGGGTCCATGTTATCGGTACGTGAATCGATTTCCGATCGGACTTCCACTTGCACGGACGATAAACTATTCTCCCGTAAGATCGCGACGTCATGAATTATTCCCTCGAATGACTGCCGAAGTCGAGCAGATTTCAGGGACGACCTCGTCGTCTCGTTGAAGGAGGATTGAAGGACGCGAGAGAGAGAGAGGGACGAGGGTGACGGATGAGATCGTTCTGCCGTACAAAACTCGCGGACGCTGATGGGAATCGATAATATCTGCTATCTGTATCGTCTGATGATGTTCGCATTTTTTAATACTTGAACGCTGCAATCGATTTAAAATTGATTGAATAAAGAATCCTCTAATTTTATTCGCTAAGATTAAGGATAGAAATAAGGGATAATTTTTAAACGTGTAAACTTAATTCCCACTATAAGTTTTGTAGAAAAAGAACAATATATAGTTTTCTTTTTGATAACTCTCTATCTTACGTAATCTTTTCTTCATCACAGCATAATTTTGCGATGTCCTCGGTAAAGAAGGAGCCGAATGACTTATGAAATCCAGCAAATATTGCCGAAGGATATCGTCGTTGTCGCCGTCGTTGTTGTCACAATGTTGTAATGGATGGACGCGGTTACGGGCCAAGAAGAGGAGTCGTCAGTCGTTGTGGTCGATGCGACTGCCGCCGTACAGTCAAGATGGAGAGGCTAAAAAGAGAGGATATCCCTCGGGCGGTCGTCCTTGCCCTCGCCGGTCGGCCCACGTCAAGGCCATCTTGCTTCGGGCGCAATGCACCCGCCGCTGCTGCTGCACTTTCCCCGTCTCTCTCTCTCTCTCTTTCTCTCTCTCTCTCTTTGGCTCCGGGTTCGTCTAATGCACCATGCGTCGTCGCTCCACTTCAGCTACCCTGTTCTGCGTACTGTAGGCTGTATACAGACTCGGCTGTTTCTCCCTCCTCATCGGCTCCTGCCGCTCAATTCACGGGCAGACATGTTACAACAGTTATAGCCATCTTTATCCCTCTCTTTATCCACCTTCCGTGCTACCCGTGTGTCCTGCGTCCCCGCGATTCTTCTTCGCCTTTGAGCTCCCTTGCGACTCCAAGCTATCGCCGCCGATCGGCGCGAGATGCATCTCTCTTTTCTTTTCTTATCCCGTTAACCCTCGCCCTCTTCTCTCTCTCTTTCTTTCTTCATCCGCTTTCCCTGCTTTGTCGCTATAAATATCCGGCGAGACGTTATTTTTAACTCGGCGCCTCTCGTCGACATATGCTCGTGCCGAGCGATGATGGAAGCTACACGTCAAACGGATTTGAGATTTATATCGAATCATTGTCAATCTGATGACCTAACTTTATGTATTTTTAACTTATTACTAACTTTTATCCAATTTAACAATATATAGGAAATCTTTTGGTAAATACTTCACTGTTATAACAATTGTATGCAAATCACATCTGCATTTTCTTAAATTGTGAAGAATCTTATTAGCTACGAGTGTGATATAAATGGAAAATAAATCACTCTTGTATATAAATGTGGTAATATCACAAAACGTAATACATATTTGAATAATTTGGAATGTTAAAATATTAGAATTCCAAAAAATTTTGTAACCATAGAGCTGTCGTGTAGACTGTGGAAGAATAAAATTATAAACTTTTTTGTTTTAAACTGTAGATGAAATCTGGTACCATCTTTTAGTGCCGATATCGGAGACTCTCGTGATTTTCTGATCCTCTTGGGAGCCATCGACGTCTTTTGGACTTCTGTGCTGTTTGAGTTGGGATCGGTCGACATTTCTCTCGCGCCCTGCATTGCCTCCGCTTCTCGTGCGATCTTCTCTTTCTACTTCTCGCCATCGCTTCTGTCTCCCTCCGGCAGTTTCGCCACTTTTTCTGCCTTCTCTTCCCGCAATGTTCTCTGGAGCATGACGCCGGCCGTTGATTAGACTCTCCCCTCGCTCCCTTCCACCCTCCCCCGTTCCCAGTCAACCCCTCCTTGCTTACCTTCCGCGCTTCTGCCTCGCTTCTTTTTATCGTGACTGCGTGACCTTGCCAAGGTCGGGTGAACGAACAGCAGTAGCTGCAGCGGAGGTGACGTTGAAGATGCCAGCGTTAGATCGCAAGAGATGATACAATCTTTACATTATATGTATATATGGCTCCGATATGCATGTAGTACGTGTGGAGTGTCTCATAAACGTGCTAAAATTTAATTGCAGATTCTTTAATGAGATTCCTCTTGAAAACGTTCGTGAAATTCTTAATTTTCTTTTGATAATCTCGACGCGTTTGGGAAACTCGACAATCGCCACGATTCGATGAAATCGATTTGTGTCCACAATAACGCGCAGCAACGCGATCTGGGAAATTGAAATTCCACGTAAAGCAAGTTACAGTGATAAAACGAGCGTTCGCCAAAGGCCGGTGGCGTTCCATTCGTCTCGACGGTTTATTGGCCGCGAATCAAAAGTCAGTTCCAGCCTGACTCGCTGTTCATTTCCTGCCCTTCTAATCACGCGCGTGGTCTCGCGACCGCTCTCGGGACGAGATTGCCTAACGAGTGCGGCGATTCCGTGCTTTCGTTCCTTCGTTAAGCCGACAAATTGACGATCGTTCCGCAGGTAGCGTCGCGACTAATTCGGTCCGGCTATTAAAACTCGCTTCCTCCGCTTGATTGCGTATCACGAAACGTATCACCGCGCCAGAAGTAATAATCGCGCCGAAGAAAAACCCCGTGCGCGCTTCATTAATACCGTTTCGTAAGCGCACCACCTCCTTTTGTCCTTATCGCCAGGAAGGAACTTAACGGCGACGCTAATGATATCGGGTACGGAGATAGATAATCAAGCTTATTGTTGCGTGCTCGCATTACGATCTGAATTCTCCATTTACCGAACCGGATTTACTGGAATGCCGTTGCTCTTCCGCTCTGACCTTTAAGCGTGATGTTCTCTCGAGTGTTCTGACAGTTGCCGTCTTCATTTACAATTAATTTTTTTTAATTTTTATTCTTGTTTTTTTTTAAAGCTCAAACATCGATTTGTATATTTTTATTTTATACGTCTAAATTACATTTATTGTATTGAAAATTGTTTAGATTTAAATGGATGATTTCTTTCTAGCAAGCCTAAAATGGCGTATAAAATGGTATAAAATGTATTTCGCGAATATTTAATGGAGTCTTCAATAATTGATTTCTGTTACGATCCTGTTAAATTCATGAACATGCTTTTCCTTGACGATTAACAAAAGCTGATGCTTCAGAGGCGTGTCTCACACTGGAAACTACTCATCGAACGTATTAGATTCTTGTATGGTCTGAAAATTGGATGCGCTAACATACGCGACACGACGATGAGAAACCGGCTAACAGGACGATTAATCAATTAACTAGTTTATAACGAGAATGAGATGACGGACGGTCTTGCAACGGCGCCGGGTAAACGACAATTTGCAAATTAATAGCGCTGTCATTAAGCGGTCACAGCGTAAATCGCGAATGTCGTCCGGCAATCAACGCCTTCTTCGTGGTCGACGCGCGTGGAATGACGATATCCCAGAAAAATGCCTATTCGAGATTCCGCACGGTGAAGAATGCTGTAAGAAACGTGTGACGTTTGTATAAGATTAACCTTCCCGGGGCGATCCGAGACGTGCGTCAATTAATGCGCCGCCGATTAGTCGCGCGGTTCGCGAATGCACGATTGGAGCTTTACGAGTTCCCACATCAAATATACGGATACTCCAGAAATTCCGGATTGCATTTTTAATCGATATTGAGATTACCTTAAAGAATTCTCATGCGTTTGAGTATTTCGAAGAGCACGATGTCGCGAGTAAAATTATTGTGCCGCGCTCCGTATGGTATCTGGACATTTATTTAGTATTCGAATATTTGTGACGCGGCTCGGGAATCGAGTTCTTCAGGTTTCTCCCCGCGTCTTCGTTTTTCCGTAACTTCGTTTCACCTGAAGCTTAGATTTGTAGATCTAAATTTAGTCGGCGCGAGGTTTCTCGCGGTCGTAATTATGCCGCCGCGTATCGGCGGCGACGCAACGGCGCGAACTCGGAGAAAGACGGCGTTTACTTTTGTATTTGCATGAACACTTAATACCTTCGGACGAGCGGCCTTTTGCGATGCGCGTGCACGCGGGTCGTTTATGACCGTTAATACATAACTTCCTGTGAAGAAACGCACAATAACTGCAGTACTGCAGATATCTGCCGCGCTGCGCTGACACGCGGTTGCATTGAGATTCGTTCGACGCGTTCTGATGTTCAAAAAATTATTTCGATGGCAATAACTGCGATATCGCTAACAAAGACGTATATCGACATTTGTAAATTTTTTATTGCTGTAATCGCATAAAAATGCACTTAAAAATTTTTCTGAAAGAACGATTTAAACCAGAAAGTATAAAATTGAGAGGTAGTTACAAATTTTAAATCTGTAAAAAGTTTGATTATTTGTTAGATGAACAAAATTGTTATTATATTCATAACGTTGTTAATTTTGTGCAGATTTAAATAATTATTAGTTTTATTCATACCTTATATGAATTCGTTTACTTAAAATTGCTTCGAAGATTAGATTCTGAGGTAGCGTAATATAGCTTTTTTTGGTGCTGCTATGAAAGATTATTTTCTTTTTCGCGAAATAATTCGACGTAACAATCTGCAGAGATACGCGTTTGTAGATTCGCCGTAAACGTTTTTACGTTTCTTCCGATGAACGACACACTCACGAATCACTGCTGTAAGCGTAACAAATAGCGCACGTAGATCGTGAAGACGATTCACACAAGATGTTCGTAAATTGTTGTTGGGGTGGTCGCGGCTTCCCATCTACACGGAAGTCTCGTAGCGCATTCTCATCACCACGATCGTTCGTGCAGAAATCGCGAGAATTGAATAGCTCGTCTCGAGAGAACGAACGCCGGGCGGAGAAGAGATCCTCGATTTTCCAGACCGCGGTGGTCTCTCGCTGTTACGCATTTCCTGCGTCCTGCGGGGAACGGTTTACTTTAATAAGCACGATATCTATATTTTTACCCGGCATCACTGTAACGTAATAAAAGCTCGTTACATTATGCAATTTGCTTTAAGCGATCCGCGCGACGATACGGCAATAAAAGGCTTACAAATCTAGTTTTACGACTTTGGACCGGCGCTCGTTAATCACGCGTAGTAACACAGTCATTATTTTATCGAAGAATAATTTTCCGCGATGTAGCGAGCGCGCGTATCTTATAGATTATGCCTAATTTACATACTGTCTACTGCAGAAAGTTCGCCGTTGATCGAAATCCGTCGTAAATGCATATTAGAAATTGAAATAGGAAGACCGCAATAAAGAAAACGAAGATACGGAAGAGGGGTAGATTAGGTTCGCGTGCTGTCGTGGCGTGATGCAAAACCGTCGACTATCTTTTCAACCGCTTTTTGCCGCCGTTAAACTCACCCCGGCGACTGTAATTAGTTGAAATGAGATTGTTCGCGACACGGCATCGTGTCATCCGATGATTTCCCGCCCCGCGACGCGCCGCGATGCGACGCGACGCGACGATCTCATTCGTGCTCCGTGCTCGCCAGGACTTTTGCTCGCTTTTTCTGCATCACCTTTTTCCGCGAACGCCGTGAGCGAGCCCAATTACGTGCCTATTCAGTGACTGTATCCATATAGCTGTGGCTGACGCGAGAAGAATGAGTCGGATAAAAATCTCTAGTCGGCGCTGCCCGGGTGAAGGTGTGGCGGACGACAAAAGGTCGCGCGTCTCACGCCGACCCATCTTCCCTCCCTTTTGAACTCCGCTTCTCTGGACTCCTCTCTCCTAATCCCTGCCGATCTTGCCGAGCTGCGAGCGGAATGGACAGGACGGAATCATGTCGGCGACCTCGCAAGGTCCCGCCAAGGTCGAACGTTGAGCTCCCGAGTGAGCGAGCGAGCCGCCAGCTCTCTCTCGAGAGAGATGCTGATCTCTCCACCGCGGCGATCGCCAGCGCCGCTGCCAGCATCCCGCTGCCAGCTGCCACTGTTATTGTTCGGCACATCGGCATCGTGACTCATTTCGGGACGAATAGAACGCTACCTGTCACACTCGCGTGTCCTTTGTGTTGCGACGCGAGGACTTCGGGATTTGATCGTCGTTACGTCTCGATATTTTTCGACGATAGTGAAATAAAAGCGAAAATCGGCGATGGAAATAATTGCGTCATTAGTTAGACTAATCGCATTTCTTATGCTAAGTCGAGAACTTAAGAAAGAACATACAATGTGGAAAAATACTGGAAACCATCCAGCAAAGCTCTTTAGTAGAAAGTCTATCTAAAAGTGAAATGGATACTTCTAGCAGAAAGTAAAAGCGGAATCTCTTTTGAATCTTTAATCTTGCTGTTCCACTTTGGTCCTTCTTTATTTCTGCAATGAATATATGTATTTGTTTTTATATTTTCAATCTCTATTTACAATTCGAAATATATTTGGTCGTGATTATAATCAAATATCAAACGCAATAAATAAGTACAGGAAATTAACAGAACAGCAACATTAAAATACCTCGAAGACTATTTTGGGGTATAAATAATATAATTCAAAAAAATGCTCCTTTTATTAATATTTTTGTGCACATTCGTCCAAGTATTTTGTGATGAAAGAAATGCTTAATAGAGCACAAACAATTAACTTATGTTCATCAAAAGGATGACGGCCCGACGGTCGTGACGTGCAGAATTTCGGGATGAGACGATCTCCTTTCAACTCTCAATGCCGGACGGCGATCACGTACGGGTCATCGGCCCGAAACGGTCGTTTCTTGCGAAATTTATCTCATCGCCATCTGGTTCAGTGGCACCGAGTAGCACGCGGGATGGGCGGGGAGAGATCAAGAATATGGATATCGTAATCGAATGGCCGGTTGGCTAACGTCGCGCGGCGCCGTTTTATTAAATCTCCGGTTTGCGGCGCAGTAAGGCGCAAAGCAACGAGCAAACCAGTTTACGATAACTTAACAGACTTACGTGCGACGTACGGGGCAACGTGCCCTTCCTGCCTCCCGTTTCTATCCGCCTATCTAGCTTCCCTCGCGTATCAAACAATTTTCCCTTATCGATTGAAAAATGATCAAGGCCGTCGCGTATCTCTCTTCTCGCGCCGAGTAATGCTGGCATGTGCCCGCATGGTGCGTGCTATCGAGGTCTCATAGTTCGTTCACATGGCGACGGAGTTGGCGGCGACGAGACTCTCCTCTAACGTGTTCTTGGCGCCAGGCGCCTACCAGTGATTCCTTCTGCGGCGGTGGGTAGCTCCTCGCGTGCACGAACTGAGAAACGATCGCGTCTGCGAGTATCGTCGCAGAATTTCTCGCATGCGATCGGTATACTCGGCCGTTGCTTCAGCTCGTTTACTTGTCGATGTATTGGACGATCACGGTTTGTAAATCTATCATTACAAGGACCTCCTCTAATCCATAATGAATGAGAAGAGAACCAAATCTCTCGTTTCCTTAAAAATTATGGAGGAGCCTGACGTGTTCTTAACGATCACGTGAAACCATGAAAAAGAAAGGACAATGAGATAAACGGTTATAAGTACGTGTAAAAAAATTTTGATCGAAAGAAGCGCTTTTGGACCGGCGGAAATTAAGTTAAAAGTTAATAATGCACGCAATAATGCAGCCACGGGTAATGAAAGGGTTAAAGTCGTTGAACTGTTGCCGCGAGGTATGCACTATGTTAATAGTATGGTAATGTGACACGAGCAGGATATTACCGCTGGAAAATGCGCGCGCGCGGGCGCGCGAGCACGCGAGTGCATCGATAAAATGACTAATAAAATGATTACGATTACGCCGGGCCCGGCCTAATGAGGAGAACCCATTAATCTACTGGCGTGATTAGTGCGATGTAAACGGCGCGCGGCGCGCGCGCGCGCGAAGGTCGACGGCGAGAATTCACCTATGCCCGATTATTTACGGGCGCGCTCGTACCTCATCCTCTTTACCTCCGGGCGGTCCGCGCACGCCATTCGAAAGGCATTACCACGGGGTCGGCGGTGCTAAATTCATTGCGCAATGTTGTATCTTTTGTGAAACACTTCGCGACGACCTGTTCGAATTTCAAGGAGCAGGTACGTTTGAACAGCCAGAGAAATTCGAACACTTTAATCTTGCGACGCACGATTTTTTAATTCTATCCCGAGATTAGTATGTTATGTTTGAGCGTAAAACTGCGCGATTATCAACTTGAACGCCGAGTAATTTGTTACTTGAACGTAGTAATGTGAAGTGTTATTTTTAATAAGAATAAGTTTAGATAAATCTTTATGAAATATATATTATAATTCATATTTAATTTTTTCGGATGACTGATCAGTCTCCGATCATCACTGTTTTTGAAGCAGATTATTTGATCGTGTTCAAAGTATTAGGAAAGATATTGTTTTCTAATATGCGTGAAATATGGAGCAGGATTAAATATTCCACGATGGAATTTCTTAAAAATATTTTTTGAAAGTATATATTAATTAATATTAAAATAATGTGTTGAATTAAATTAATCTCTTCAGCTGGACATCGATATTTCACGAGTCAATTAACATTGATATTCTTATCAAGCAATACTCGCGAGAAACATGTTCTTTCCTGAGTCGATTCAACGTAATGGAAGTTGCACGGTATTGTGCGAGCCGCCGTAATATCTCTATAATAGCCGTTAACGACTTGCAGGGTACAACGCACGATAAATGCAGGTAAAACGCAGTAGCGAGGATTGAAACGTTAACCGCAGAACGAGCGCGCTGTTCTACGCGTCCGTATCCGCGTACGTGCGGGCGTTGCGCCGCGCGCTGCTTAAATAATACGTAAAACACTCGGTCGAGATATTCGTGGTCATTAAAATCATCCTACACTTCGCGCGGACCCCGTTGCTCGCCGCATTATAGCTACATTTAACGATACATTACGCTCTCCTGCCGGCCATTAAGACGTGATTATCCTTAAACAATAGCTCTCTCATATTCCCCTAGTCGTTATTAGCGGGAATGGGGCGGTAACTGAATTAACGAGTGCGTTCTTCATACGTATGTACCACGGAGATTTGCCGGGTTCGAAAAAACATCCGTCAAAGACAACGGTATCGTTGATACTGCCGCAGCGATCGGTTATTACTGTCCTTACCGTTAACCACTTAAAAACCCAACAACTATCAAAATACTGACGGGAGAAAAAAACGATCGTTTTCGAATGCCTGAAGAGATATGTAAAAACTGACACTAAAAACGTAACAAGTCCTCTCCACAAAAGGAAATTGGGGAATGCGTAATAAGGAAAGGAGACGTTTAAATACGAGTTACGTAATGTTACGTCTGAGGTATCTTTTTTATTCTTCTGCCGAACGTGAAATGTACTAACTCATAAAAAATTCCTTTAAAGCGAAGAAACAGACGAACGTAAACGTGCTTTCTTGAGAGTTTGTGCATTAATTGTTGGATTAATTTTTGGTAAACCAGGTGTAACTGTCAACTATTAAATTTCCATGTCATTTGAAATTAAAGAAAAGAATATCTCGGGAAAACGCAATATCCCGATGGCGCGCCGCGAATCCATTGAATTAGAGACGCGATGTGTCTGTTAGAATCGTTAATAATCGAATTACCTGCGCGCAGCTCGCTAACTCGATTCCGTCCGTTTTCACGGCGCGGCGTATCGGTCCGGGAAACAGGAAGACCGAACTTACCCACCGGCTTCATTAAAAGCGCTTCTCGCTCCGCGCGGGATCTCGATTGTCGCGTTTACCTCGTTAGTTAAGGATCTCGATAAGAGGAAGTGTACGCACCTTTTGCGAAGTTCGTTGGCCTCGCGATGTTCGTACGAAGAACTACCGTGTATACCTGGTATATTTCAGATAGAAACTCGTCATTTGCCACTATCTCGGTATAGTGTTACATTGATGATTGTTATAAATATATTTTTACAATTTCTGCCGTGTCGAGATAGTCGCGGCTGCGGTGCATTTATTCACGGATTAACGATCGTAGTTAGATCGTTGTTTTTTTTTTCGCGCGAAAGACGAGGAAATCGTACAAGTCGACGCGAGGCGATACGCCTGAGTTTCGCTAATGATCGCGGTGGCAATTAGTTAAAAACAAAAAAAGGCCTCTCCCTGTAAATCTTCTCTAACTAATTACCTTTTACACCCCTCCCAATCCCCGATGAGTAGAAGACCACACGGGCTTTCTCGGGGCGACCTCGCGGTTAAACGCTAATTATTATCCCTGTCCGCGATAAATTAAACTGCCAGAGTCTACCTTCGAATATGGCTGTTGTGCGTATGCACGACGCTTGATGGAGGATGGCACAGACGTGGCACGGTGCGCTACTCTCCCGCTTGTTAGATTTGTGTTAGCCTCCTATTCTGCAGAGTTAATTCGCGTCACACATACACACGCGCAACGTGAAATCACGCCCTTACTATCGCGCGTGAGCGGAATGTTCGGACGTCCTTAGAGTTGCCGACAACTTTTATGGCAAGCGAAAAATAGAGACGACTAATGCATGCGAAGTCTATCTGCTGTTGTAAGTTTCCTCCCTGGCTAACTTTCCTTTTTAGGATGTTTTGTCGTTTGGCGTATGCACAAAATTATTTCAGATTTTTATAATGCATAACTGCATAGTTTACATATCCTACAATTAGTTTTGTCGCTCTTGTCTAACGCTTTTTACGCTTTATTCTCAAATCTTAAAGATTTGTAGATAACTTTCTTCTTTTTTATAGCAAATATACACTGTAGAGAGGACTCGTATCTACCTTGCTGTACTCGCTACCCGCTACACTATTCGTTTTTCGCGATAAACGCCAGTAGTCCCGATAAGTGGCGTTCTTGAGCGGATCCATTACACCATCGTTAGCGACGCTTATCTAATTAGCTTTCGCTGTAGCCTGCTAATAAAGATGCATAAAGCAGCGACGGGATTTTCGCTGAAGATGTATGATATTCAAATATTCGTAATATCCACGAAGTAGTAACGTCCGATAGTTAAGATGAAAGAGATCGCATAAGGCATCACTTGGAAATCGATGTTAAAATATTCGTATGTCAATTATCGAAAATGAATATGCAAGCTAAAAGCCTCATTTTTCAATGCCCCTCTTCCGGCTCTTATTTATTTATTTACTCTCGTGAATTCCCAACATTATACTGATAAATTTAATTCTGCTATCTCTATTCTGCCACTTCCTTTTAATTCCACTTTGAGACATTCCGAGATTTAAAGTACGATAGTCCTGCGGACATTGCTCCTATACTTCTTAATTTTATTATTTCTTTCCAAAAGTAAAACTTTCAACTGTCGCGCCTTCAGGAAATTAAAATAACATTTATAGCGAAATAGCACTTTTTACGGCTTGAAGGTAATTGAGCAGACGAAGTAGTTAAAGCTTATCCACCCTCGAAGGCCAGAATTACAGGAGACGATATTCGGAGCCCTTCCGTTACTGCAAATTAAACTGCTCTCATATAGATGATATCGCTTGACCTTTCCGAGAGAATTGTTTTCCATTGCCAGGGGATCGATTCATTATATACCGGTCCCTCCGAGGGAACCACTTCGGGAAACGGTCTCGAAATGACTCGAAGGAAGTGGAGGTAGTGCAGTAGAAGGTTATGCCATGACCTTCGGCTCCTCTGAATCCGCCGGGAGCCCCGTCCCGTCACGTAGCTTCGATACAACGCGTAATGACAGTCTCGAAGAGAGAAACGCACGGTCGCCGATAGCGAATCCGGTCGCGACGCAGAATAGATTGCGCATCGATCAGCTATCATCATCATCACCGAAACGTGATCGCTACCGGCATTAACTTACGCGTTTTCCCCTCTACAATGTAACAATCAGCACCAATTTGCCGTCCGGATATTGCCGCGCGTAGTAGATGCACCCTCGCGCGTTCTTTCCTTGCCAATCGGAATGATATTCTTCAGCGACGATTCTCACGATTTCCAATGGTATTGTGAGAGAGATGAAGTTCTCTCGAGGAAACTTCTTGCTTGAATACGGTTATAAAAATCGTGAGTCTCGAGAAGTAAATTTTTATAGGACGTAACAGAGACAAATAAAACTACAATAAAAATCGAAAGAGAGGATACTATTCTGCAGCTAAAAAAATCCTTAAATATATCTTAACTACATGATCTTAGTTATATTTGACTATAAAAGCTTTAAGAATATCTATCATGCTTCCTGCAGTATAAAGCGACATATATTATCTCTATTACTTTTTCAGAAAATTATTATTTTTTTCATGAAACCAGCATTTATCTTAGTTCAGAATGTATACGTGATTTAGTGAACGGCACGTGAATTTATTTCATATTATCTTGATTTTTGATTGTAGATTCCCAGATGGAACAAGGCTACAGATCGGAGGTCCAAGAACGGGCGCTCGTCGTATCCCTGCAGATGTTCAGCCTGATCTTGGAGCGTGGTGTATCTTTGCTGAAAGCTCAGCTAGATAGCGAGCAGGAACCGAGGCTGGTGGTCGGCGAGGATCTCCAAGTGCTTCTACCGGCTATTAAGGTATTTTCCCCCTCTTTTCCCCATCAATACGTATCGGTTGAGCGAAGTCTTAATTGCGTTTCGCGACGCGAGTCGGCGAGCGTAAGTCAATTTCCGAGACGAAACGTTGCCTCGATCACGTCCATCGTCCGTAGCTCGCCATTACGGAATAATTAGATCTGGAGCAGTGGCGGCCAACTTTTCAACTTCGTGCTATTTCATATGTCATATCGCGATATTTTCATATCTCGAGAGGCAACACAAATACGCACGTACTCGTAAAAAAGAGCTTTCATCCCCCGTTCGTCGCTGTAGCTGTTTTACTCGCTCCCGCTTCCCACGGGATAATTTATGGTGGGCCGCTGGTTGATTATCACTGGTCCAGGTCGCGGCTGCATCAATCTGGAAGGCGCCGGGTTTTCCTCGTCAGCTCGATCCGATTCTACTTCCCATCGCCGTCGCAGCCCCCCCGGATTCGAACGCGCTTAATCATCGGAGAATTTATGAAGCGCCGCGAGAGAGTTTCGCACCCACGCATCCGCTGGTGGCCGATATGTCAGATCCAGAATTCGATCCGATCGCGTCGCGACTCGTTACGCAACTCAACATTCACAATTAATTCATCTATCGCACGTTATCGCGAACGTGCACCACATTTCATCGATTAATAATCGCTTTGTGAGCAGACATGGGAACCTTGAAGTTACCGATTTCTTAACTTGGTATTATGCCGTATAAAAGATTGATCGTAAAACGCGATACGGTAATTAGTGATTTAGCTACACAAGATCAGAAGAATAAGATCAATAACCAAAAAAGCGGTTGAGGATGTTGCTTGAAATGAAGCTCGAAGTGCTTAAATAAATGTTAATTTTACGATAAAAGAAGTACGTCGTACAATTTTTTCGGAATCACGGAAAATGACGGATTGTCACTGATTAACTCGATTTTACGGCATTAAATCATTATTAGATAAATATTTTGCTAATATACGTGCTGTGAAATTAGCGCGTCTGCATAGCCACTATGTATTTCTCGGCTAACGAGAAAAAGATATAAAGAAAAAAAAAGGAAACAATGATTACTATCGGAATGCGAGCTGATACAAGGAATAATAGCCGGACTCGCGCTTACGACTGAGGTGAGACCATTAATATTGCCGATAAAGTAGACGCGATACAAGGCCGCTGGAATATGTTTCACTTTATGAGGATGGATGGACGTGCTCGATGAAAAAAGCATCTCGCGGGAGTGTCTATAAATAGCGAGGTACTTTCGCGCGTTTCTCCGACAGTTAAAAACTTGATAAGGTATAAATGAGGGAAATAAAAATCTGGGAAAAAAAGTATCTTCCTCAAATAAGATGTTTTTATATTAGGAAGAGAACATAATTCGAGAACGTCCTCGACTCGAGATAGTTGGGACTTTTGCTTGGCTCCTCTTACGTAACTACTGTTTAAATCTTTTTATTAATAGTCTTTTGCGATGTTATTTTTTTTTATGTATAATCTTTTTTATTAAGAAATAATTTTTTAAAACTACTCTCGCATTTTCTTTTAATGGCAAGTTGTCATTATTTCTCACATTTAAGTATAGACCAAGATCGAAACGTTTCGAATTCTATAAAAGTAATTGCTTCTGAAAATTTAATTGAAAGGATTGTCTGCGTATCAGCATCGACATTCGGCTCTGCCGAATTGCGTTGGTTCTGCCTACACATACATTGATTTGGAATTGACGGATTATAAACTTTATGTTCTCACGTTTGTTTCTGCAGATCTGGTGCGACTGGATGCTTTGCCACAGCACCGTTTGGAATCCTCCGCCGTCTTGCACGGATTACAGAGTCGGGTAAGTTTCTTAATGTTAAACCCAATAAAGGTAATGAGATTTGCGTGTACGCGGCCTTCAGTCATCGTAGTGTTCGGCTTTGGTGGTGTCCCTAATCTCTTTATATTGTTTCGCAACATAAATTTCATTTGGCTTACGAACTGCCCTGTCTTGGATTAATTACAACTTTGTTGCGCATATTAACCGCGCGTCGCGAAGTCATACCCTCGGGATTAAAGTTAGATGCCAGCGCGTGAATATCGCGTGTGCCAGGACTGTAGCGCATGCGACAGAACTGTTCGATATATTCTTGAACTTTCCGATCCTGCGGTTTTGCGGTCTGTGTGGTTTGAACCGGCCCATCGGCTTCCAGCGAATGCGACATTTACAGAGGAATTTGCGCCGTATAAAAGTTCGCATTCATTGAGGCCGACGTGCAATGTCGGAAATGATGGATTGCGAGGAATTCAAGTGAGGGATTCAAGAATCTATTTATTACTTTATTAGCAATTGTCATTTTGAATAATCTACACATATTTCTATTAGCTGTTTCAGCCATATTTACTCGATAATTAATGTAACGAGAAAACTAGATAGAGAAACGATACAAACAATAATTCAAATAATTATACGTAAATTAAATATAACTTTTGAGATCCGAGTAGATAAAACTTTTTTATAGTATTCAAATTTAAGAATATGTATAGTATGATCAAAAGAACGTACTTAATAACAACTTAGAGATTAAATAACTTCGTCGTCTCCAGCATTCAGTATTGATAGGTAAATACTGTAGATCCTGAAATTAATCATTTCCGAATATGCTTTGAGATTATTATGAAAGACGATATTAATTTGAAAATAATTGTTGTCCGAACGTTTTTAGCCTCGGGATCGTAGCTGTTGCGTACGAGATATTAAGCATGTAACGCGATCATGCTTATTGACGGCGGGCCTTGGGATAATTTCGATTCTGGGAGCGAGAAAGATCATTAGCGTGCAAAGTGCTACCGATCGTGTTGGCATCTAA
Source organism: Temnothorax nylanderi (assembly GCF_030848795.1). Lineage (NCBI taxonomy): Eukaryota > Metazoa > Arthropoda > Insecta > Hymenoptera > Formicidae > Temnothorax > Temnothorax nylanderi. The sequence goes on from NW_027249075.1 coordinate 1,378,921, forward strand.
TATTTGACTGGCGAAATAAATTGTATCCTCGTTTGAAGACGCCTCGGGCACTCCGGCTTTCAAAAATCTTCCATCCTGTTTACGTGCGGCTGTGCTAGTTTTGAATTTTGACGCTACTGTTTTTAACGGAACGGAATGACGCGCGAAATCGGGGACAGAGCGACAAAATTGACAAGGGAGCATCAAATTCCCTGTATACGTCTCATTCGATCGGCCGTGCCAGCTTAATAGACGTGAGCGTGTTCTAGCGAGGGCCGATATCTCACGGGGGGCGGGGAGGGGGGAGAGGTGATGGAAGTGAGCGTGGCGTAGGTCACGGTCAACCGCTGCATCGTATCGAGGCTCGATCTCTCTCTCTCGCGAGTCGCGCGCGCCTTGCGCAGGTTCTCGCGGCACTATTTCTACCACCCGCTTCTTTCGCGCTCGTCGCGAATGCATAAGTTACTGTCCCGCTTTAATTAGTACCGCATCGGTTCTAATTTCAACGAGGAGAGCGCGAGTTTCGCGGACGAGCGCGAGATATGGTGGTCTACATCGCGCTTTTGTCGAACGGATTAATCCTCCGAAGGCGCCGAGAGGGAGGAGAGATAGAGAAGGAGATTTGTAGGGTGGCTTTCGCCAACTCGCGCGCCGCGCATTCGGCCACGGCTTCGTCGCAGCTGCGCGTAGCGACTATTAATTCAGGTTGACACTTGAGGTGTTTTGAATTATGGCTGTTGTATCGGACTATTAATTTCTTCGCGCGGTGATGCCCCGGCGAATCGCGCGCGGTGTGAGAAACTCGCAGGTAAAGACGTCGCGACACCCGCGGCGGCGGCGGTCGGACGGCGTTCCCGTGGCGCGACACGTGTTCGTGATTGTGATGTCTCGCTCCGTTCCTAATTCATAATTCTTGTACCGCTGCCGCAGTTTGATTGACAAATTTTCGAAAAAGAAGGAAAACGACGGATTAATGTGTTATCACGGAGGTCACTGGCGCAAGGTACTGAAGTACGTTAATTTATGTCTAAAATACCGATAGTACTTCTAGTATTTCGGGAGTTCTATAAATTATCAGTGGAGAGCTAATTGTATAATTGTATATAATCGTAAACAGCTGTTTCTTATGAAAACGGACATGGAATTTTTGCTTTAACTGAAATGTGCGTGATATTAAAAATATATAAAAAAAATATTATCTTGGAACGAGTAATTAGCATGTTTAGTGCATAGTACAGTTTTGAATTAAAGAAAGATAAATGAATCTAAGACAAATAGTACAGAGAAATGAAAAATTAATATCGTGAATTTTAATAGACAATCGGTTGAAATCATGATGCTTTTGAGCGCAATATTTTACGATCTAATTAATTCAATTTTATCTGATTTTATTTTATTCTAATTTTCTACTTGTTGAACTTATTAGAATAATATTTTGATTTACCTTTTCGTATGTACGAACTCGTTGGACCCCCGAATTCTAACGTGCCCCGCGCTGAATCACATCATTAAATAAGGGACCTAACAGCACGGGAAAACCGCGACGCCCTGCAAATGCTCGAGAGCTGCGCAGGCCAGCATTTCACAAAGGGGCCGGGTCGGCGCGTTTCGAATTGATCATACGCAAACGTGAGCGAATACTTTTTGGTGCGCGCATCGTGCGCGCTCGCAGAGAAGACGATAGAAGAGAAAGAAAGAGAGAGAGAGAGAGCAGTGCGCCGTTCATCTTATCGACGCACGGCGCGTCGTCGCTTCTCGGCGCGAGTTTCGCTAATGAGATAAAATAAAAGAAGAATAAGAGCCAGTAAGAGAGACAGAGCGAGAGAGAGAGAGGGATAAGAGCGCGAGAGTCACGCTTGTCCGACTGATGCAATCTACTGTCCATTAAACGAGCCTCAAGGCTCCCTCTTCCCCTCCTTCTCTTGCTCTCTGTCTCTCGTTCTCTCTCGTAACGTCGGTCTCGAGACGCAGATTTTTTTTTTTGCGTAACCAACAGCTACTATCTGCCTGGGATAGGTTAATCATTGTTGCTCGTTAGCGATTAACAATTACGTGAGTCAAGCGTTTCCTTGACAAGGACGCCGCGCAGCGCGAGACGCGCGATTGCCGATCCTCTCTCGATCTTGATCATCGTTGCACTTGGAACGGCGCGCGACGATTCGATGCTGCAAACGCGGACGCGGATTTCGCGATGGCGAGTCCCACGGCAGACACGATTAATCGATGACCTTTAGTGACGCCGGCCGATAAATCGCGCCGGAAACCGCACGCACTTTTGCTCTGTCGCGAAATTAAGCGATCGGTAAAATCCCCTTATGATTCTCACGTGATCTCCTTCGGCGCATCGTTATCGTGGTCGTACATATGTATCATTGAGATTCTATACCTGCATGTTGGAACGGAGTTTACACGCCAAAAATTTATGACCAAGTCCGTTCTTTTATAATGCGAGGCGAGCAATAAGTAATGTCGCCTTATTTCGTGAAGAAGCACTAACACACAGAATTAATACATAAAGAATATAACCGTTGCATATTTCCGGTATTAAATGCTCTTGTTTTGTACAATGAGAATTTGCTCTTAGAGCCGCTATGCGCGACGAAAGAATTAATTGAACGAGCGACTTCGGCTTTACAGTAATACGGAAGTGGTAAATGGTAACGTATGCCCTGCCGCGGGTAGATCATTAATAACGTCGGCGGAACGAGCCGCCGCCGGTCATACGAAGTACATTAAATGTATAAATCCGTGATCTATTATTATTATTATCCACCGCGCGCATTACGCGGGTCCCTGTGCCGTAATAATTTTCAATACGTAATTCTCGACATTGCTAATGAATAGTCGCGCGGGGATATATCACATTCGTACGAGGACCCGCGTTCCTTTCCCCGCGACACCACCTCCTCCAAGTGTCGCAAATGGTTAGATGTAAATTTTATCAGTTGCCCGTTTTTTGTTTATCGCGCTCATTCTCGGATTTCAGATTTATGTATCTCGCCGTAAATACGCGAAATTGCGATACGTCCCCCACGCGAAGGCGTGCGAAAATGCGAACGTGCGTTTCGTCACGTTCACGCGGAAGCCGAAAAATCTCTGAAATATCTCGATGCATCTTCGTGCAACGCATCGAAACTGTATTTTTGGCAAACGGAATTTCTTCGGGAGCCTCGGTCACGTCGAACGCGGTAATTGTGGTCTTACCCTTGCGGTAAGAATTCGTCGCGTGACGAATGATCCAGAACCGAAAATATTTACCTCGTGTTAAGTACACGCCATCAGGTAGCCGGTAGCAGAGAAAATCAAGTAGCAATTTACCTGATTATTTTTTTTCATAAGCAAATGTTTGAGCAAGTGTTGTTTGCACAGCCGGCGACCTCACGAGTTGTCGGGCAATTTACGCCGTCACTCTTACAAAAACAATAATGAGGAATCTGAAATCCGTAGAAAATTAGTCCCGAATATTATTTCGAGGTATAAGAAGTTCGTCGGCCTCGCGGCGCCAAAGTGGCGTCAAGCAATCTTCGAAAGTCCGGTAAAAAATATAATTTAGGGAATTAAAGATCGTTATACACCGCAATTCAATGCGGCGTAAATTATAAATCACTCGATCGATGACTCAATCTCCGAAGCGAGCTCGGTTTAATCATGTAGAAAGAATTGGACCTTGGTATTATCGAATTCCTTCCTCATTCCCAGCTTTGAATTATGTATTAGAAGAACGATTGAATTCGTTTGAGTTTTGCCAAATCACGATGGACTTTCATCGTGACGTGCAGCCGTGAACATTCCTTCGGACTTTAGCTATTCTTAATGAATGTTACGAAATTTAGAGGAAGCTTAATTCGATCCTCTTGTTGCAGGCCGCCAGGAGACGCGTGGAGCAGACTAGCGACGATGGTGAACCTTCTAGAGAAATTAAATTACACCAGGACGACTCTAATCCAAGGCAAGGATACGGAAGATCGTGAAGAAGGTAAAGGAATGTTTCCGATTATCTTTTATGCGAAAATAATTTCTGCCCACGCCAATGACAATCGCCGATTGTTTTACCTAAAGAGAAATATGTTAGAACAAATTAAAAAATCGTCAGAATCGTTTATACATCGCGGAAGTTGACACAAGTCAGTAGTATTAATTTAATTTTTTTTCACATTCTGGTAATTGGAAGAGTTGTGCGAAATACGTCCGATCACGAAACCAATTGAAACGGTTATGCGATTTGTGATGTCGGAAAAATCAGTTCAATAGCATTAAATAATTCACAAAAGCGGAGATCAAATAAATCGAAAAAGGATATAATTAAAATTTTTAACAAATTCTCTAACATTATTTAATATAAGAGTTATTACTTTGTATGCGAAAAATTTTAACGAATTTACTCATCGCTAATTATGATTAACTAATAGTAATAAAGTCCATTATTTATTTCTGCATCTCGATAACGTTCATTTTTCAACGTTCACGCGGATTAAGCGCGCGCGAACAGTGAGAGAAATGGCAACCGATCGAAACGCACGGATGGGATGCGAGCGATTCTCGCGGGCTGACCTGGACCAGACTTAATCGAAAAAGTCGCGTTCCTCGAAGTCGGTGAAGTCGGTGCCCGGTCTGTTGACCCGTAGATAGCTGGCGCGACGGTTGCGTAACGGTGAATACGTTCGACATGACCACTGCAATGCCATTCTCTTGCAGCCGTTTACTAGCGTGTGGCCAATGGTCTTTCAGCGTGCGTGCGAGCTACATCGCCACTATATGCATGCCGCGCGCATGTTATGAATACACAAATTGCATTGCCTCGAAGCCCATTCACGTGTAGACCTCGCCACGAAAACGACCCGGCTTTGCGTCTTTCGCAGATTTTTCGGTGACCACATCTGTACGAATTTAGCACGCATTGTCGATACGTCCAACCGGATCATTAAACTCTTCAAGCTGTGGACATAGAACTGACGATAGTTTATCATTCTAGAGTAAATTCTCTAAAATAGCACAAATATAATTTTTTTGGGTCAATTTTAGCTCAAGAAGAATATTACATTAATGGTTCTCAAAAGTGACGAAAGGACACAGCGTCATGTTATTTATCATAAAAGTGTTGAGGGTTAGATTTTTATATTTTTCGATACTAAAACTAATTTTCGTTCTGTCGGCTTTGAACCTATGATCGATTTTTCGCTAATAGCAGTTGTCAACGATTATTGGCAGACCGACAAGAACCACGGCGATCGGTCGCGAGTGCGTACGCTTTTCGCGAGCGGAATACGCGGCAAAATTTTCTATTTTTGACAGATCACTAGACGCGATCGCGAGTTCGGTCTCGAACTGGGTCTTCCAACGGGTCCGGTCGCTTGGAAACGAGCGTTCCAGTTTCACGGCGCGTCCTTGCTCGCGGTACACTTACCTCTAAACCGAGTACGTATGCGCGGACGTCAATACGCGTGGCTCATAGTGAATATCATTACGCGCATATCGGCGAGGGTACGGCCGATCACATGGCTGACTAGAATTAATAAGTTTGTCAAAGCCGTAATTCGATCTCGGCCTTTCGTTAACGCTACTGTTGCCTGCCCGGAAGTCGTTAGCAATGAATTGAGTTTATTCATGATTAATTACTTAAATTTAAACAATTAACTATTTAAAGACGGATTCAGACAAGTAAATGAACGCGGACGAGTGAATAACTTATTTCGATGAACGGCGAACAGCGCCGTCAGTTAACTGGCGACGCGATAATGAGTTCGCACTTAAGCAAATTGTTCATTCGCGTTTATTTGCGCTTATATTTGCTTAGTATAGATTTTTTTTTAGATGCAAAAGGTTTAGAAAACTCTGCGTTATTGACAAAAATATCTAATATCTAATATCACTATTATACGATTTTATTGCTAAGTGCAATTTTATTGTTGATGATTTATCTACGTTCATGTTGCATTATAAAATCTTAATGTCGGACATGAAAGACAACGGATCGTCAGAACACACTTTACGCGATCACACTTTATCGATTTTAAATCGTGCTGCATAAACGTCTGAGCTCCTTTCGCGATACGTGATATAGATCTTTATGCGTCGATCGTGTAAATTCAGGGTCTATTCGTATGCTTCTGAAAGAGGATCTGATTTGGCACGATCGCAAAACTTTCTATAAGGAGCATCGATCCTCGTGCATAAAGGATGTACACCGGTTTTCTACATTTGATTTCAGACTTGGAACTCGTAAAACTACCGGAAGATATCACGTTGGCTGGATTCACTCCGCTCATGCTGAATCCCCAGGACCCTTGCTACGTGGAGAAAACAGAAGATATGGTAATTTTACATTGTGTAATATCTTCAGTAATTGCACTGATATACGTATCTGCAAGATACGTGCTTTTCTGGTTGGTAACAAACTTTAAGTATGCTTAAAACAGAGTCTCCTATCTCGAGATATTTCAAAGTTCCGGAAGGGACTTTTAGTATACCAGTGTTATATACCGGGATATCCGCGCGCGGTCGCTCGACTTCCACGGGTTGGTTAAACTCGCAACGTGTTTTCAGGAAGTGGCTCAGATGTGCCTCAGGATAAGCAAGATCCTCTTCTTCGGTCAAGTGTTCTTGTGCGGCTTGGAGACACCGGTGCTGAAATTGCAGAAAAGCGAGACCGGCGTCAGCGAATATGTTTCCGTGGTCGAGGCTTCGAGCGCGAGTTCACCGAGTTCGCCGCCGACACAGGTAAGTGGTAACTGTCGTAAATCTAGTCCCACCTCCTCTCCTTCTAAAGAAAACGCATTCAGCGCGCTGAGGATTGCTGGGAGTCCCAGCAAATTCTCAATCCGAATTTTTTAAAGCAGCGAAAGAACGACCATGGTCTAGCTTAAAATTATCTTTAGCTGATCTCGCATGTATATATAACAATAAAAGTGGATATCGCGCGAATATCAAAAGTTTGTAAAATCATGTAAACAGTGACGATAGAGTAATTACGAAATGTCAAAGCAAAATTAAAGGTCGGGATTTTTCCTTTCGGAATTTTCAATCCGTTATAAATCCGATCCCTGCCTGGTTCGTTATCTAGGAATGGAATTAATTCACTTCCAGAGCGACTCGGAACTCCTGGTAGAAAGTTACAGCGAGGGGGAGGAGGAGGAGTCAATTCCTACGTTGAGAAGATTACCCTCGTGCGGCAGTGTGCCCGACGATACGACGGCTCCCGTGGCGGCTGTCGAGATAAGGTCGCTGATCGAGAGGAAGGAGGAACTGGAGAGGCGGCAGCGGAAACAAGATCGGCATCGACAGCGAGTACAGGTGAGTGCGAAATACCCTATAGCGAAATACCCTGGCGCGGTACGTAACCGGGGATGATCTATCGATTTGTCTGCACAACATACGACGATAGAGCGCTGCTTACTACACGTTGTTATGTTGTAATATCCGATTAAAATTGCGTATTAACCGGCGAACATTATTACGTAAAACGACAGCGTTAAGTAAACGAGGGTATTAGAAGTTTGTAACAATGTCCGTAATCACTTCGGTACATCACTGTTTGGTTCTCGCTTGTTCGAATTTTATGCATGAGTACGTGTCCAAAACTACATATTTTTACTTTAATGCAGGAGATAACAAATACAAGCTTTTATTTCACGGTAAAGTAGACTTTTCATAAAGATTGTCTCGCTTATTTCGGTATAAATTCACTTTTTAAGCAGTATGAATTTTAATTAATTAATTTTAGCAATAAAATTGTTGGTCGGACAGCTCCAAATCCCGCGAATATCTCTGTGATCTCACTCACATTCCTCTTTCAACCATCTCAAATTTTAATAAAACAACGTTTGTATACGATATTAGAAAATTTCTATGTATCTATCTTTATATTATCTTTGTGATCTCCAAGATTTTTTAAGACGGTGTGTCAAGCGAAAGATAATCGCACCTGTAGACGAATTATTTGGAAGATAGGCAAATAAATTTCAATATAGCAGTTCGATCGTTCGAAGACTGCGCGCTATGAATGGCGTTCGAACGAGCCCGAGATCGATGAGGAATCTCGCCGCTTCCAAATTTAGCTCGCGCCGTATGCAGTCTTCCGTCGATAGAGACGTCCTACGCGAATATCGCTGTCGAATGATTGTCTAACCGCCGTCGATACCGATCTAACCGCCGCCTGGTATCCCTTGCTTTCTGTCCTGGATTTGTCGCCTTGCCTCGGAATAACTTGCCGAATCGACGAAAAGTACCGACTAGACCCATTCATCGTAGCTAAGTCGAACTAAATCAAGAGATTACAACACGCGCTTGACTTGTTGCGAACGAAGGTGGAGAATGATGTACCTTTGTGTCTCCTCTCCCCTCCTCTTCCTCCTTCTTTTCGCATTCCTCCACCCTCTGTTACACCACCCTGCCGTCCTTTTATTTCGGAGCGCGCGATCTTCTCTCACCGCAGACTCTCGCGCCGGCACGCAAGCCCGCTCGTTTTTATTTACGGCATCGAAACTCCTCCTTTTTGCATATTTATTATCTTACCCCAGCTTGGAGCCGGATTTTGTATGTACTATGTGGTCGGCCACGTTACTCTCTATCCTTCTCGGCGCGGTATCTTTCTTCTCGAAGAAAAAGAAAGACTAAGGAAAAGGAGTAGGCTGGTCAGAGATCCTGTACACGCGCGATCGTTCTATTTTTCAGTTTAATTTTTTTAATCGTCGATATAATTTTCAGTTTTGGGTATACTAACAGTATTATTACGTATTTCAATTAATTTAATAAGAAAATACAAGCAATTATAAAATATAGTCGAAACTTTTAAATATATTAAATAGAAAAAATAAATATATGCATCTTTGCTTGGTTTTAAAATGGTAACCTAAATCCAGACTCCGCGATGTTTCCTCTTCGAGAAAATCCAAGCTTATCGGGTTTTTCCACGCTACTCGAGACGGCGATATAAATTACTTGCCGCTTCCCGTATCTCTTGAATTTTTCGACCGACGCTTTTATCAGGAAGCGAAACTGGGAGCGGAACACGGATCTCGCTCCGTAACTCTCGGTCGTAGAATTGTTTCGAGGATAAAGTTTGGTGGAAGACCAATGCGACCCCGCCGAAATAAATAGCCGCGATATCGTAGCCGTCGGTAGTTTGTTCGACAGTGCCGATGCAGGTTTTATCTTAGGTCGTCTTTCTCGCTCGCGTTCGGACGCTCTGCTTTTTTTTTTACGCGGAATTTTGCACATTCGATCGGCTTTTTCTTCTGCAAAACGCGATAACGACCGCGCTAAAGTTATACTCGCAAACCTATATGTGGCAGATCTAATTTCTTTTTCTTTTGATATGAATTGTTTGCTCGATCGAACATTTCAAGATTCGTGAAAAACGACGAGAGTCGCATCGAAAATATGTCACGTGAAACATACTTTTTATTCGACTTAATATTCTATATTCATATTATAACGCATTATAATAGTCGTTTATATATTATATACAAGGTTTCGCTATACAAACGTTTAACAGTATATTTTAGAGATTAATAAAAATCAAAAATCCTGATATAAAGGTGTTGAGGCCGTATAATAAATTACCCCGTAGTTGCTTCGCCGTCGCCCGATGACTCCCAGACCTCCTTTTCTTCTCAGGTTGTTTCGTTGCACTCACACACAATATTCAGTTGCAAAAACATAGTTAATTACGATCGCGCGCGCGCTAATTATCAGGATGTGACGGTCGCGCGACATTTTATGAACTTCCGACTCTAATTACGTAACATGTGCATCTCACATTGCGAGAGAAAAACTGCGTGAGAAAAGTTAATGCAACACAAACGAATCTAAAACGACTGACGGTTTTAACGAACCAAGGTACAAATGCCACATTTATGCTGCGAGATTGACATGAATATATTAAAAAGATATTAATTAATAAAATTAAAAGTGTCGTAAAGCTGCTCGATTTAATCAATTCATCACTGTGACGTTCCGTTAATGACAGACATTATTCCATTTATTGAATTCGAAAAATAATGATGACAAATTACATTTAAATTCCGAAACATTTAAAGTTTAAAGAATACTATTGTCCGTAAATATCGCATCGATTTTTTATAATTTTCACCCTCTTTTGATTCAAGCCTCACGGAATAATATTGAATCGAATGAGTAACGAGAAGCCGTGTGCCACGTCGCTTTCTAATAACGCTATTTTTAATATTCGCGGAACAGACTATTCGGCATATATCTAATTTATTTCATGCTCGGGGCAAAACAAGTCGGTTGACGCACGACTTTGATGTTTGTTATTAGGTACAGTGTATAGCACGCCGTTGTTTATGTCGCCGCTCAGTCATTCGTGCGGCGAGCCTCGAGCCGGCAGGTAGCAGGGTGAGCCGCTCCGTGCTCCGCGGTGTCGCATTACCTGTGACAAGAAACCAAAGAATACCAAACGCGATAATCATTTATGAATGGCGATTATCGTTGATTAATTCCTGCGTTTAATGATTCATAAGCGTTCCTATTTATCGATACACATTTTATATGCGAGTTACTTACGCGAGGCCGGCATCAAAGCGGTAGAGGGAAGGAATTATAAATCGTTGCGATATTCACGGTCGATAGTTATTTCTTTAAGATATCTTGCATCGCTTATATTCTTTGAATTTTTTCCGCAATTTAAATGTAATTTATCCATTAATTTTTGAATTGAGTAAGTGGAGTAACGGTCATTAACGGAACGTAACGGTTACGTAACGGGTTGATTCCGAATCAAGCAGCGTTGCGACATTTAGTTTAATTAAACATAGTTATAATTAATTTCACATTTTTTTAATATACTCGTGCGAATCTCGCAGCATAAATGTAGCGTTTGTACGTCGGTGATTCGTTAAAACCCTCTGCTATTTTAGATTTATTCGTTTCACCTTTTTCACGCAATTCTTTCCTCGCAACGTGACAAAGTATACGTTACGTGATTAAAATCCGGAGTACCGTGCACAGTGTCGCGCGGTGATTGTATCCTGATAATTAGTGCGCGCGTGATTGTAATTAACCGCTCTTTCGCGAGTGAGTGCTATGTGAATATCGTGAAGGAGCAATAACGGGACAACTACGAAGCAATTACGAAAATAATCTATTTTCAATCAACGTTTAGGTAAGTAGAATTTTTATTCCTAATCAAAATGCTCAATTTCTTTTTAAGCAAAATCAGGTACAAGTTGTAGACTTTATATGCAAATGAGAGATTCGATAGTAATTTATTCATGGATTAAATTAACGTTTGGTAGTGCATTTTAGAGAAAAAATAATTACAGTGTGGCAGTATTTTGTTATTGCTTATGATTCTAAAAGTTTATTATCAAAGTTCGATAATTAAAGAGACGATAAGTAATTACACAGTTGATTAAATTATGAAAATCAATAACTGATAAATTGATAGGCGTTTAAGCACAGCTACGGATCTAAATACACGTAATATCATCGATCAACTTTAATCACTTATGGCTCGAAGCTATTACGATATTTTCATATCGGGAGTTATGACTTTAATTAATCGCCAAAATTGGCCATTAAAGAATTGCACAATGATTGTGAGACGTATTAATATTCTAATGTTTGATATTTGCGACGAAAATGAAGATTGGAAGATTTAATTTTTCACGATATTATTATTACTTTAAATATGTGTCATAATTACACACGTATTTTTGTGATTAGTATAATTTCTCGCCGATAAGTTGCTATGAGGCTCTTCATTTCTTTTTTCGTCGACATTACCGTATAGTTAAACAATTATGATATTATCTGAAACTCGTGGGTCAATTTTAACGCCTGAACGAACCTGCCTTGGAATCTAGAACAATCCTGTTGCATGCGTAACACCTCGGAACCAGTTTTTCCGCGGACAACGGTGAATCTGGATTATGCCACTCGAGTCGAGTGAATTGCGTTTTGCACATCCCGCAAGCTTTGAATTACTATAACGCAAATTAGTTGGAGTGGAAAAACTACGCTTAATTGGCCGGCGAAATTTCGCGCGTGTCGCCGTGAACCGCGAACCGGTTAAACCTTAAAAACCAGGCCGGATTACGTTGGTTCTCGTCTAGAGGCGGGGATGAGTTTTTAATTTTACCGTATTTCGGGGGTCCGGTAATTCGGTCGCGCGTTATTTCGAGGTAGACAGGTACCGTTTCCCATGTTCATTATCTCGACGGGCGAAACTCGCAAACCATCGTGAAACGCAAACTGCTATTTTTGGCGGAGATTAATTAATTAGTTAATTAATTAACGTACAGTTGCTCTTGTTGTGTTGATTTTATAATTCCTGTAATACCGGAATCGCGAACCATATGACGATAATTGAATTGGTTATACGAGAAATTACGTAACTCGTTTCTCGAACAGAAAATTGGAGGAAATTATATAATACCATTTATATGGATAAATCATATAAATTGTATATGTTGTTTATATAAAAAATTCTCTTGCTCGAATTCGAGAGATATAAAATTGGAAATGGCAGTGCTGCATATAAATCTTTTGTTATTTTTACATGATTCTCTCTCTGATTTTTCATATTCACTCTAATTGCGTAGTGATACTATATAAATAACGAATGTTTGCCGTTATCGATTTCATCGTGATGAAATCTATATTTTTAGTCGGCCTATCATTTTATCCTCGCGTGTACTGAACGAGAGCGCAACTCGACGCATATTTTGCAAATAGCCACGTTACGCGGGACGACTTTTTGCGGGGATTTTTTTTTGCCTGCCGGCCGAACAATCAAATTCGCATTTTGTTCGCTGCTCGTCACGTGCTATTGCATCCCGGCGAAGAAGTTGTAAACCCCGTTGGTCACGTCGATTAAAACGATATTTCTCTTTCGTTGCTGTGTATGTGCGCGCGCGCGCGTGTGTATGCGTGTACACGGAACGAAAAAAACGGAGCAATTTACGAAACGTATGGAAATCTTTTTGAAAAGGCGGAATTGGCCCACAGCCTAATCGCTACAATGATAATAGCATTATCAGAGACGCGCATGAACGCATTGCGTCAGGAAACCGGAATGTATACATCGTGAACTGTAACCAATTAATCCTTCATCTGCATCGCCCGTGGTCTTCGAGGATATTTCCTTTTTGCGCACGGCGGCGGCCCGTCATGCTTGGTCGATGAACCATGGATGCACGGATCCAGGATAACATCGTAATGCGTCTTAACTACGGGTTCTTTTGGTACGGAGCATGTTTAATAACCCTTTGCGATTCTGCCGAATTTTTGTTTGTCCAGAAAAAGATACGCATTTTTCACATGTCGTTTTTTAATAATCGCTTGCCGATTTTTCGGGGAATATCTATCTGGACGTTGAATGATTGTTCAAACGTGATGGGGTAATATGTTATTCTTTTCTAAATCTTCTCTAGTCTTTCTGAAAGTTTGCTAAATTCTTTCTACAATTTACTCTAAATATAAGTTTCCTCCTTTAACATTGCAAGATTCAACTAAAATCGAGCTTGTTCGGTGTAGGTGAAGAGACAGAAGGGAATATATTAACGTAGATTTTACATGCTGTTTGAGAAATGAATTGGACTAGATCTGTATGCGTAACAAGCGTTTGCTCCGCCTGTGTCTCGCTGTTGAAATATCGAACGGGTTCGCTTCTCGTTGCGGTCGGACGACGAAGATGACCGGGCGTGATCTACGGGAAAAAGAAGATAAAGAAGCGCGCGGCGCGAACGCAAGGGCCGGGCTAACGGTAACGCACCGTGATACGAAGGATGCTGCAAGAAGCGATTCATTTCCTCGAGACATTTTTTGGCCGCATACATTGGCTCTACGCATACTGAATCCGTACTCGAGGCTCCGCCTTAATTTCTAGCGCGAGATTGATGTAATATTGGAGCGGCTTGTTTCAGAACCGGACTCAATTTCCTTCTAAACGACTTTTAGAAATTAAGAGGAAGATGTACCGCGTAGGCAATACTGGTCATAATGTTCAAGTTAATCGAAATTTAAAAAAAAAAAGGGAAACGTGGGAAGGAGGAAGGGAAAAGAAATATTAAATAGACTATAAAATATAACCTGATAACACAGTTTCTTTTACTGGAATTTACTTCATATCGAAACGTGGCTGTTGCACATGCGCTGATGCGTTTCTAAGTCGAAATTGATGAAATAATCGCTACGTCTTAAAGTACTACTTATTTATTACGATCCCTTATTATACATGCATCAATATCTCGCGAATCTTTCATCCCGGGCGTAACTCGTACTTGCGAGTACACGAGGCTCTCGGGTATCTAAACTGGCTCCGCGAGAGAGAGAGAGAGCGAGGAGATAGAAAATGGCTCCAACGACCTCTTAACACACCATTCGCTCCTCTGCGCGAGGCTTCTATTTAAAGGTTTATTATGCCAATTAAATCCGCTTCATATACGGAGAGTTCAAGCGCTCGCCGCGGATGCGAAGGTTATCCTGGAATCTTCATCCTGCCGTTTCTTCTGCGCGCACCCCCTCGTCGCCGCCCCTTTCCTCTCCCCGTATTTCTGTTATTAGATATCGCGTACATTCACAAAGTTATGCCAATGGCGTTTTCTAAGCATGGATAAACGCGCAACCGGCCCCCGAGGCCTTATTACCACAGCCCTACTGAACGATATGAAGAGATTTCGCTCTCTCAATATCTTGGCTGTTATTTTATTATTATTACATTCCAAAATTTAGAACACGGTATCAGGAATCTCTTTTAATCTTTTTTATTTATAATTATATCATAATTAACTTAACGAGTGTAATTAAGCTATTATTAGTAGAAGAAATGCGAGAGTATAAAACATGAGAAGCGACAGGATGTATTCGGAACATGTTCAAGAAAATCTAGAAACGCGAAAATTATTGGAATTGGCGAGGACGAGGATTAATCTATCATTGCAAAAAACGCAGTGAAAATATAGCAGCCGGAGATTACTTTGAAAGAAGAAATTGTATTTGATGTGATTATTCGATCAAATGTGACCGTTTGATTAAATCATCGGTGACGATTCTGAGTTACAAGATTAAATTAGAAAAATACGTAAAATGAAATATTATAAAACTGCGATTGAAGAACCTGATACATTTTTCCCCCGAGCGTTTTGCGTATTTCTTTTTATTGAAACTGCGAGATTCTTCATTACAACTCTATTTCTGCGCATATCGCGCGTATCCGGAGTTTGCTCCTGGTGATGAATGTATAGGGAGGATGGTTGAAAAATTTCGACTCGCGTGCCTCGAAAAAAATCGTGAGGCGATCTCTCACGCTCATGACGTTAATTCTCCCGCAGATGGGAGAGAGGTAGGCAGTTCTTCTCAGTTTCGTTTCAGTTTCGTTTTCTTTTATTCGCTCTGCAATGTTTGCGCAGTTTCTGCATGCTTCATCGAGGAAACGTGCATTAGTATGTACCTAAATGTACCCTAATTTACGTGCCACAATTAAGACCACTATCGTCCTTAAAAATCGGTATGTTAAATTTTTATTTATTCCCCTCTTCCTCTCTCTGTTCTCGAAGCATCATGTTTTTTCTGCGCTCTCGCGTGCGCGCGCAAATCTTGTGTACAAATTAATAGCCCGATGTTCTTCTACGGGCTACGAACGAACGAAAATTGCGACCGACGATAATTTCTCCGAACTACTTCCATTTACTCGTAAACTGCTCAAATTATGCGGCCGCATAAAATTTTGCTCTCCGCGAAACTGCATTTAATTTCCACGGTATTTTTAAGCATTTCTGAACGTGTCTTTTATCATCATTAACGTGTCAATAATATGGCTAACGCGAGCGTGTATAGAATTATAATGTATGCATTTGTGTGATTTTATAAATATACTTCTGTGTTTTTTTGTTCAAATAGTTTCAAATTCAAATAGTTATTGAATCACAAAAGCAAAATCTAAGATTCGTTAAACAATTAAAAACTTCAACGATTTCATTTCTTTATTTCCTTCTTTTACAGTTTAGAAAATTCATCTTTTGATTTATCCCCATTTGCCTTTTAAAGCTTGCAATTATTGTAGAAAGGTACGTGGTCCAACCAAGGTTAACGTGTCTCTGTCGTTGTTAATTACGTACGTAATAGTTACAATACAAGATACCGTCCTGTTTTTAATTTTTGGTTGTACGACAATTACACATTACAATTATTTTCGCGATGTCTTATCTAACCTTCTTTATGTGAAACCTCAGATACAGAGAAGTCGGTTCCTATATATTACACCGAAGGATCTCCGCGAGAGATTATTCTGCGGGAAATGGTAAGGACGCGTGTTCGAAATTAATCATTATTATTCCGTAGTACGAGTAGTCTTCGTACTCCCGGGGACGCTTCTATGAAGATAGGTGCTACGAATGGTCCTTGAGATTAATAGGCTGATTCGCAAAGATATGACGTAATTTGAGATGCCTGAGGGTCATGAGGAATAAAAAAGTTTATTTGCATATATTTTTTTACGATTCTGGACATATATGTTATTTTATATAGAAAGAAGAACATGTGTTCTGCGCTCGTTATCGCGGATAGTTTACGCAAGATGCTTTGAAATAAACTGTACAAATGGCCGCGAGACAACGACGGCGCGTATTTCGCTAAGGAGATAATATTTTATTCGTTACGAGGTTCTCGTAGCTAACGCGAGCTCAGATATCCGTTCGCGACAAACAGTCAATAAAAAGCGTGATTAAACCGAAAAGCAATTACGTTTTATGGGCGTACGTCTGCTACCGATGGCGAGAGTTAGGAGAAGAATGAGGAGATGGAGGACGACAGGCACAAAGACGATGAAGAGAGAAGGCGGTCAAGTAAGAGTGTGAAGTGAACTCTAGTAACTAATTACTTTAAAGCAATTATCTTCTGTTGGCGCCGCGCCAAACGGTCGCTGTAGCAGTTACTATGGCGCGGCATGACTTCGTTCAAGCATCTTTAGGGATTTAGTGATCGCAATCGCGTTCTAACACTGTTCTTATCAAATTCATTATAGAATTGAGACGGAATCTGTCGAGGAAAAAATCTCTTTGTTTTTGTTGTGTTTTTGTTGGATTGATATCTCACTTAAATTAATGAGAGTTTGCTTTCGCAATACCTATAGATAATCAGAATAATTTAATTTTTGAATACTTCTTTCTTTAAATTTTCAGATAATTATTAAGGCTTGAGAGCTCCAAACCTCGCAGACTCGAGAGCAAAGAGTTGAAATTAAGATCGTGTTGAGAATTTTGCATAAATTTATAATTGGTACTGTATTTTAATTATCAATACCGATTTCCTCTCTCGTTCTTTGTCTTGAATTGATTTTTTCGCTAATAATGCAACATCGATGTGAAAGTAAGGGTCTTTGATCGACACACCATTTTCTTTTGCCGACAGCTTGTCTTATAACAAGCCAAATTAGCATTTCATCAACGTGAGCTGCAACGAAACTTCATATCGCTATCCAATTAATTAGCCAGGTTGACGGCGACGGGCAACAATTGGCGTATTAGTGTCGACGATGGTAAGCCAGGTTAACGGCCCGGGCGTTTTGACGTCCACCATTGTTGTCCGGTACCCTATGTTGTTAGTAGCCGTAGGGCATCAGGGGCTGTATTGTGGTTGGGACGTGGCGGTGGACGTTTCGTCGTCGTTCTCGGCGGGGTATACCAATCGATATCTCTCGCGTATTCTCCGCATAATGGATAATTTATCGCGCATTCGGCGGCGATTCCGCGGCCGGGAATCGTTTAGGTTTAGACGGCCCGGGCAACGCGCGCAACGGTCGGAATACAAATGACGGGCGCGATTGCCATGTAAAATGCATGGGAGACGTGGTTTTCGGCCGAAACGTTATTGCCGCGCGGTGGTTAAATGAGATCGTTAATAAACGATACGTTTTATTGTGATTTACGGCGTTTGCTCTCGTTGCTTTCTCCGTCCGAGGGCTAACGACGCGCGCGTATTATTTCATTTGTGTGCATGTAACGGCATACGCGTATGAATAAATTACACCTATCAGAGAAATAAATCCCACCGGACGTACGGCAACGAGACAGACACCTGTCGTGACGAGCCCTCGCTCGTTCCTCTTTCGCGGGATCCGTTTCCCGCTGAGTGAACTTATATTTCACCGTGTGCGCGGCTCGACGGGGTGCACGTCCCGAATTTCATCTCGCAGAGCCGACGTAAAACGTTTCGGACGTCCGCGAAATCTCGTGTGTTGCCTTTTTAATACTAGCCCCGCAGGACCGCGCTGATGCTCCTCGGCGTCGTGAGGCTCGACTATTTTATTTTTGGTTATTAATAATATGGTGAAGTTTATTTAAGCCTACTGCGCCGTGAGAATTTAGCAACACACAATGCTTAATACATCAGTATACTAATGTGTAAATTGTTTAATAGCTTCACAACAATTCCATACAATTTTACGGAAATGTCTCATGCATGTATAATATGTCACGTATATAAATTGAATGTAATGCCTTAGTCGATACGTTATTGAGTTTGAAAATTACAATATACCTAATCTAACTATTAATGTTTTTTAAACTATTGAGAAATTATAATGAATTTTACTCAATGGCGAAACTCAGCAAGATGAGTACGAAAATTTGAGTTATAAAATAACTCGTAAATATTGTAGTTTGTATATATAATAATCCTTGTTTCAGAGACGCGCATCATTTTTCATACTGTTCACCCTTTTCTCTCTATGAAGCCTTTCCTCCCTATTTTTCACATTTGTTGCATAAAGATACCTTCGGCGAGGATATAGCCGAGTGTCGGGCTACATATTCAAACATTTATGGTCGAGATATTACGAGAGTTGACGGTCTCGCGGGAACTACCATGCGGTCGGACTTCACCCTCGCCGCATCACCCGCAGACTCGAGATAACATTTTCTCTACCGTCGACCCTTCCCTCGGTTCGCTCTAAGGGGTCTGTCGCCGACGAGGACATTGTATGCCCGTTGTCCCTCGATGCACAGTAATAGCTGTTCTCCGTTCCCGCGAGAGAACGGATCTTTAATTTCCGCGATATTAGGGAAGAACACTTCGTTTCCCTGGAGTGTCGTAGCCGCTGTCGAAAGTGCGCCCCTACGCTAATCTACCGTGAAATGATTTATGCCACGAACGTTCGCCAAATGGTTCGTCAAAGGTCAATATCGTAAATGGTTCAGCTAATAAATCACCGATATTTGCATTCGTTTCGATATTTAAGAGTTCATCGAACTTTCGTTACATTTTATCACATACAAAGCGAGTTTGCATTCAAATCCTACGTTTACGGTTATATTACATGCAATTGGATTGATCTTTATTTTCTGAGAGGATAAGGTCAACTCGGAGGAAATCAGTCTTCCAGTTCTGATCGATAAACAGTGGTCTTAAAAATATCAGAGACCACAGATAAAAATACAACATGAAATTCTGAGGTACTTCCACTTCACATGGCACGAGTCTGCTGGTTTTGACATTTTCTTCTTTCTCTCTCTCTTCCTTTCCCGCTTACTTTTTTTTCAGGCTTTCCGCTTCGTCGATAGCTTTCGAGCCGCTTGGCTCGACATCTATGCACGACATCGTCTCCACTCGTATAACATAGGCGACAATTTACTTTACCATCTCGTCGCGCCGGAGGCGAGGAGTTTCCTTCCGATTCGCCGGGTTTGAGTCCCACGGAAGGTTGACATTTCTCGCCTCGGCTCATTCCCGGCATTCTGTATCGAGTGCATCGACGCCGCCGATGCCATGCATTTCGCAGGATTTTCCATGCTCCTCCAGTTTTCAATTTACCTTGCGTTCCCCGTCGACGGCGGCAGAAATATCTCAGGAATGCGCCCGACGACGCGCCTTTGAAAATCGAAAAGCGAGTACCACTTCTCGTCGTTTCTATTAGTTCAGTCATCGGCAGTGTAAACAGACTATCTTTTGCTTCTTCTTTTTGACTGTACTTCGACCGATCGGTCTTTCTCTCTTTCTCTTTCTCTCTCTCTCCACTTCTCTTTCTTCAAAGACGAAGCTAGGAGACGAGCAAGAAGGAAAAAGATTCGTGTAGCTCGTGACAATGTCAATGTTTGCGTCGTTGCAACGAGCAACGGTGTAGTTAAAGTACTCTCGGTGTAGTTAAAGCTGAGAGTCTGCTAGTTGCAAAGGAAGCACATATATACGTTGAAGATCTGCTCAGATATATTACTTCAATAAACTTTTCTTACCACCCTTGATCCGAAACGAAACTATTTATCCTTCAGATAATCTTTGATACTTTCTTTTATAATAATTATAATCTTATAGAATTATTCTATCCTGATTTTATTGGCTGCTTTATCACGATGGAATTAGCTTGAGTCGGATTACACACAAACGAAAGAGTGACGCAAAAATAATTTTAGTTGACAGAATTTTTTTTCTATAGGATCGAATAAACCAAAAAATGTTCCATGAAAAACCTGGTGTTGTATTTGAAGAATTTAGAGCAACACTGGAGTAATATACATAATTTGTAAGATCCACTTTAGATATGATTTTATATAAATGGAGCACTTATAAGCTTGAACTTAATCTTTAAATATAGTTGTATCTAAAGTGGATCTTGCAAATCATGGGCTTTAACCATTCTTCCTTTTGCACCTTTATTTATAAACTGACAATAAATTTAATAAACTTATCATATTCGGTAGGTGGCAAATTGCAGCGGTTACATTAATTCGCGAAAATCCCTCTTCTGCGATTTATTTGAGGCGGCCATTTGTTCCCGGTAACAGGTCCGGAGAACCTAATAAAGGCTGAGAAGATAACCGGCCGCTGTCGCGAGCGATTCTTATACGTGGAAGTGGTTTATGGTGGCACGAAGGGGTAAAGCAATCCGATTTGGGCGCGCCATTACGAACGCATGGCGGGGTCGCGGACCGCCACCGTTGGTTACATTTATAAATGCGATTCCCCGTAATATATCGCCCATGTAACCCGCCTCACGCTAATTCCATCGGGATAAAACGGCCAGTAAAATCAGGATAGAATTATAAGCATCTCTCTCCTCTCTCCTTTTTTTCTTCTTGCCGCGCGACCGGTAGCGCAACCTTTATTTTCCACATCGGCTTGAATCCATTTTAATTTTTCTACTTTTCATCCATTTCTCCTTTTGATTCTCCAGTTTTTGCTCGTCCTAATGACGGTCTGGCGAGCGTACTTGCGAGGGATTTTCGCAGATTCTCTCGAGATATTCC
The DNA here is from genome assembly GCF_030848795.1 of Temnothorax nylanderi. Lineage (NCBI taxonomy): Eukaryota > Metazoa > Arthropoda > Insecta > Hymenoptera > Formicidae > Temnothorax > Temnothorax nylanderi. The sequence goes on from NW_027249075.1 coordinate 1,400,100, forward strand.
GGAAAACTTGACCGTCGACTTATCTATTTCACGGCGAATTACCGGTGGTATGCGCATAATGAGTTTCCCATGCAAATGAGATCCCGTGTAGTGAATTAGCGTTTATTACGGAGTATACAGAAGAAGTGTAATTATCGGGATCGGGGAAAGGAAATTATCGGTCTCGGAGAGATGCGCGCGCGGGCGCGCAGGCGCGCGCCCGCGCGCGCGCGCTCCGAAACCCGAGCGAGATATTCATATACGCGCGTTATCGACGACGAATCCATAACTCGCGGATAGGAGGCCCGGGATGTGCTCTCGCGAAATCGTATACGCGAGCAGAATGGGCGGTTTAGATCGTATCGCGCGCGATTTACCGCGGCACTTTGGATTCCTCTTTGCCCGGCACGGCGCGCTCGTTGACGCGCGTTGCTCTCGCGACTTCGGCCACGTGGTAACGTCCGTCGAGTCAATAAAATCGCCGTCTCCCTTATGGGGAAACGTCTTAACCCTCGGTGTAACGCGAGAATTATGCGGGGCAGTTGCACGCCGCGCCGAGATCTCCGAGCGCGCGTCCGCGCCTGCACCTGCGTGCGTTTCTCTTTCTCTCTCGGCTGGTCAGGCCGTGGATAATTGAAATGATAACGATTACGATGTAACAGATGTAACGATTATGGAGCAGCAGATACACGCCGACCGTTTGCGGCCGGTAAGACCGGGTATTTACCTGATTTATGGGAACATATATACGCCCGATGGGCATACGACGCACATAGGGATCCGACTTAATTTATCAGGATTGACTTTCGTGGCTTATGGTAGATATCGATTTCTGATCTCTCGAAGAGGGTTTCTTCGCCCACATCTCTGCCACTCTTATTATTATTATTATTATTATCGTTATCGTTATCGTTATCGCCATTAAGAAATGGCCTTTTTCTTTGGCGCGTTTCTTATTCCACCGTCTTTTCGATATGCACAAATTAAATTTATTATAATTACCAAAAGTTACCAGGGTATTATTGTAATTGCCAATTAACTATTCGTTATCTTTTAATGTGTATAATTTATTCATGTTAACTGATATTTTCATATATTCTTCATAAAGCATTCTCGTTTATAGAATGTATAATGAATTCGATTCTATTTCTTCTCTTTCTCAAATACCGTACTCAACTAGTACATATATTCCAATTTGCTCGTATATGCGATGTTATATATATATCAGAACCGTGAACGTTGTTATCTATCGAGCGAACTTTTCTCGATCGACGATATATTATTCAGAAGCAACTTTGAGGAAACGTTGCATGTAGCTTCTGCTCGAATCTGATATTCAACTATTTTCTCGTGCTCGTTTTATTTATTCAGTATTTGATCAGAAATAGGGGCCCCTTTATCGTAACCCATATAGAAGATTGTCTTACTTTCTCGCGAGGATTCATTGAAACCGATTCGCGTTATGCGCAACAATCTGACATTGCATCGTTTTAATGCAGTTTCGCATTGTATAGTCCTATAAAATTTCATTAGAATCCAGATAGATCTGAATACAAATATAATGATATAGTCTAAGAGTATCTTATATTTGAGAAAGAGCATGCAGCGTTATTATAAATTGCTCGATCGAAACCGTCGTGAGAGTTCGCCGGCGGTTCTGGGATGATTCGGACGACCGGACGAACCGGACAATTTGAGAAGGAAACGAAAGTGTAATCGACGACTCCGCCTTTCTTTTCCATTTACTAGAAAAAGCGTTTATTCCGCGTTCGAGCGCGTCGCGAGCACGCGCGCACGTTCGTAGGCTCGCCGGACGCCGGACGAACCTGCGAACTTGTCCCCCGACGCCGCGACGGTTAACCAGGTACGTTTCCGCGAGTGTTGCGCATTTACAATGTTGTTACGGGGCGCGGGCCCGCTCGAGCGTGTGAAGGCCCGTGTCGGTGTGCGCTTAATATGCGCGCGGGCGTTAGGGGCCGCGATGCGTGATTCAACGAGGGTTCTCACGAGAGCAGGGGCCGGCCGGGCTCTGTCGGCCGAGGTGCGAGGCGCGAGGAACGAGCGGGCCCAACAGAGAAAAGAGGGGAAAAAAAGTGACGAGAACCGTGAGCGTGGCTGGTATAAAAGAGAATGAAAGAGGCAAAGGAAGGGGGAGGGGGGGGGGACGGCGAGTGGTGCTATACGTTTGCGGGAATGCGCAACGGTACACGCCACATCGTTTAGGAATCCACGAATACTTTAAACGGGAGTAAATTCCTCGACTTTTTTATGTCGCTGTCGCACGCACGGCGCGCCGTAAATGAAGCAGACCGAGCTGCGAGCGAGAGGAAAGCGTTTGAATTCGAAAAGAACGCATACGAGCACGGGCGGATGCCCCCGTTCATTTCGCGATGATGCAACGAGACGAGTGTAGTGCTCGTAAATTACGGTCTTGAATAAAATGAAAAATCTTGAACGCCGTTTCCATCGTGATAAATTTCCGCGCGATGATTTTGCATTCGCGTCGACTCGTTTTCGTTTCGATATCTATATATTTCTGGAACGTCAGGCCCCCCTCCGGCTTATATGCATATATATATTCGAAATGAATTCTTGGAAGGATATACACCTGTATCATCGAGAACGTTTATCCTATAATAACTTAATTTGGACCCGAATTCGCACCCACGTCACGAGCTTTGCCATAAAAGGGCGAATGGGTGATCCGCCGGCTATTTATTAACCCCTTTGCGGAACGGGAACCGCGAGCTATCATGTCAGCAGGACGAGAATAGAGATCGAAATCTCGTCGGACACGTGTATGACATTTGCACACCGGCGTGGTGTGGCTTGACATGGCTTTGCTTGGCGAACGTCGCGTGTGCACGATTCTCCCTAGTTTTGCATTCCGTCCACGTACCCCCGCAAGCAATTAGGTTCGTCTTCGGATTCCTCGCATGCTTTTCGCCGACTCGTGCGACGTGCCATCGCACGGACATTAGTGCGAAACCATATCCTAGAGACTCTCGAAATTGAATAATTCTCGATGTACCGTTGTGGAGGATCGAGGATGTATTCGCGCCGACTATTGCAGGATCATTTTAAGTGGCCTCTTAGCTTTTGAAAGATTTAAAGAAATGTTCGGTATTTCGGGCAAGAAAAGAGAGAAAGAGAACGAGAATGTGTATGAGTCATTTACCTTGTTTGAAAATTATTTATTGGAAGCAACATTTTGTTTTTATGAATTTTATTCTAGAATTTACATAGGAATCTGTTAATTTAGTAAAAAAAAAAATTGAGAAGACCTATTTTCAGATCCAGAATTAAATTAAAGGATAAATGATTCGATGGACTAGTGTCTTTAGAATGTTTTTATCTCTTTTTATATTTCAGATTATGTATTATTGCGTTCTCAGTGCTTATTTAGTCAGCAAATTGCTTTTAAATAGTGATTACATAAAGAATGTCGAAAAATAGAAAGTGAGAGAAGATTTACGGCTCTAATGTATTCAATAGCTACTTTTGCATATATTATTCCAGTCGAAAATTGTAGACAGCGGTAAACTCCTTAAATCGTCACTAAGGATATGTTAATGAGCTGACAGATGTACCGAATACTTTGCTGAATTTTAATGAAGCCGCTCGCAAATGTCTTAAAATATATAATCTTAAATATCTTAAGTTACCGCCTTATTACCGAAGGCAATTTTCATGGTTTTTTTTTTGAATAAATGAGCTCGCGGTCAATGATATGTATCGATCATCGTCGAAACAATATTAGATAGAGGCCTCATTATAGTCCGTAGCTTCTGTTACGACAATGGTTACTTGGCATTCACGTTATACTGCCGAGCCGATATTGTTCGGTGCGCGCCACTGCCTCTCTCGCGAAGCACCATCCGCATACGTGGGATTCAATTGGAAGATAATGCGTCTTCCGTTGCATCTTGCGCTGCACGCACACGCGCCTCTCTCTCTCTCTCTCTTTTTGTTTCTCTCTCGGTGGAAGATGCATGTAATGCGCATGGAGATGCGGCACGTTTCTCCCCGACGAGGAGGAGAATCACGAAGATGGATGCAGATTGAGACGATTACTCAACTATAAAATTTGCTTGGCTATTGATTTTAAAAAGATTTGCTTTTTATTACGTACAATAACAGAAAATTGAGATGAAATCCGCGATTGAAAGTGAAATTTAAATATCGTCGCTATACCAATGTCGACCCCTTTAATTATAATTGGAGTATGATTAATTATTTTAGGTATATGTTTTTGTAATATTATTATTTTAGTTTGTGTTTTTTTGTCGTCAAAGTGGTACTTAATATATTTTTCTTTCCATGTATTAGACTATCTTAAAATAGAATATCTTATTTGAGTCTTATATTAAAATTTTAGAATCTATTTATATCTTTATATCACTAAATGTATGCGTATATACATTTCGTATGTTTAGGCAATCTTACAAAAGTCCTCGGTGTCGGTAGACATTGAGGTGAGACCGAGACAGCTGGTGCCAGATACTAACTGCTTCATCGACTACCTGCAGCAACTGCAGACCATCGTAAGAGCTACTTCCGGCGCGCAGCCAATCTACACTCTCATGGTGCCACTCGTCGGTAAGTGAAAACAAAAGTTTAACATATATTATTAACGCGGATGAAGGATTGGCGAGACGTTGCCGTTTGACACGTGCGCCGTTTGACCCCCGACCTCGTCCATCATTTTTTTGACCGAAGATCGTCGATTATCTCGAGGAAGATGGATGTGCTATAGAAACATGATTCGAATTAATACTCTTTCTTCTCTTTTTAAAAGAGCGTAAAATAATCACCAACAAATAACGAGAAAGAATTTCCATTCGTGCATATCGGATGAACAAAAATAGAAGAGAATTTCAATTCGTCCAATATCGTAAATTTAACTCTATCTCGCTGCACTGTTCTGTTTGTCTCGTAAAAATCGTTTATCTCTCGAAGATTGAAAACATTACGAAATGATTATTCATTGGATGTAAAATCTATGGAAATTTTAATAGAATTCTCATTTCTATATATATAAATTCTCAAGTATCTATATTTAAATATCAGATATTTTTAAATATCAGAAATATATCGTGCGCAATTAAATCGGTTGTTATAATACTCTGTTGGTTAATTAGCTATTGGCCCATCGAACGTATCTATGAAATATCTAAAACCTATCTAATGACCGAACGCACCTTCTCGCGAGGGTTGTGTCTAGATAATGTCATCGAAGAGAAATGACGCGACCAGTCGGAGGTCGCACCTCGGGTCAAAGCAATCGCCGGTGCGCAAACACACTCGATTCGCCTTGTCTCCGAACGTTAAGCGAAGCCGCGAAACAGCCGACGATCGTTGATTCGTCGATCCCTAGCGGAGAATAGTTCATTAGGTCATCGTCATTACGCGTCACTTGTCGCAGAACTTCCCTGCCCCCTCGTCCTCGTGAGAATGGATTGTCCCGTATACCCCCGGCCATCGCGAGACGCTTTGTCCGTTCGCAGGAGCCGTTTGCCGGATCGAACTCCGACCGATACGGCCATTAACGGCGCTTGCGTCAGCTCCCGGTTCTCTACCGACGGCCGAGGATGATGACACCGAGGAATGCGAGCCCGCCGTCGATTCCTCCGCTCCAATTAGCGTTGAGCAATTGCTCTCTCGAGCGTCGTCGATCGGACGGGGCGCGCATTGTCGGAGTGCGTTTCCTTTAACGGTCCCCACATCGAGATACGACTCGTACGAAATCACGCGGTCCCGAGTCATCGTCGCGCTCGAAGCAGTTAAATCCGTAGCACTCCGCGGCATACCGATTTACAGCCATACGTTACGTTCCGCTATGGAGATATAACAGTACTCGCGCTTGCAACATATACAATATAAATACGACTTATGTATATAAATTTCGATTTTTCTTTACAAGCTAGACTTCAGGAGCAAAACTTACATTTTCTGGGTGGAATTATCTCATTTTAGAATTTTAATCCGTGATTTGTTTAATTATTGGAATATTTAATGTTGAAAGAGAATTTATTGTAACTGATAATGGCCTTCAACCAAATTTTTGTCGAGGAAGAAGACGGGATCTATCTTTATAAAGAATGTAATAACATGAAACTTCAATACAGGTTGTTCATGATACTCAATTTAAATAATCTTATGATATACTCGACTAACATAATAAATTACGCCATTAGAATCTGTTACTTATTATTCGACCAACATTATTTGATTGGGATAGCGGTAACTATACTATCGTACATCATAAAGAATAACAAACAGTTATAGGAGAGATATAATTCTAAATTAATTAGCAGAAATATCCCGTTAAGTTCAGCTTCGATTAATTCGATTAAAATTCAGCTCAAAATTCAGTTTAGATATTATATTTCTTAAAATATAATTATATTTAAATATACCTCTTAAAGATAATGATCCCTCTTATAAATATTTCTCTCTCTTACAAGAGTTAGATTTAATTGGAGTTGTTGAACAGAAGGCTATCACAGCAATGGAATCATCAAATCACACGTCACACTCCGATCGCGCGTGTTTTTACAACACGACAATGCGTACAGGACGCTCGTTTCTGTCAATCGGTCGACGATGATGACAACAACGATGACGCATAGGACGACGGAACGACGCGACCGGTTCTTTCTTTTTTAATAGTCGCAGTTTATAGACACTCGCTACTCAGCGAAACGCAATCAGCGATAAATTTACAATCTTCCACGGTGCGGCTGACATTTTCACGGTGCTTCATAGTAAATGCGTCTGGAGTTACGGCTACGACGACAAGACGGACATTCGGAGCATTTATTGCCTCGAGCGCGTATATCTTAACTACTCGAGTCTCTAATTCAAAGTTGTGATGTATTTACTTTGTGATTACTTATCTTAAAGCGCATATTTGTATTGCATTTGATTTTCAGATGTATGTACCTATGGACAAACCTTTTCTAGCGAAGTTGCAATAATTTAGTTTACTAAATTAAACAAGACGTCATGTTAGAGCAGTAATGTGAAAAATGACCTTTTAATATCGAATTGACGAAGATCTTCTTAAGATCGTGAAAGTTGTACGCGACACACAGTTGCTTTAGCGTTCAATAGAAGACAAAGCTATGGTGTCAAGGTTCAAGGCCGCTGAAAATCGAAAGGCTCATCAATCATCATCCCTATTGCCAATTAACGCTGATCTAATCGTTGATTCAGCAAAATCGACTCACGGTGCCAATCTGGACACGGTATTTGGTATTTTGCGGAAGCTTACGTCACTGTCCGCATCCTATTTTGTCATGGATTCCCCGTCGATCCTCCGGCGGAAGAGCTTTGAATGCCAAAACGTTTGTTAGGTGAGGTCGCGGCCGTTGCTATAGGGCAAGGACAAACGTTTTGCCTCGAGGATTTCGATGAGCATTATCGCGATCATCGATTGGTCACGGTTCATTACATTTGCTAGATTTTTTTGACTACGTCACTTTACTCACGAAAAATGTCGTTTGGAAATAAAAAATTATAAGGAAGTGGAGCAGCCGGGTAAAACACTAACAAAACCTAAACAAACTTTAGGAAATTCAGATGTGAATATCTAAGAAATAGATCGCTGAAATAAAGTATTTAAGTAATGTTACGAAAATGGATTGCAAAGTTCAAAAAACTGAGATTGGTTTTTAAAATTGTATCCGCCGTTAGAGAGCAGTTATTTTAATTTATTTTAGTCGAACGTCTAATCGCGCATAATTTTAAAGATTGATTACTGCATATGTCGATATTTCAGCAACGGAATATTTACCGCGCGGTGATAAATGATGTCTGCAAGCCCGTGATAAATAATGCCGTTTCCCCTATTCTCTCACTCCGCGCAGATATTATTCTTTCTATTTCCGTCCCCCTGTCTCGCAAACTTCATCCACTACCGACTGCCCTTGCCAGTTCATTCGGGGGTCGGGTCTGGAAGGAGGATAAGGCTGGCAGCCAGTTAATTTATCGAGTCGGGGAAAGTTTGGTGAATCTCCTATTTGCATTTTCCGTAGATTGCTTTTCTGTGCGCGCTCGCGCGGCAATCTGTGGCGAATAAAGTCGATAAAGCTCCTCTCACAGCATTCATGATAATCTCTCTTGTCCTCCTCACTGAAATAATTCAATGAATCTGTTTGTACGGAGAAAATAAAAAAAATTGGAAGATGACAAACTGCGAAATGAAACGAAATCGAACTCTGAATTTATCATATTATCTTTTCAATATAGAGATTATAAAAAACTTTTTGATTTTGTCTCGTTTTAAAGACTGTTGTAAATTCTATCACTATAATTTCAATTGACCAAGTCTCTAAAGACAACAAATTGGTAAAATATCAAAATATTACCAAATTGAGAAATTCTTTTTGTTCGTGAACGTCAAATTAATAATGACAACAAAAATTTAAAGAAGAAAGTTTAATCAGATCGCGTCATCACTCTCTAGTAAAAAAAAAAAAAAAAAAAAAAAAAAAAATGTTTTCTGCTCAATCTTGTTACTCGTTCGCTTCGTGCGTTTCTCCCTTTCCTTTTTGTCGTTCGTGCGGGTCGTGGGGTCGAAAAACGAAAGTGCGCCTTCATGCAAAATCGGCCGGCGTGCTGCCCTTTGACCTCGCCGGCCAGTCGGCCGACCACGGGCCCGTCTGGCTCTCCGATGGCGAGCAACGGTGAGCGTTCACAGTTAGGTTCTCACGGCTCATACATGAATGCATGTATGCGGCTTGAAACGCTCGCGATGGGGCTCGATGGCAGCGGCGTACCGCGGGCTGCCTTCTGGCTACGATCGGTACGTGGGCGATATCGGTATGGCGGTCGCCGATCGTCGGGGCGAGTGGCTTTTGAACGCAGCTATGATGGTCCTTTGCTTTAACAGCACACGTCGCCATCCCGTTTTCCTCAATCTCGGCCATGAAGGCGAGATCGATCCTGCCGAGTGAATATGTTCGCGTAGACGTAGACCAACATAAAGTGGTAGTCACAGACACGATTTTTCTTTTCGTTGGATTTTGTTTAAGAGAGAGATCTTAATCCGAGTTATTTGTATTTGTGTAACTGTGTAAAGAATTTCGGAGAAGATACAAATAATCTTTCAATGAATCAGTCTGCGTTGAGATCATCGATAAATTGTACGAATGAAATTGAGAGGATTCATTATACCTACTTATTTATTTCCATACCTTGTATTTTATAAAATTTTACTATTTTTAATATGAATGTAAATTTTATATTCTTACGTATAATAATGAAGCATTATTATGCGACTAATTGAGCAGTGTGTATAACCAGTGTTATATGAATTATAATCACGTATTTTATAATTGTAAATTAATTTTTTTACGCGTAATTCTTTTTCTTCTCTTCTATAAGGATTAAATTTTCAAGATCCATGTATTTTTCATCATAACTCATTCAACAGCGATTAATCTTGATTCTTTTGTAGTCTCGCGAGACATGCACATGATTTTCGATATAGCCCTTTCGCACGTGCTTAACGAGCGGAAATATTTTTTGTTGTTGCAGTACTAAGTGAACTCGAAGGTCTAGCTCGAGGCGCCGATGCGAGAGATTGTCCTCCAGCGTCGAAAGCGGCTCTAAATCCTGAGCATTTGGCGCGAGTTGCCGAGAATGCCAAGGCGGCACTGGCCTTCGCGAGAAGCCGAAATCCGGCGATCCGGTGCTTAACCACCAGGGGCACCGTTCTCACATCCAGCACTTTTACGATTGAGGAAAATTGCGACAAGGTAAGTAAGAAGCTGGACAAACCTCTCGACAATTCGATACGCTTACATTTCTTAAGTAACTGTATTCGGCCTGCTGAGGTATTTAAAAGGCAAATTTGCATCGATCGTTGACCGCGGCTAGATGTAGGACTTCCATTGAATAGTCCTTTACTTCTTTCACCCTTTTTTTTTCTCTAACAATCTCGGAAAATTCTCCAAAGCTATTGCGAGCTATTTGGAGAGGAAATTAATGCGCACAATTTTCCTCTTCTTCGTCTTGCATTTTTCCTTTAGCCCAAGAAAAATTGATTATTTATATTTTATTACTCTTGAATCTAGTATCTCGTCGTTGTTAATTCCAACTGTCACATCGGTATGTTTTACATTTTATTAAGCATCAAATGATGCGATTTCGAGTATCAATGGCGATTACAAAATCCGTTCTGACAATCGATTTGAATATGTAAATTGTTACGGGGGTCGTTATTTTCATTGCGACTTTATGTCTAAACGCCTGCGGCACGCAACGACAAGCGACACGATAAAGCGAATCGATTGTGACATTCAGTCGATAGGATTCCAACAGTACACGCAGAAAGTAACCACCACGGTACAGTACAAACCAGTCGCACCAAAGACCAATGGTAGCGAAGAAAGGTAGGCACTCCGGACACGGTGTTCATTGAAGCGCGAATGTTATAATAACGAGCCGGAGAACACCCACGTGGTGTACGTTCGAAGTATTTTCTGCAGCATTTGCGGCTTGTGCCTGATTATTTTCGGTACTAACATAATTTTCGTGATCGAATCGGAGACTCAATTTCGTTGACAATTTCTGCCCTGAATTCGGAAGTTCGGTTCTCTTTTTAGCTATTTGTCGCTACTAAAACGTAATTATTTACTGAGTTTATCGGTATATTCGGAATTTCAATCGTCTTGTTCTAGGATGGACTGACACGGAACGACGATAGAATATTAACTACGTGCCTCAGTCTCTGCAGAATTAACAAGGATCAAGCAAGCGCAGGTAGGTACCATAAAGTTCATGTCAGATCGCGTTAAAATATTTGTTGCATAGTTCCAATCATTATTCTTGTTCACATAATTAATTGGATCATATATTCGATGTTAAACTTTTTATAGAAGAAAATGTTTTTTTTTTTTCGTCTATACTGAAGTCTAAATTTATCTCTAGAAGAATACTCTCTCCTAGATTTATTAAAGGATATCTAAGAGGAAACTTCTTTTTTCTTCTAACTTTGCCGAAGAATATCTAGAGGCGGTATTTCGCTAGTTTAAATTTATCAAAGACTTTCGGGACAAGAATATAAATGAGTTAGTAGCAGGAGGTCCTTAAGCTCAATAAAAAAAACGGGGAAATCCCGGCTTTTGCCTCAACAGAGGAGGGACAGCCGAGGCGTTTGAGACGGGAGGTGGTTTTGCTGACGGAGGACCGGAACCTCAGGGTGAAGGCTCTGGCCAGGGACGTGCCCGTGAGAGAAGTTCCCGATTTCATGCAATGGGCTGGACTCGGCTGAGGCGATATGACGTGATTGCGACGAAATTCCGATTCTCACTTGACGAGAAATCTCCCGTGTTCCTGCCGCGCGAGCCCGACCAAACGTCAAACAAGACCAAACGCAACGGAAAAGAAGTAGACAAAGAAAGAGAAGGTTCGTCAGTTGCCGACGGATCTTCGTCTCGGATCTTCTTCGCGGCCGATCGACCGTCGACTGTGCGCATCATTATTATCGCGCGTAAGTCTGTCGCAGGTTGGGTATTCAGATTGTCTCTCCCGACGGTATTCTTTTTTTTTTCTAAATTCTTTTTAATCCTATTACGGAGAAACCGCGAAGTGCGGTAAGCAGGAGCAAGTTCTACGGAAGAAAAAGCAAAGCGCGCGCGGTCGCGTAAAATTGCGAATGAAGTACGGTACGAATGATGAAAGAAACAGGCTCGGAAGCCTGTCGCTCGCCGTTTCGCTTGTCGGAAACGCGAGCTATTCGAAGGCTCCTCGTGAATGAGCGTGACACTACCTACCTACCTACCTTGTACCCCTAACTGTTCCGTGTATCTCGAACGTGCAGAGATAAAAATCCCGAGGAGAGAGCCTTTTCACACGGGGAACGTGTAACGGGCGGTCCGAAAGACACGTTGAATCCAGGACGTTCACAGAGAGCCATGGCGTACAGTACACCAGAAGTAAAATCGAGGGACAACCGACGGAGACGTGAATGTTTCGAAGAAAAAGCGAAGAAAACGATGAAAATAGAGCTTTACTGTCTTGAAGTGCTATCACTGTTTGTAGATTGTTTTTATCAATAATAGCCGTCTATTGCGGCTTGGATAACCATTTTGTATAATTTTGTTTGCCGTCATTTACTTTTGTTCGTGTGAGACGTTATTAAAAAAAATTTTTATATCGTATGTACGGTGTGTGTGGGTTTGAGATGATGTGACGATGACGCGTTCGCGTCATCGTTTCGCTAGCAATCACGAAACGTGTCTTTTTATCGTTCCGCCGTAAGTCCACCGTGACATTTTCCACGAGGCGATTCTCCCCTCGTTTTCTTACCGCTGAAGTCATTAACATTATTACCTTTAAGTTGTCAAGTGAATTATTAACGGCGATTCGTCTCCAATGAATGACTATGCTTCGTCGGGGATATCGACAAGATCGAAAACGACAAGCGATGTGACGTGATCGTTGATCGCGCATTCGCTCGTCGCCGATTGATGATTATCCTCGAGGAATATTAGGAACGATCGAAAATCGCTTACTTTCGAAAATCAACGTCAATTTTTTGTGTGTAAAAACGATCAAATACGCCAGTATACACTGCAAATTCAAGTGTGTTATTTTAGCTAAAGCTCTTCTTGCTGTTTTAAAACACATTTAACATGTATTAACTTAATACGATTAAACGTGTTAAATGACGTAATTTAACACATAAAAAAACATGTAAAAAAAGCTTCAGTCTAATGTGTTACTCTTAGGCGTTTATGCGTGTAAGAACAAGACTTAGATTTGCGGTGTAAAAATTATATTTGGTTTTTATTACACACACACATATCAATAGTTTCAAGCAAGGTTGATTGTTTATATTATAATTTCAAACAAAATTGCTGGTGTTTGTCGTCGAGAATATATTTTGCGGATTAATCCTTGATTTTTGAAATTCCTTTTTCGATCGTCTTTAAGCAAACGTACGTCATAGCCGAGATGCGTATCTCTCCTCATTGCTTACGAGTACTCGCTTGTATAGCATACACATATATTGACATCTACATAGTTCACCGGCTTAAGACTAGAACGTAAGGAAACGAAGCGGATTTTTATTCCATGAGGTGCACGATTGTACAACCATGGTGTTCTTTATAATATCAAAGATTAGCTTTTACCGATAAGCGAAGAATAAATGTATCCTGCAAGTGTTGGCACGATCGCTGTTATAAACATTCCGTGTCGGAATCACGTTGACACGAGATTTTTCATCGACTTCGATCTAGCGACGTCACTTTGCCCAGGCTTCGCCGTTACGGAAGGGCAATTGAGACCACGATTGTGAGTGCGACGTAAGATTCGCAAAATAGTTCGCGCGTGACGTGGAATCGAAGAGGGATATTGCTTCATTCTCATGACAAATTGTCGAAAGCGCGAACGCAACTTGCGCGCCAATGTTGGTGTTTTCTTCGCGTTTTTTAATATTGCTCGGTTTTACCAGATACGTATACGAGTTTATCTTTCGGGAGAAAGTTTACCTTTCGGAACCACACAGTGGTCGAGGCATGCGCGCGACCAGCAAGGAACTGCGGGACCGATGATCGAGTAGCGAACACGATGTCCTATTTTTCGACAGAGATAAGATAGTTACTTAATGCTCCTTAGTGTATTAAAGAGTGTGTGTGTGCGCGCGTGTGTATGTGTGTATGCGTGTGTGTGGGAGAGAGAGAGGGGGGGATAAATAGAGAAAGAGAAAGAGAGAATGGCAATTAGATTAGCGAAGGAGGACAGTCAGCGGAAAGGGAAAAAACGCTCGACGTACTAAAGACCGTACCTACAATAAATCTCGATGCTGTCCGAAGTCTCGTCGGAATTCCTGCGAATTAAATCGAATCGGTAAGTAGAAGAAGTGCCCACCCACTGCACCGCCCGGGCAGAATCCTTTTGTTACACCGTGATGTTCCGCTTGACAAACCACGCCGTTCGGGCAGAAGAAAGTCTCGGTCGTGTAAGGTTGTCTGTTCAGCGGTATTTTAAGGGCGCGTAAGAAGCCCGTAAGAATATTAAAATATCTCTACCGGTCTGTCGTGGGAAAATATCTTCTTTCTATTGAAAAAAAAATATATGTCTGTACAAGGATTCTATTGCTATACTTACGGATTTAATTATATTTCTATAATAGAAAGACACGATCGCGCACGAATTCCCGAGTAGGATCCCGTAAATTTGCTTTTTGCGAAACGCGGTGAGGTCTTATTTAAGTATACGTACTTCTTAATGTCGCTGTAAGAAGACGGTGAAGTAGCATTCGTCAACGATACTTCACAAGATCCAAGATCGGACGTTGAGAGGACGGAGGAAGAGAAAGTAGAGGAAAAGAGAGAGAGAAACGCGGAGTTTCGCTCCTGTGAACTTGTTCATATCTCTCGTCCTTCCAGCGTGTCCGTTTACTTTAACGTTTTTTTCTTTTTCCTCCCCCGTCACCTTCTTCTCCCCCCCCCTCGTCGCCGTTTTTAGCTCAATTTTTTATTCGAACCTCCACTGCGAGAGAAAGTGCGGCGTATTGATGGAGTTTGACGAAGCCCACTCGAAGCACCGACGATGTACACTGTCATTGTGTTTCACTAATTTCTAAGTATAGCCTTTCATAGCCTTTTTAATGTACGCGTCCGGTCGCCATAAGCGGCCGATAATTAATTCGATGGCAGACGTTCGAGATGTAGGAGTGCGATGGATGGGCGAGCGAAATCGATTGCGCGAATGCGCCTTGCAATCGCGAATACAATAATAGAAATTATCGAGAAACACTTGTTTTCTTAAACCGACAGACATACGGGAGACATATTTTTAACGATTAAAATGACGAATCATGAAAAATCACAGTTAGAGGACCAATATCTTAAAGTGTCCCAAGTTCTATAAAGTTTATTAAACAAAAACTTTGATTTAAAAGTGGTCTGTTATTCAGAGACTGAATTATTTTATTGCATTTAAAAAAAAGTAATAGTAGTATTGATTAATCATTGGAAAATAACAAAAGAGCGAATAAAATATTGATTGATAAAATTCGGACAATTATTTTGCCGAAAACGCAGTTCGCGTACGATTGGTCGTCGGTTTTAGAGAAAAGTGTTTAGCGATAATTTTTACGACACTTAGCTTAGTACGGGATAACAATCAGGGTACCTATAGTTTGCAATTGTACTCCGGGCATATCACACACATAGTATATTTACAATATCATCGCAATAGTTCTCTTCTGCAATAGTCATAGTGGTGCAATAGACACTCTACTCACGAATAAGCCACCTCGATAAGACTATCCGTCCCCGAGCATCATAATCCATTTTCATTGTTTCGATGTAATATATCTTCACTTCACTCACTCCGGTCTTTCAACTTCGAAATTGCATATATGTCGATCCTGCGAGTAATCGCCGGCTGTTCCAATCGGCTTACGCGCGATCGAATTCATGTTAGCCCGTGCTTAATAGAAAGAGAGAAAGAGAGAGAGAGAGAGAGAGAGAGAGAGAGAGAGAGAGAGAGAGAGAGAGAGAGAGAGAGAGAGAGAGAGAGAGAGAGAGAGAGAGAGAGAGAGAGAAAGAGAGAGAAGTTGCCTGAAAAATCTAGGTAGACGTTTGACGTAAGATAGACGTCGTGATTTTTAGAACCGATTTATCTCGGACGTGGACAAGCGAGAAATGCCGCGGTACGTTCTCTTAAGAAACGTCCTCCGCTTCCGAGATAACTCTCACACCGTAAGTGTACCTATAGCCACATTGTATATAGGTATATATAATTATATATGATTAAATATACATTTATATATAATTATACATGTATAAATACACCCACCCGATTTTATTGCTAGATTCTCGCAATATCTCTAATACATCTATGTACGTATATTATTATGTGACGAAACGAAAAGAACGCGATTCATTTGTATTTCGTCTGAGGAGAAGATATGACGACGACGACGATGATGATGGTGATGACAAAACTATAAGGATGATGCTATTACGAAAGCAGAAGTTTTAGGCTAATCGTTTATTATATATTATGAGAAATGTCGCTACTAATAGTGTTACCACTTTGAATATTCAATAAAAAGTTGAGACTAGCGTTACTACATTATGTACCTTATTATAATTATTACAATTATATGATATTTAGTATATAATACTCTCTACTGTTTATTAGAACGAAATTCTCATAATTTATGTTAAACTTGCTTTACATATTCTGTATTGCATTTTTAGCAAAAATTAGTCGTTAATTACCAGACTCGATTATCACCAAATATCTCTTCCTTACTTTGTCCTTTCTTTAATTTTCACAGATTTAAATTTAACGAACGTTACAAGTCTCCGATATATTTAATTATAGGTAGAGACATGCTCATTATTAGTACTACATCAGCTAATGTATTAATAATAGGCGATTTATTCAACTCGACAGGATGCAACGTATAATTTTTGTCAGGCCATTACGACTGCGAAGAGTGTGAAGTCGGGGTCCGGCGCGTCAGGTTTTTCTAGATTAAACCTGTCTTGCGTACTCTTTACCTAGTTCGCGAGATTTAGGCTCGCGAGGCATGGCACGCGGAGCGGCGGAGGGGATTCTCGTCGTATGATAGAGTCGTTGACACGCTCGACCTCGTTATATCTTCATCGTCGAAGGTCCGCGCGCGGCACGGTATTTCTCTTAGGCGCACGACTAAGGTCGCCCGAGTCATCTCGAATACTACTCTTTTTCTTACGCGAGGTGTGTGCACTTGTGCAGGCAGGTACGTTTTTCACGAAAGCCACGTACGAGCGACAACGGGCACCGTTATAGCATCTCCACAGCGGTACATACTTGTCACGATCGACGAATTCCAATATCCATTATCGACATCACGATTTCGTTTCAAGTGCAAGTCTTACGTCACTAATTATCCGGTTTTATCACGGACTATATTTTTCCCTGTTATTGGACTAATAGACGTGTTTATCGCAGTTTTCATTTATTTTGTAACCTAAAACAGATAAAAAGCCACTGCCTGAAAAAAATAGTTATATCTTTTTTTTGCTTACCTTCCCAGCGGCTTGATGAACTTGGCAAAAGGATTGATACCAAAAAATAGTTACAATAGTTACTAGTTAAAGAAAATTATCGGTGATTACTAATCCCTCTAAAGATTAAACAAATTGGAAACGTAAGAAATTGAGAGTAAATGGCAAGCAGTGATCTCTTAAAAAATTTTTTATAAAACTATTTAAATAAATATATGAGCGTATTGCATTTTACGTATGTACTTAAATTTTGACGTCCGGAATATTTATTTGCTTGATTGCTTTTAAAGTATGTCGGTATGTGACTTTACTCGAGAATTCGATGGACAAGCTTCGGAATGTCTTAGCGATCAGTGGCGGACAGTACGTTTCCGGTCGAGCACAGTCAACAGACGCAGCGGGAGAAGCGTTCTCCGTCCGTGAGAGAGTCCGGCAAGATCTGGCTATTTTTACCCAGTCAACCTTGAACTTGCTGCCGCCGCCATCGCCGCTCCTGCTGCTGCTGCTGCTGCTGCTGTTGCTGTTGCTGCAGTGATCTGATCACCAATAAAGAGACTTATCTAATTCTGAGAAAGGCGATCGTCTGTTGCGACTAAGGGTATAGGTACTCACGTTGCATATCCGTCGACGCCGTACCACGAAAGCGTAACGTAGACTTAACAACTTATCGGGAGGCACACATGTCGGAGGTGGCTGCGAACCATTTAGCACTTGATATTGTGCGACTTCTATTTAATGATTATTTTCTTATCCTCTACATATGATATATCTAAGAATTATGATATAAAACAGTCAAATTTTTAATCTAGACATTTTATTGTATTTATATTTTGTCTACGAACCGCTTCCAGATATGTTTTAAGCATTCTTCCTATTTGCTCGTTTTTAATGTTGACAGATTTAAATTTAACGAAATTTACAAGTCTCCGATATTTAATTATAGATGGAAACATTTCGAACTTCCAATATGTAAGTTTAATAAAACTATGTGTAAACAAAAGCGCGCTTGAGCGAGGAAGAAGGAGCACAAGGCGGCCAACGCGAGAGTTATGCAGTAGCGGCCGCGAGATAACGTAAACTCGCTATCTGATCGAACAATGCATCTTCGCGATACGCGCACTGGCGAACGGGGTGACCCGCATACCGAGTTACCTCGTCCTCCGGTCGGGCTGATGCACCAAGGATGAGCTTGCGCCGCTGCATCTTGGTGTTGTCGATCGTCGATACCATAGCTCGGAGATCTCTTCTGTTGAGAAGCGATATGCGAATACCGTGCATCAGAGTCACCCGTGTATCTCTGCAGTCGCGCGTGGATTCCATAATAAATTTAAAATCAGTTTTGCGGGAGACAAGATCTATCTCGTAATTCTTCAAGTTTTGAAAATCATCTCGATAGTAAAGATTTGAATAAAATTTAAAAAAATCTTTAATACGGAATGACTTATTCATTTCCATTTTCAAGCTAAGAAATTTTCAAGTTTAAGACTAGACTAGCAATTTACTGAGTGCATTCGTAAATGCTTCCAAAATTTTAAATTGACATAAAAAAATCAGAGTTAATGAATTAGCAGTCGCTTTGGCTCGCACATATTTTCCTCTGAGCTTTGTCACGAATCGCCGCGTTCCACTTCGCTCGGAGGATCATTATCGATTCTTTTGTCGATATTAAGAGGAACATTCGTTTGCGCTGATTCTTTGTGGGTATACAGAATTAAACGACTCCAAATGGTCGGCGAACAATTTGGCGAGCGATCCGACGATGGCTACCGGGGTCGGTCGTTGCTGCGGCGCGGGCGGCGCGGCGGCCAGGACGGCATTGCGTTTATGCGAGAAGCACGTAATCGCATTCACAACAGCCCGCACTTGTCTGACGGGAGTATAAAACCAGCGGGAGAACACAGAGGGAAGAGGCCGCCGTCGCGCCGCGCTGCCATATGGCGGCATAAAGATTCGCTCGCTCGCTCGGCGCATCTGAAATCTAACCGCCGCGGCCGGCTCGCGTTTTCGTTCTCGAAGTTTAGAAGCTGAAGAGGAAGCCGAGCAAATCGGGGTCTCGCGGTCCCACAATCGCCTCGCACACCGGATCCTGACACGCGCGAGGAAACGCGCATATGTTGCTCTCCGGAGTCTCCGCGGCGCGGTGCGGTGATGCTGTGAGCCACGTTGCGCGCCAGGAGCCCCCGCTGTTTCCTGGTAGCGATTAACATCATCGTGCGTTCCCAACTTGTCTCCTTCCGCGAACGGACCGCACTTCTCCCGCGCGTGTACTTTTCATACGCGCGCTGCAGAGAAGCGCGTATGTTAACTCTTTCCCTCGTCGCGCGGATGCCAGGTCGGGGGCGGGAACCCTTTTCTTTTCGCGCTGCTTAACAACGTTTCGGCGAACGATTCGAGCTTGTACCGCGACGAGACGAGCGAGACCGGCGCAAGTTCAAGTTCACGGGGTCGTTGCACGTGTGGTAGGCAGGCACCGCGCTCTCACTCGTCCAAGTGTGGGTGTATCTACGTACGTGGGGCCTCGATCGGGGCCGGTAGTGTGTTCCCGCGAAGTCAGCTGGCCGTGAGCCAGAATGCCGCGGCGACTGGATGACTCTCGATCGCGCCGGGTGGGCTCCGTGGGCATCCACTTCGACTTGGACGTAACTTCTTTTATCGCGCCGAACGCGGGGATAATCGTACATCGTCAATTTCGGTAAGCGCGATCTCGAGACTCTCTTGAGTTTGTTCCCTTCGAGAATGCATACTTAATAAATTTATGCTGTTTTAATCATCAATTTGACATTGCTTTCCGCAAGATACATAAATGTGCTCTTATCTTATTGATATTATTAATATATTTTATGATTTTATTTAAAACAACGTTATATAGATATATTTTTTATTTTTTTCCCGATCTGTATTGTCCAAAATTAGGATTAATATTTTTTTGAATTGAAATATTACGTATTTATATCTTGTTTAAAATTTTAATAATTTCTTATTAATAACTTTATTTCCTTAAAGTTTTATCTAATCTAATTTTATCTTAATCTAATTTATTGTAAATCCAGTACACATATTTTACATAGAGAGTTTGAAAAAGAGATTCTAACGAAGTAATGTAACATAATTTTTAAATCGCTAAAGATATGCGCGTATACGTTAATTATTCTTACCTGAGAAATGACGCAATAATGACTTTTGAGGTTCCTGTTGAAATGACGTAACTGTACCTGACGTAATTTTAGTAAAAATGATTCATCGTTACGTGTTTAATCGTGCGATTAAATTGTCATCGTTTCTCCCTTCGAGCCGCAAATTCCGTTTCCGAACTCTTATGCAATGTTTGCGGATGCAGGTAGGCCTCGAGGAGCGAGTTCAGGCGATGTTCCTCGCCTTTCATACGCAGTTCACTCGTGAATGCGTTCTCTGCATTCGTTGGAGCGCTTCTGGCTCGTCTGGGTTACGAAATGCGGCAAGCGCACCGCGCGAATGCGGTAATCGCGCTCTTGCCCTTACCAGTTCTTACCCCGGCGACAAAAAGCCCGTTCCCTCAAGGAATAACGTTACATAGTGCTCTCAAAGTCGGATCTTTCCCATAATAGTCCTACAATTTATTACTTTGATAATGTTACATTTAAAAATTTATTATATTCTTATTTTTATAAACAAATATTTTAAATGTGTGCTAAAAGTAATCTTTGCCCGCAGAAAATATCGGTTATTTCTGTTACTATAATACGATTTTTATTATTAATAAGACAAATAAAGAGCCTCTCTCCGATATTTTTATAGCTAAGTCCATACATTTATTCTATCGTCTAGAGTATAAGTATATATATAAGTACAGAGTAAACATCATGTTCCGGCGTTAAATAACTTAATTTAAGCGATGAGAGATCCCCCAACAATCCTCCTCCGGTTGCGCAAGCGAGAGGCTCCCTCGTAAACGCAGCAGCAGGTTGATCAGCGACCAGCATCATCGCGATAGCGCGGGGCACGGATAAGGTATCTTATACGGTAATAAAAGCGCGAGCCGATCTGGCGTTAACATCGTCGGGCGAACAAACGCGACGTAGCGCCTCCTCGCACTCGCGAGAGCCGTGTTATACCACCACCTACCCACTGCTCTCCTCCGCGGCCGCTTCGCCCGGTACGTTGTCTACGTCATGCACCGCGTGTCAAGCCTCAAAGCTAACTACCTTCACGCGACCGGGGGGGTCAAAGCAGGACCACACAGCCGTGGCCGTAACTCAGACCTATTATATTTCGCAGTCTGTTGCACTCTCCGCATTTCCTTTTCCTTTTTCGCCGTCCTCCCCTTTCGCCGTCCCCGGCAACCCCGATATACGGCCTTTTCACGAAGCGACGCGACGGCGCGCTCATTCAGGCCCTTGCACCGCGTCGGCACGATGTGTAATAGCGTTCCAAAGCACTGACCGAGGCACTCGATAGCCAGTTACAATTGTGGCTGGATCGCGGAATGAGTGCCTAAGTGTCGCAATTACCTGATTTGCAATTTTAATATTTAACTTAACGCAAATTATAGTATAATTGGGAACTATTCAAATACTGAAAATCGTGAGTGAGCGCTCAATCGCTATAATGTAACACCGCTTCTATTTTTTCCCTCTAGACACTTAGGAGTGAGGTCGATATAGAAAGGGATGAAAAAAAAAAGCAAAAGTAAAGGAAATATTATCGATTTTTGTATTGTTTTTCGTTTGCATCGAGAAATTTTATTGCATCCGAGGAGAGATAAAAAGGCACATCGACAAATGTCCCGATCAATTCAAAGGAATCGCATAATGCCGGGCATAAGGACCGGCTCGACCTCGTCGCTAGGATACTCGTCCGCGGTGATCTTTATCTATGTAGGAAGTCATCCACTCGTTTTTCCTCGTCCTCGTCCGCGCAAGCAGATCCAATCTCGCGCGGTGTGTTAGGTAATGCGCTTTCCGACCGCTAAATGCACATCGTCGTGGCCATTGACTTCTTCCCTTTGCCCAAGCGCTTTACGTTAGGCGACTTTGTTGTTACCTGCTGCACTGAAAGCCGCCGCAGCCGCGCAATATGCCGTATTGCGTTAGCGGGTTGCTTCTTCGTTTCCCTTTCGTCAAAACGACTGAGCGACCAGAATCTCCGCCGCGTCGCCGTAGCGAGCCATAACGAGACGTATAGCAAAAGTAAATGAAAAGCCATAGATTTCCGTAAAAGACAAGTTTATCAGTTTTTCTTTCTTTACTGCAATATAATAGAAATGAGTTTCTATCGAAGCTTTATTTTTTATATTAATCTAATTGTTAAATTAAATTAGTAATTTATTTAGTTTGGTGTATACATTTAAACCCGATTAAATTTAATATAAAATAATGACGGAGGTTTATTATTGTTCGCAGTATAATTGATTTAATATGTTTTGGATTTTATAATTTATTTTCGTTAAATATATAATAAATAGTAAATAGCAGTAAAGAGAATATATATAACTTGCGTAGTAATTTAGTTGTAAATGCGAATCTGGGGCGTGTATCCTAAAATATTCAATGTACTTATCCTCCTTTTATCGGGAGGACGCAGGTGCGAAAAGTCATGGGTTTTTTATCGATTACTATTTCAGCCGCTAGAAAGAGGTCGAGCACGATTTTTATACGGATAACGTGTTCGAATGTAGCCGATCGAACCAATCGCAAAATAAAAGAAGAGAACGGAGAAAAAAGAAATGCGTGCGCCGCGGCACATTGTTCATTCAAAAGGCGAGCATTGCGGCCATAAGTCATAGATTAGATTCAGATCGCTTTGAGCCATTGTATGCGTATCGTCCGGGAGACAATGCTCCAGTGAATCAAGCCTATCATCGCGAAAGGCCGGGGAATCCCTTGCTGTACCATGTTGGATCCAGAAGTAAATTGCCGAAGATGTAACGCGAAGGGAAAGAAGACCATACGGTAAGTTAACGGTGTTTAAATTCTATTTTTTCTCTTTTTTTTACGTTAACATTTGTATTTAATGGAATAAGAGATATTAAAATGTTACGCATAATTTAAACCGCATTAATTTATTTAAAAAATGCAAGATTACAATATTTTAAATATACATCTTTGCGCAACAACTCCGATAATGTCTTATCGTTCGAAATAGAGCGCATAACGTAACACGGGTAATGTTATCAGAAATATTGATCGGAAATCAAGGGATTACAAAGTCTGTGGCCCGGTTCGCTGCCAGCGGGTCATTAAAATGCCGGTCGAGCCATCCGGCTTAATTTAAGAGCGAAAATAGACGGTGAGATCTTTGCGCTCTTCGTGCATCTCATTAAAAGCGATAGCTCCCGGGGCAACCGCGCGCAGCACCGCGCAGCTCGGCCGACGTGTCGGAACGCGCGTGTGAACCTTTACATAATTTAACTCGGTTTTATCGATGTTACTTGGCGTGAGCGTGAGTCACGCTCGTAAACTGCCGGCGCATCGCAGAGGCAAACCGTCACTTTATACGAGTGTCGTTAATCGCTGTTACTGCTGCCGTACCGGGGCGCATCGCGGAGCGCGCGTCATCGATCGTATCCGGATTCTGGATGGAGCCGCTCGCCCTGACGTAAGCCGGATAATATTGTCATTGCGATTTTAACCGTGCGAACACACGACGTCCACGTTGCGCGCGTACTCGCGAAATATCTCCCGTCCTCGTTACGTTATATATTTAATTGGCCGTTAAATCACTGCGAAAATTGACTCGTTCTCATCCGCCTTATGGCAAGTCTCCCATCTATTATACGTCGTGCGATTTTCTACGATACGAAATTGATTTAAATCGAACTGACGTTGAACTAATTAAATTTTGATTGATGTCTATTTCAAGACTGTACTCGAATAAACTTCGATTGATCGAGCAAAATTAACCGTGGGCTGAACTGTATCTTTAAATAAGAAACGCACGTATATAATTATCATCCAATACAAAGTCGTTGACCCCGGATTAAATCTTTTATTTCAGACGATTCTTATTTTATATAATTATAACCAGATTTTTTTTACATTTTCGCATTTTATAGATTATTTTTGCAGAATTTTTAACGGAGCCGTTTGAGAAGTCCAATGCAGGTAAGACTGTACTATATTTAATTATGTGGAGGAAATTTGAACGCATCTTTGCATGAGAATCGAATAGACGCACGGGAGGATTGAGGATTCAATTTCTCTATCTCCTCGCGGCGGAATCAAGCGGGTGTATACCTGTAATCGTGATCCTGGCAGACGATTACGGACCGATTGCCGTACACACGTGTAACGATACTCGCGTCGGGCAATCGATCACGTAAAACAGCCTCGCACGTCCCGCATACTAATAGTCATTATTTATTTATATTGGCCAGGTGGTCAATTCGTTCACACGTGATGGAATTGTGCAACGAATGTGTCTGATCGCCTCATCGCGATGTGCTCGTACGTCTACCCCGCGCGTAACGCATGCATGTGTGCGCGCATGCACGGCGGATATATGCGTATCGAATCTGATACATGCCGTTTAGTACTTAGATCAATAGCGACGTATCAATATTTGCACAATTGCAAAACTGACGTATGGCAAAGGAGATTCGAATACTATCCGTTTTTTTTCTTTTTTTATAAAGACTGAGCATATAGAATATACAGCAGATGGGGTGAAATAAGTATTATACAAGAGGCGATATTAGAAGAAGAAAGGAGTTGATATTTGAACCCCTTCCTATATATATCCAACGTTTAATACCGAGGAAATAAGCATCTTTTATTATGCGCACATTAGAAGATGAGTATATTTTATCATGTATGTGCGTTAGAGATACAAGATGAATTTAAGAAAACTTATCTTCGATGGAACTACATTTCTTTACGAAATAAAAAAATAGTCTCAATTCAACAAAATTAAAAATAAAAATTTTTTTTTCTATACACAAACTATATATTTTACATATAAAAATAAAATTCATTAAAATATTAAATATATTTCTTCCCTTGTGTGACACGCAATTATTTTCGAATAAGAGCACACGTGTATCAAGAAGTGCAGAAATTTGTCGCGTTCTCCGCATTTTTCTTCTTCTTTTTCCTCTTTCGTATCAAGTCGCGGCGCGGCGTGGCGCCAATAGAATCGAGAGGACGCCGTTCTCACGAGGCTTGCATGCGTACACGCGTGCGTGCGTGCGTGCGTGCGTGCTTGCGTGCGTGCATGCGGGCGCGAGCGCGAGCCCGAAGAAGCGGGTACGGGTACAGGAGGGATATCTGTCGGGTAATCGCGCGTGAAGGTACGGACCCAACGGTCCCCGCATGACAACACTCGCGAGCGGTGCCTGAGCTCGTTTAGATTGGCCGAATGCGCCATTGCGTTTGTCTCGTCCACGTTTCGAGCATCGAAACGGACAAAGCTCCACGAAACGAAATTAGGGAAATGAAAGGTCTAAAATTGTATACAATTTATATGCCGCTTTGTAAATTTACGCTTATAAAACTGTCAAGTTTATAACAAGATGATTTTTCTTCCGTGTCGTAACGATAAGGCGCTATCGAGATTCCGTTATACCTTATTTCTCTTGTCGTCCCGTCCGAACGAATTTGACGTCTTCGAAAAATGGATTTGGGGGATCAGATACGGCAGGTGGAACGAAATTGCGCTTTTATATACGTAACCGATCGAGAGATCGATGGACGCGCGCCACGATTGTGCGACTTTCCCGACGAAAGTAATTCCTCCCACCGTAAAGTACGTGTCGAGATAATAACTTGCAATCTCCGCGCGAATATTGAATATTCGCCGTTGCCTGTATCGACGGGTAATTTAATTGAAGTCGCTAGAGAGTATCGTTTCCTTACTGCCTGACATCACGGCCGTAATCATATGATGCATGCCGTACTTACGCGTAATGACACTTCGACGGCGCACGATACTCTTCCCTGATCGAACCAATCTATGAAAATCTCCCTCCGGTCCGCGGCCACCTACGAGGCATTTCTCGTTATTAATGTTATTAGACGGTTACGTGTCTTCGGGCCGGTAAAACTCAGCGGTTAACGGTATCCGAACCGAGCCGCGGTGGAGCGACAGCCTTGAGAAGAGGGCCCGGAAGACGGTCGAGACAAACTCACGCGCTTAAGATGCCCGGGTCGTTGCAATCCAACGACACACGGATACACCACATTCGTATCGTTAAAGTATTCCGGTGGGTTCTACCGCTTGTAACTACGACGATTGATACATTAAGTCGTACCGTGGTTAGTTTGATGAAATTTATCGCCAAGAATATATCAGATGATTCTTTTTAATAATTCTTTGATCAATCTGGAGTCGAATGGATAATTTTTTCTTAACAAAAATATAACAACTATATGTACAGATACATTGAGTATTTTATACATTATTTGTAAATTCTTTAATTTATCTCGGGTCAATTTTTCTTTGGCTGACCTTTGATAAATAAAGGTATCGTTCGGGATATTGTTGTGAATCTTTCTTTCTCTCTCGTCGGACCGTATTCCAGAACGTTGCAATTACTTTGTGCCGGCGCCTGAAGCAACCAAAAGCCGCCGCTTGAGAAATTTTCGTGCTCGGAGCTACGTGTAGGTATAGGTACGCGCGATGAGATTCTCGTCCCGTAGGAGTTGGATCAGAGGCAACAGCCGCGGTCAACCGAGTGTATCAAGATTCAATTTGACGGGCGTAAGGCAAGATGGAGTTTTAGCCTAAGGGCGCTTCTCGGCGACGCACACGGTCGATGGGCTCGAGAGGCGCGTTGGCGCGTGCAGTGACAACCAGCGCCAGATCGATCCTGGCGACGCAATCCGCCTCCGCCGCCGCCACCGTCGCCGTCGCCGCGAGGGGATGGAACGTCTCGACTGTGCGAGGAGGGTTGCCAGGGTTTACGTCCCGATAATATCGAGGGTGAATCGTCTCGGCGGAGGGACCGCCTCTCTCTGTGTTTGCACGATCTCCTCCTCCGAGGAGCCGCCGAGAATCTCTTCGGCTCTCACGATTTACCGTCAGGGTGAGTCTCTCGTGATTATGAAAAAAGTCGAATTATTTTACCGATAATTTTGTAGCGCATAAACGAGCGCGGTATTAGCAGTAATCCGGTTGATATTTTCGCGAAACTTGGCGCTTGAGTGAATTGAACGCCTAATGTAACCTAACACGTTATTTTTGACGCAATTTATTAGATTAATAATTTGGGAAGTATGTATATTTTAATTCGAATTATCCAATATTAATCTCAGGCTGTCACAGTCTATGGTACGTCACCCTGACAAGATTCGAATATAATTATAGCAGTTTTGATTTTGTCTTGATGCACCCGTCTCACGAGTCGCGGCCTAGCTCGGGGCGATCTACATATCGCACAATATCCATCACTCTATGCTCCCTTAAGATGAAGGAAAGATAGATTAGAAGGGATTTCCGTGCGGTTAATCAATCGAGCGGAGCCAGAAGGGAAATCCAGAATTACACTGGAGATTAAACTGGCAGCAACCGTGATTAAGGCCGCAACAACGTTAATAAGTACGCGCATCGGGACAAATAGGACGGAGTAGGGCCGCCGTCCGTACCTTCGTCCGCGATTGAGGGTTATCGCGCGCTCCTCCTCTCTCTTTCTCTCTCTCTCTCCCTTTCTCCCTCCCGAGAGTCCGTCAATCATGCAAATACAGTAGCTCGAGCCGCTGCCTGGAAAACCGCTCTCCGGCTCTCTCCGTCGCTTCCCATGTACTACATAAGGTAATGACGCGCATCTTCCTCTTCGCGGGAGCGAAGCGTCGCGGTCGTCTCGAGCTCGCCGATTCGACTCGTACGTGCCGGTACCGAAAGAGTAAGAAAAGAGCTATACCCACCCGATCGCACGCTCTGGGGATTTTCGAGGAGAAAAATCAATGGGAATAACGGTGACACGCATGGGTCAGTGCGTTTGTAACCTTTGAGCCGTCGCATCGCGCGCAGGCGAAGGCGATGGCGAAGGCGCAGGCGAAGGCAAAGGCGAAGGAGAAGAAGAAGAAGAATAAGAAGAGGTGCTCGGCTCCGAAGGCAAAACGGTAAACCCGCGCCAACACACAGAGTAGGATATCTCCTCTTGACGTAATTCCATTCGACATTCTCGCGCGGTGATACCGACACTCTACGTCGTCGTATACGTGTGAAACGTCTCCTTTGCACGCGTGTAAGTGCGTATACGTACGTACGTACGTTTGGGGTCCTCGACGAGCCACGAGGTCGCCGACCTCCGCTGCCGTTGGGAAAAATCTCCGTTGCAATATTTCCATGCCATTATTCGATTAATTATCGCGGCGGGCACGCGGATCGCGGTAGAGTCATAACGGAAAATGAGTTAGAGACGGTTCAATACGGAGACGTTATCCGTTTGTCCCCCGCATTCCCCCCCTCCTCCCTCCGTGGAAGATCGATAAGCGATGAGAAAAATGCCTTTCAACATTCAATAGTATTCTTAATAAAAAATTTGGCTGCTTACGTGTATTTAACATCCCAGTATAGGATATTAAATAATCCCGGGACGTTAAATACGTATTGGGATGTTAAATAAGCAGCCAAGAATTGGAATCTTTTTATATCGTGCAACTGTTTTATTAGTGGTGGATACTAATAGTTCGTTGTTCTCGTTATCGCCGGCGACGATGAATGCATAAGTCAGGTGCCTCTGTGATTTTGATTGTGTCTAAAAACGAAATTTTAGGGCACGTGCGTAATTGAAATTTCCGTCTTTGATTACTCGTCTGACTCGAAAGGAGAGGTATTCCGATGGCGTCCCGCGGATATATTCGTCGCTTCTTCCTTGATTAAATACGCGAAGAGAAGGATATATTATGTTAGCGTAGAAACGGAGGAATCTCTCTCAGGTGACATACGCACACACATGTATTATACGTACACATACACCATGTACCCACGCACATTCACTGCATGTTGCGTGGGACGCATCGGTGCTCGATACTGCTCACCCCGTTTCGCGAATTCGTTCGCCGATCACGATCGGCGACACGTCTTCGTCGAATTATCGAAATACCTCGCGCGATCGCTGGCGGAATGCTAATACATATCGGCGAGCGTTCGCGCACATAACATCCATGTTGCTGCGAACCCCGCTATTTTTAGATCGCACGGATTTTATCTGTACTCTGCGAAAATATATTGGCGAATCGACTATCCTTATTCCCCATATCAATAACAATTTGCTAAAGAAATACAAGCTAAAATAACGGTGCCGTGAGCCCAATCGCGTGAGGAGTGTCATTTATTGTTATTTACTCACAATTTTGCACATTTGTTTATACTGCAAGCGTGTTAATCCTTGTGGGATACACGCGAAATATACCATTTAAATATATTTGTATTTAAGAAAAAATTGTAATATGCAATTGCAGTATAACGACTCATGTGTTTCTGTTAATCTGTTTGTTATAAGTTGTTTTAAAAATCATGTGGACAAAAATGCCTCGTATAATTTACATATATCTCCAAGAAATTGGTGTTAAATTGCTCCATAATAAAGCGGAGATTTGGATTACAATAGTGTGGAATATTTGACGTGTGCAAACCGTGACGGTACCAATCACGCTGGTCCGTTTCACAGGGGGAGATTCTAATTTAGCATGGTAGCGTAGAAGATCTCTCCCCAAACCCTTCGTTCCTGCCGAAGGATGAAGGAAGTCTATGTCTGCAGTCGAGATGAGAGGAGGGGGGGGGGGAGGACGGAGGGGCAGCATGCAACTGCGGAGCCCGGGGAGTCCAGGCAGAGTCCGGACCCCCATCATTATCCGTTGAACCCTGCGGAGGCTCGAACATGCATCAATTATTTGGTGGATCGAAGAGGGACGTATCCTCCCTCCATCATCCCACCTCCGCCTGCATCCTGTGTCGAACGACCAATTGCACCATACATCACACTCGCGCTATATTCGCCGTCATAATGTCGGGGTACGCGCGCAGCACGCTCCCTTCTCTCATCCCCCTATTTCTTCCTGTCTCTCTCTTTCTCGTCCTTGCTTCTCGCGTGCGTCGTTTTGGATCGCTAGGAAGGAATCTTTTAATTGCCAAAGTGCAGGCGTATCGACAGAGGGAGAGAGAGGGGAGAGGGAAAAGAATAAATTTATTGATTATTTCGGAATAAGAGAAGCTCATTAGAATAATTGAGTAGATATTATCGCAAAGATAGAGAAATGAGTCTAGAAAGTTAATTAAGAGGTTTTAAATATTAAGTTAATAAGTGTAAGGTAAGAGTTGAGATAAGAGCCTGGGTTCTTAACAAATTTAAAAAGAAGCTTAATATTGCTTAATATTTAAGCAATATTAAAGCGTGAATACAGGAAAATTCAAATACATTATTAACGATCCATATTATTAAACAGAATGTAATATAAATTTGGAATAAAGAGAGAATCAAAATTAACATTTTGAATAAGGAAGAAAGGAAGTAAAACAAGAGAGATATATTGAAAGATCTTCGAAAGTTTAATTTTTACTTATATGTACATGGCAAAAATTTAGGGTAACCGAGACGGGTCCAATTCAATTTCCGTGAAAGCGCATTTAATATCTTTGCCTTATTCTTTCCTTCGTGCTTCGGAGGCGGAGTGTATCCGAACGGAGGAAGGAAGAAAGAAAAAGAAAGAAAGAAAGCTTGATAAAGAGCCTCGATGCGATCGTACGCGAGTGTCCGCTGGACAGTGGACATTCGATTCCATTTAAGCGATCAACCTGGGTCATAAAAGTGTCCCACGTAAAAATGTTCGCGATCGCGCGATGAGAATCGTGTGTGCACGAACGAGAAGCGGCGCAGTGACCGGTCAAGCAGCAGGCACACTCGCGCGATTCACGGATTTTACGTGGCGGATTTTACGTCGACGCTAAAGCCGTCTGCTTGGAGTAGCTCTCCACTCATCCGAGAAGAGAGTCGCTCGCTCGCGATAAAACTAAACTCCTAATGGCGGTCTTGACGCTGGCTTCCGCGCGGAATACAATACGGAGACCGTCCGTTGTCGTTGTCGCCGGCGACGCTCTCGCGTTGTTGCGACTTTTCTTGACCGTCTTGTCGTGCCGTTAAGCGATCTCGTGCCGGGAGGAAACCTGAGCGAAAACGCGAACGGGTCGAGCCGCGAGCGACGATAAATGTCGGGGATGCAACGCGGAGCGCAGCAAGAGATTCGACCATAAGAAAAAGAATTGGCGATGCATTGTGTCGTCGCAGCTGGAGCAACCACGTCGAAAGTAATTGACTATCGGGCAGGTCTTTCGCTGCCCCTCGATCGCCTTAATAATGATGACTTTGACATTAACACGACTTTAGACGATGGTAACGAGACGCTACTGTTATATTTTGTTCGGAACTTGCACGCGCGGCTGGAACCCGTAATATTTTCTGGTGATTTATTGATATACTGATATTGATAAACTTGATATACTGATGGTTATCGATACACGTGTTTTCTTATGATAAATGAGAGTAGACTCCCTTAATATTCCGTCCCCTCATCGTTTAGATCCTTGGATTATAGATAAACTGCTTTTTTATTGCAATATATTAATATATACATTATACATATGCCATTACTTCCTAAGTATCGTCCCCTCATCATTTAGATCTTTATAGATATAAACGAACTACTTTCATATTGCAATATGATATATTTTAATGTATATATATATATATGTCATTATCATTACATATGTATGATATAATTATGTCAATCAATTGTATATTTTTAATATTTATAATTTAATATTTTATTTTAATATTAATGTTTTGCTTTCACAATTTAAATATGAAAAGTTTATTAACGGGTGAGATTCTTTTTCAAGAATGAATTCTTCTACTCCAATGGAGTTGATTTATTTAATTCCAATTCCTTAGCAAAAATGTAATTAGGCGTCTTTATCTTCTTTTACAATTTTATTTTAATAGTAAATCTGAAATAAAATTTTTAAAATTGATATTAATTTTATTTGAAATTCAATAAAGAATTAAATCTTTCTTTAATAAAAATTTAAATTTTGATTGAATCAGTTTTCTATTCTTTTTTCGGCATTTTTGTTGAAAGGAATCAATTTTACACTCGTTGAGGAAATCAGTCCCAAAATTATAATACTTCCTGTATATTTAGTAGCAGTAGTGTAGTGCTATATAAAAAAGAAGTGATATTTCGGCTCTTCACTTCTGATAAATACAATTGAATCTCGTTATTCGATAGTCAATCTGTTTCGCCTCTGTATCGAATTGGCATTGTCTCGCCGGTTTCATGGCAATTCAATTTATAACGGTATCTCACCGATTTGTGCACAAGTAGGAACGTAGTCTGGGCGGACAGCGGTTTCCGCTTTCATGTATAAGAGTAATAGTAAGAAGAAGAAAAGAAGTGGGAAGCGTCTTCGAGCGCTAACCTTGTTACGTACATCGCTCGATAGCACCGATAATAAATTGCTCGACCAGCTCGTAGCACGTGCGAACGAAACATAATTATAAAGATATATTTTAAGTGTATAATGTATATATCATCGCATAAATAATTAATATAACTAAATGTATCAATGACATCGCGCGAATGATTTATATAGATTGAATAATTTAAAGTTAGCGATTCTCCGTCTCTTGCTAGATTTTAATTTTATCTGCAATAAACATATGTTTTTTATCACGGACAAAGGAGAAAATAAACTAACAGCACTATATTTATATATATATATTTTTTGAAATATTAGATAGATTGGATTCAGTTAAAAGTCAATGTGAACTAATTATATCAGCAATATCGAAAAGTTAATAATGAAATTAGTGAATAATTAACTTGGTTATTTTCAACGTTTTAAAAAAGAACATTAATTATAAATAATTAATGTTTAGCCTTTTTAAAGAAATTATTCGCCTTTATTTCCGGTATAGCGTCGTTGTTGATACTGCTACGTAATAAAGAAAGTCGATCCGCGAAGGTGGAACGGACGTAAGATGCGGAGGCGTATTATGCGTTTCAAGGACGGCGTGTTGTATAACAACGTTCGTTTTACCGATCGCGATATCGACCTCGTCTGGAATGCTGACGGATCGAGGCCGAATACAATAAATTCAGTTCCGTTTTTTTTTTTAACATAATTCGATTCCTTTCCGTTTCGACGTCATCCAATACTTCCATCTCAATGATTCAAATTATTCGAGGACTGTTTTCGACGGATTTTATATGTTGTGTAAAAAAAGATTTACTTACTTATATTTCAATTTTCTACATATAGAGCATACATATCTTTCGTGTTTTTATTTTTTGCAAATTCTATCGTATGAATTATTTTAATAATGCAATTTCATTAAATTCATTCTAAATGTTTAGGGAGCATTATTATCCAATTACAAATTACAATACGAATTGAAAAAATTGTCACGTTTGTATGATAAATATCTCTTCATCGATTTCTACTTTAAAGATATTGCTCGATCGTTATCAATGTTACAGAGAAAATGTTAAAGTAGATCACTGGGGGAATATCGTATCTGCCGAACATCCGTTCTGACCGCCCTCCAGATCCGAAACAGGATCCGAACTCAACGAACCGTCACAATTTCTCTCGAGGGAACGACAAATATCTTGGCTCGCGCGCGCGATTTCTGCTGAATGAAAGCGCGTCTCTCGGATCGGATGCGATCGCATACGATCGCGCATACAGTTAGAAACGGTTCACTTTAATTAGCTCGTATGTCACTGGTAACGCCAGCTGAGAAATCCGAGCTCCCCGGGGAAGATGTACGAGGGCGATAGGCCGAAGCCGCGCGAGGCGCGAGGTGCGAGAAAGACGCGCCGAGCCGAGACGAATCGCCGACGCGTTGCCCGCGATCGAAATTAGACGGATAAATTATTTGGCGGCGCGAAAACGCCGGCGCATTTTATCGCGTCCCGTTCATCGATTCGTCTCTCCCTCTCTCTCTCTCTCTCTCTTTCTCTCTTTCTCTCTAAATGGGTTAGCTCGTAATTGAGCGAGGCAGATTCGCGCACGTTCTCCAAGAGTTACACGCTTGAGGCTGGAGGATGATGACCCGTGCTCTCGGATTTTGGGTCCGTACCGACGCTCGTACTATCACTTGTGTACGCTCTCGTTCTGTCGATTCCTGTCGTCACGTCTCAACATATAATTACTTCTCGTCCGATTCGGTTCGTTGACCAGGCCCCGGTACGAAAGTCGCTCGACAAATTGATGGTATCGCGAATTGAAAATTCGATTAACGCCGATAATCGTTTATGGGCGAGGACGAGGGCGAGAGAGCGTGTAAAAAAAGATTGTATCGAAAATATCGATGTGGCAGATATAGTCGCCACGCCTTTGTTCCGTAAACAACGTCGAATTATCGCGATTGACCTCTTTTAACTTATATTATTCGACTGGAATGCGAAACGATCGATTTTGCTAGTCTCTTTTTATCAGATAATCGGCATATTACGTTTTCGATACGGATAAAAACAGGAAATTTGATTACGGTGCAAAAAATATTCGAGATCTTTTTGACTATGCGACCGAGATTTATTATGTTCTTCCGTACAAATTGAGGAAATTGCGCCTTAATTGGTATCTATTCTTGACTCTTTAATTTAATTATTATATTCGAGACGCGGCGAGATGTGCGTGCGTATATGTGTATCGCGCGTCTTAGATGTAGCATATAAATTGTTATTATCTATTATCTGCCTCGTTATCACGTTCGCTACTTAAGGATTACGAGTTAATTGCGGTGATTTAATTTCGCAGAACACAAAGGAAAGAATCCTGCGGACGGAAGGTGCACACCACCTCGGGGTTACCGTCCTCGTTACAACGCATGCAATTAACATGGCCTATTAGTGGTAACATGTTTCGGAAACGTCGGCGACGCGGACGGCTCGACGGTTTGCACATTACTAACTCGCGTGTATTCCGTTAGATCGATCGTGAGTATAATCTGTGTGCGTATCGTGTAGAGCAGATATTAACTCGTCTAACATGCAGTGGCATATCGTTGCGGCATCGGTCGTGATTGAGTTATCTCGGCGTACGTAACCATCTCCCGTGTAATTTTGCAACTTACTATATCAATTTCCTGCGTCAACGTTGATTTGCGAATCTGTCGCACGTTAAGTAAATTCTCGTTTATTTTCGCGAGTGCTACATATACGTTTCCATAAATTTTCTCAATAATTCTTCTTCAGATTATCCTTTATAGTCGTCTAATTGAGTGTCCCGGTTTCCCGATATATCTGTTAGAAGCATCCGGGTCTGCCAACCACATCGAACCGTTTCCTTTCGGTCGGTGAGAAAGAGGTAGCGTATAACTCTGTGGGATCAATAAATCTCCCGGTCCGGTAATGGAAAAAGGCGAATCCTCTTCCGCCAGCTTGCGGCTGGTTATTTCTGCCCGGCAGGACCCTTCGAGTTATTACGGTTTAATGGTTGCACCGTTAACGAAATCAATTAACGAGGGAGGCGTTTCGGCAGCGTTACGTCTGGTCAACGTCTCAACTTTCGTCTACTTCGCGCTCTCCCTCTCTTTCTCTCGATCTTCCCGATTCCCCTTGTCTCCACTTATATTGTTTTTCTCTTTCGTTTTCATTTGCTTTCTCTGTCTCTCTCTCTCTCTCTTTCTCTCCACCTCACTGCTGCTCGCGCGATCGTCTTCAACGGATATAATTCAATCCCTCGTTATACACGTTACAGCCCTCGTTACTAAAGAGAATCCATCAGCACGTTCGTAAAGTTATCTAACGAAACTTTATGACGGTTCGCCCAAAATCTCCCACTGAGAAGTAGGTTGAGTCAAGCAACAATTCCCGTTGCGTCACTAAGTGCTTTCGATGATTCATTATTTGCGCTAAAGCATCGTTACGGAATTTCGTATGAAGACAGTAATAGGAAGTTACGCCTGTACGTACCTGTCGTCTTACATATGTAGATGAGTATTCTGTGACAAGATAATTTTTTATTTTTATTATTGTTTTAGATCAACTGATTAAATGGTTAATTATTTATTAATTCATACTGTATGTAATAAATAAGTTGATTCAATACTTTTAAAGAACATTTTAATTTGATTATTTTGAGATGTAAATAGATCCCAGAAATAATATTGGGACGAAAGTTAATCGCAAATAATGGAGTAATTTTGCCGCTGGATATCGTTTTGGAAATTTATGGCACACTCTTGCGTGGAATTCCCCCGCGAATTTTCGACGAATCTTTGACGTGGGCGGGTACACCGAGTATCGAAACGATCTCTCTGGCGTTCTCGTGCAAGCTCATCGATTTTAAACATCGGGAAGAAGTGTCGGGGACAGGCGGGAAGAGGGAAGACGGTATCTATAGCGTGGAGGCGTAGAAACACGCGGGATGAAGAGAGCCGAGCAACCTAAACGTGGGGTATCGGCCGCGGACCGCCCAGCGAAAGGGTCCCGAAGGGTCTCTCGGCGATAACCGAACGTGTGCGCGCGCGCGCGCGAAATTACCGAAATTGCAGGTCGACCAAGTCCAGTACTTGACCTCTTCCCGCGGCCCGTACGCCTCAAGGAGGCAGATACGATGGTATACGTCTACCTCCAGCACCTTACGGCTCGGCTGCGAGCGACGAGTTACCGACTCTTCACCGTGAGATATTCCGGCGCGAAATTTCGCCGGCTATATATCGAACGCGCAGAAATAACATTGTGATGAAGTTATAAACGTTCGGTCAATAGCTCGGGGTTAACAGCGAGTAATAACCATATCGGATATATATGTGTATATAATTGAATCGTTTATTTTGAAAAGGATTATACGAGTTAAATGTACAGCCAAATTTAACTGATCGAGTTGTTGATTGAAACATGATGTAAGAAGACAAGTGTAGCAAGTCCAAGGATGCGCAGTAGTCATTTTCTTTGACCAATCAGAAACTGGAATCAGAATCCGACTATGAATACCGGCCTTTGTCTATGTTAAAGATTGTTAATTTCATGTTTATCTCGTTTACCATAATTATGCTTAACTTTAATTATAATGTTACTCTTGATGTAAATAAAATAAGCAAAATAAAACTGAAGTATTTTATAGAAGCAATGAAGTATTACTCATTCTACCCTTCTCTTCTTTCCCTTTTCTTCCAAAAAATCTTTTAAAACCCACATTAAAAATTCTATGTCAATAAAATTTAAAATTTTTAAAATTTGTCTTGTATCAGTAATGCAATGTTTTATTATGTATTTAAAAATTACAAAATATACATTATTAGTAATATATACATATACATACATATATATAGTACTTATGCCTATTTTCTTATGCCTAGAGGTTCTCTAGTTCAGGGACCGGTGGCTGTCGTATTCTTCGGCCGCCATTATGCGCAATGCTACACCTTCTTACATCATGGATTAAAAGAAAATTTTAATTTGTAGACTTGATGACATGAATATTTAAAGTTACAAACTAGAATCTCGCGACAAATGACATTCTGTGAAGTTTCATTGAGGGCATATCGATTAGAGATTTATTAAAGAATCCTGACAAATTAAATATTTTTTTAAACTGTGGATCGTTCTGTATACATAAGACCTGAATATTATATTGAATATTATAATTAAGAAAATTATACATTAAGTTTACACATATTAAGAAAATTTCGACGCGGACGCATATTGCGAGCGGCTTTCGCACGAGCAATTCCGGCTGTCGTGGAAGTTCGAAATTGGCTCAGCCATGCGAGAGCATAGTAGCGAAAAGATATAACAGGCTTCCATCAGGCGAGAGAAGGATCTCAATTAGCATACTCTCTGTGAACTTGGCACGTCGTTCCGACAGAAAAATGCAAATGCTCGTGGGATCCAATCCATTCGCGTCGTCTTCCCGGCGTGGCCGAAACCTAGGCGCCATTGTGGGAGGCTTTAGAGCACCGTTAAATCATCTATTAAGTCCGCTAATTAAAGCAGATTCGGGTATGCGATAAATATTCAGCTACCGGAAATATGGCCAAATGAGTGCAGTGACCCCTCTTTCGTTCAAGAACATTTCCAAAATTACTATGAAGAATGTGATTGAAGCGGTATACCGTTTTAAGACGAGAAAAAAGAAACACAATTCTATACCTTTTTAAGCCGACCACGTTTACAGGCAAGCAAAATAATCTGTGAAATTAAATAAGATGCGATTGCTAATGGAGTGATAATTACGAAAATAGGAATCGGATAATTAGATGATTAGATATCGTTTTGCAGGAATGAGTAGTTTCTGTAGGCGAGAATAAGCGTCGCCGAGTCATTTGCATTCCCAAGAAAACCATTTCGCAATGTTCCCTGGCGCGTCCTGGCAACTACGTTTCCTAGTGATGGCAGGCGCATCTAAACGTATCCGCGCAATTAGGCTGTTTTCCATACCGAATCGTTAAGTATCCATTATTATGCTCACTCTGTAGCTACAATGAAGGTGTCTTAACTAGACAAGGTCGCGCGACGGGCCGCCTATATGCAGTGCCAACAGGCGATACAGGTAGATAAAGCCGTATGCCATTCCAATCCAAGAAGCGTGTTAATAATCGTGTATATAGCGGTGATTAAATCCGTATTGTGTCTTACGCTAATTGAAGCTTACGCACACGCTACCGCGTTACGAATGAGTAATAAAGCGTGAAAATTATAATTGTAACGAATAACGAAAGGAAGTAAAGATAAAATTAACGATGATTTTCTTGAACGAAAATATATATGTGTTCTCAAATTTCCTCTTCGCGAAATAAATTAAAATATAAATAGCTCTTGTATTAAGTGAGTGATCGAAAATATATTGTACCATTCGCGAACAAGGTTCCAAGAAGACGAGTAGTAAATTGCATTTGAGATTCTGGCATAGTCGAGTTTACGTCATAGCTTGCAGCAAGAAAGAGAATCGTGTTCTAAGAAAATAAATCACTATTAGATAAGTTAATTGAGCGCCGTTCGATGACAGTCTAACGCCATACCTCGAGCCAGCATAAAAGTAATTATCGTTAATATCCGTGATTATATCATCGATTATTTCAATAGCTCTTTCATTATGTCATCAAAGCTCGCGGATAATAACATCGCGCTTCAGCGGACAAACCAGTGACTGGTCTCTCTCCTATGCGCTGCCAATGTATCGGTCCCCTCCCCGTTCTTCTCTTCAAGAAGAATCGGTCCTCGGACCTTAACGCGTCGATGCGGTGTGTAATTATGATGAACGGCCGTAATTGGCCAGTTGTTTACCAGGGCGGTGGTGGCGCTTCCCGCCTTTGACGCGCGAGCTACTGAATGAACCGTCGAAATGCAAATGCGTATCACGTAAACCAACGTATTAACCACGCTGAAGAGCTGATTCACGCTGATGACTGGACGATTAATTACCCGATTATGGGATCGCGATGCGCTAACTCACGACCGCGACGTGCGCATAATACAAGTCGCGCGACTCTGTACACTTGGTACGTGAAAATTTCACGAGGAGAAGAAGAAGAAGAGGAGGAGGAGGAGGTAGAGGAGGAAGAGGAAGAAGAGTCCGTTATGCAAATCGCACGAGCCTGATAAGGTGGAAAGGGAAGGAGACGTGCTGCTAAATCGACGATATATT
The DNA here is from genome assembly GCF_030848795.1 of Temnothorax nylanderi. Taxonomy (NCBI): domain Eukaryota; kingdom Metazoa; phylum Arthropoda; class Insecta; order Hymenoptera; family Formicidae; genus Temnothorax; species Temnothorax nylanderi. The sequence continues at coordinate 1,439,672 of NW_027249075.1, forward strand.
AGCGATCGCGTGCCGATAACATCGCCGATTTCTGCGTAGTTCAATCACTGAACAAGCTGCGTACACCGCGCGTCCACTCGGCGACGCGATCGGCAGAGAGGATATAAATAATTGGCTGTAAATTATTCACATCGCGTATTCCGCCTTATGGAGCCACGGTGCAATGTTAACAAGTGTGCGTTTCTCGCCGACGACGGAGATATTCCACGGCTGTCAATCTATCATCCGTCAAGTCGGGCGCGGCTTATATAGTTGTTCGCCGACTTTATTATACGTTTAAACGAATCCCATATTATTGCCATTAGATTGTCCCGGCGCGTCTTATTCGAGATTCGCGAAAATCCATTTAAGTCCCCGAGCCGCCTCGAGTGCTCGGGCTTTTATCTCGAACGCTCGTTTCGCGAAATTATCCCGCGCCGTTTCGGTCGTGATTTGAAATGCAAATTTCGGCAGCCAATTGCATTTCCCGATGTGCACGACCTTGCGATGCACGAGACCGTTGAGTAAACGCTCTCGTGTAAATTCACTTCACTCTCGGTAGACACGACGGAAATTTCGAAATCGACTTTGATTATCGTTTGAAGTGTCTATCACGGTAGGAATAGTGTTCGGCTCGATTAATCCAAGCTCGACCAAATCTTTCTCTTTCAATCAGTCGAATTGTTCTGCAATTCCAAAACTTGTTTAACATCGAGACTGCTTTGGCAGATTTGAGTACATTTCGTTTCTTCTGCCGTGTTTTTACTCACGCTACATTTAAATTTTTAATTTTAAGATTTATTTTTTATTTTATTAGGAGATTATATGAAAGTGAAAAATTCGAGTAGCAACCGTCGCTTATGTTAGCATCTGATTTTGTTTATTTATCGCGAATTAAATATTAAAATCGGATGTTCAGCCGGACGAAGACGGTCATTTAATTTAAATAAACACTCGTAGACGTGTTCTTAAAGATTCATTTTTCAGCGGCGCGACGCGCTTCGAGAACACGCGCCGAAGTGGCATTCCTTTTCGTCATAATCACCGACAATGACTACCGGAAAGGCCAAAGGCCTCCGCATTTTCTGATAATCGACCGGACAGCCGTGAAAAGCTTTTTCTGCGGCGTCGACTCCGCGGATCGAGAATACTCGACGTATTTTATCTACGTACGCGCGTACGGCAGACCGAGAGGAGGACGCGTTAGAAGACGGAGAAGGAGAGGAGGTATATAGTCGCAGGTGTCTTCGCGACTTCTATATATAGAGATTACAGCGGCGCGCGCGATCGTCGGCAGATAGAGACGGCAATAAATTCGATAAATCGATCTGTTCAACGGCGACGACGAGGTCGAGCCTCTCGGCGGCGAGTGTTTGTACGCATACGGTACGTGTACGGCGCGGCGCGGCGCGGCGCGTCGCCGGATTCCTGAGGATGATCTAAGTACCTGAGATTAATTATTTCGTCGCGTCTAATTAATGCTCGCCGGTACCGAGGCGTAATTACCGCTGCCTCGCGCGGAACGCGCCACTTTTGCGCGGCGTTCGCCTCGAATCGCGATCGATTATCGCCCGGCACCAGGAACTGAACTCGCGCTCGCGCTCGCTATCGATCCAGGAACTTTACGCGCGTCAGCTACTCGATTCGATCTACGCCACGATCGGTAGACGGAGGAGAGATCATCGGTGCGGGGTTAATCAATAGGCGCTTTCGCAAACTATCCTCGTCGAATCTGCGTTGTTATTCGCATCGAATACGCGTCTATTTACTCGAGTGCCGGTTAATGATCGTGAAGTAATTAATCGCGATACGACGGCTTAGCTGTATCTTATGCGTTGAGTACATCTTAAATTGAATGGCCTGTACCGCGGGGGTACAGATTCCTTGATAAACTTAATTAAATTCGACGAAATGACATCTTTATTTGACATTCTATCGTATCTGATTGCTTATAATCTTAAAGTTATTAGTATCTTGACATTTCGGTTCAAGATACATATATTGTAAGATCGAATTTCTTTAAATGGGAGGAAAATCCAGGATATCCTGTATGTGGCTAAATGGGCTATTGTACTTAAGTCTTAAGCAATAATGATGCTAGTCGTTGCAGATAAAAGAAAGGGGAAGAAGGTTATAATAATACATTGAGGCAGGCAAGGCGTCGAATGTATGGTACTAAATTACGATTCCGCTACGAGAGGTACGTACGCGATTCCTGTAAATGGAAATCGGTACAAGGCGCACGGTAAATTAGACGATCGCGCTACCATACGCAGAGCGAATTGATTGTCATGTTCGCAGGTGCTCGCTCAAAGAGGCCTCGGGGACCGTGTTACCGGCGCGTGTAATTAATTGCGGTTACAATCGAGCAATTTACTCCGATCGTTCCGGACGTACGGGCTCGTACGTTAATAGCGAGCCACGTCGATCTTGAAACGTCAGTTTAGCGTCTCAATAACGTACCGTTTACTGCGAAGTCCGCTGCAGAAAAGTTCTATTATGGCGACCTCAGAGAGCTAAGCCACAGAATTAAATGAATAGGAAATGAGAAGTTTGATTACTCAATTATAGTTTTGTCATTATATTACAAAATATATCTAATGATTTTGCTTTTGTACGTGATTTTGCTTCTGGTATGTGTACAGGGGAATTAAAATAATAACACGATTATTATTGTAAAATCGAATGCTCACGAATTACAAATGATCGATGAAAAAATGCGATCATTGTATTTTCTTTATAGAGAAAGAATTAATCAATGTTATAACATACATACAAATGATAGTCTAGACTTTTGTTTGCGCGATCATCAATAATGTTGCTGTCGCATATCGAAAATGCTATTACGACAGGGATAATTTGTTTTCTCCAGTTTTTTTTTAATATTTGTGAACGTATTTCAGTTTGAAAAGAAGAGAGGTATCGATCTTTGGCGAATTGATTCGAAATAACAGAATTATTTTAAAAACTCTGAAACTCTTCTTTCAATCCAAAATAATTATTTATTCTTAATACGATCTTGAAAATTTCATCATGTTAATATAAGGAAAACGACAATTTAGGAAGAAGTCGAAAAACTACGCGAAATAACGCCCACGAAACGAAACCTCGTGGATTCTCCGGAGACCAGGTGGTGATCGCGTAGGTGTGAGACTTAGAATATGTTAATTAGGCGTTAATAGCGCTCGTCGTGCACGATAATCAGCGATGTTCGCCACGCGGTCGATCTCTTCGTGCTATTAATAATTAGCTCCTAATTAGACGGCTCGTAAATAATTTCTTGTCGGGCCGCGGATCCGTTGGACGCGCTTCTTTGTACGCTCACCTTTGCTCCCTGTATCCCGTTAAGGGACGCCGAGAGTTGCACACGAGTCGCAACATCGCGCGAGAACGACAATTGCATTTCTCTCTCGAAAATTTTCGACGTTTACGACCGCGGCGCCGGTAAAGCCCGTCTCGGGCAACGTTCCGAAGAATCCGCATCCGCAATTGCATCGCGATTTGACAAACGGTACTTATAGGTAAGTGAAAGAATTCCGGAAAAAAAGATTTCGACCGATTTCAGATTTCGCCCCTGCGAAATATTTTCCGTCCCTTTCTTGTTTCGGGAGGGAATCTTATATCTCCCAGCGTAATCCGAAATCGGAGCCTTTCGGATCTTCATTCTACGTTCCTGATCTTTAATAGACTGCGTTCTCGGTGCATTAACGGTGCGATCGTCTAACGCTATATTTCACGCCGCGCGCGCTACGTACAATACGGACCCGACGCAACTTTAATGAATCTTCGCGGGGCGACATAAGAATGCGAGAATCGCGGGTCCGATAGTTAATGCGCTTTTTGCGTATCGCATACCGCGCGAACACCCTTCGCCGTGACTAATTACCGTTCGTATTTATTGTTAACTTCTGGGCCCGCGGGCGCGGAGAGACGTTGTGACGAATCGGGGCCTATCCACCCCCCGCAGCCCGAGAGATCGAGAGATGAAAAACCGATCTGACGTGAGCTTAATGGCGGTGACAAATCGCCCCGTGCGAGCGGGGCGCTCGTGATCTCGCGAGACGCCACGCCACGCATCGGGGCTGGACCCGCCGACAATGTATGCATGCGCTCTCGCAAATGCTCGGAGACTGACTTACGCCTTGCCCGCGCGAGCGCGTCGTGGAACAATAACCTGTCGCCGATGACAGGCCGATCGATAACTCATCTGCGAGCGCCGGACCGGACAGTCGATTAAACTCGACCTATGCCGCCCGACGTACAGCGGCGAGCCATCCTCCACGCTGTAAAAACCACCCGCATTCTCGACGGTCCTTGCCCCCGGATCGTTGCGCCTGACGCAGTTCGGCGAAGGGATCTCCATGAAGCTCCCACCTCTGCGATAGTAGTGAGATTTTAGTATGCGGATTTTTGCTTGATAAAAAAGGAGAAGGCGAACTGGGGACGTTCAAACTTTTGATGGAACAAAATTAATGCTATTGTCGATGAATCTAACATCTTTCTTATCCGACCTTTAGAAATAATTTTATTTTATAATTTATGAAAGATAAGTAATATCTCTCTTTTGCCTAAAAAGTTCAAGTATTTTAAAAAGTTTAGGTATTAAAGCTCCGATTATTAGATTTCAAAAATATATTTTGAGATTCATTTTCTTCATCAGAGAAGCTTCTGCATCAAATTTTCGAGAGACTGCACAGCTCGGAGTTCTAAGATTATTTAAATTAAGGAAGAAAGAGGATGGACGAAAAGACGGCAAGGGATAAGGCAACGGTTAAGCTCGAGAGCCAGTTAGTTAGAAGTTGTATATACGCAACGAATTAGCTAGTACTCGGTTGAACGTATAAGGGAGGACGGGTCGCCCACGGCCGTGCTGCAGCAGTCGGTGCTCTTCGGCTTTTCTGTTTTAACGTGGCTATAGCTCTTGGAATACGTGCGACGATCGTTCTTACTCCGTTCTTTTTTATCGTTGTAATGCGCGACAGTGCGTGCAATTCGAGAAAATGCAGACGATCTTGTCCCAAAACTGCGAGAACGCGATAATTTCCGTAACAAACCCATTTGCGAACGGAAGTGTAGCACAGGGGTTCCCTTCTCTATTTTGATATAAGGATAGCAAAAATCTTCCTTTTTGTAAAATAGAAAGTGGGACATGTAGAATAACGATAAGAGAAGATGAAAAATGACAATCAAGAATGATTTGTTTTAATAAAATTAATTTCGTAATAGTGTGATGTTCGAATAGAGCGTACGGAATTAATTTCGTATTTACTCGCGAACTCTTTCTCATTTACTACAATACATATAGACGCCTGTACGATGTGCGCTTTTTACGATAACACGTCGCAGAACTAACGAAGTAATTACGCGCCTAATAAAGTAATGGTTCCAATCGTGGAGAATCGCCATTATTGCCAGCAATAAACACATCCAATAATGTAAATCTATTTATACCCGCTACTAGAGAGGAATTATTATTGATAGTTGCTGTAAATGGAGGAATTTCAGGTTATTACGATGCGTAATCACGATGACGCGAACAAACGCGAGAACGAGAAATTCTTCTTCAGTTTACGATAATTCGCGTATAATGGAATTACGTTGATAATGATCGATAAATCTCTCTCTAGGATCGCGCGCGTCTTGCCCTCGATGCGTAAGTGTTTACGCTTTTGCACGGCGGGGTAATAACGGTACGTAGAGTAGAAGTAACCTTCGCTCGTTAATTCGTTAATTTCGCCGGCGTAATTAACTTTCGTGTGACAAATCGATAAGAAAAGATAACGGGCGACGCTTAGCATAAACTTATGTGAAATACGAGCGAGCATAAAATTTTTGTGAAAAGCCATGACGGCAATTAATTATCGATGTAGAATCGACGATAAGTGACCGCGAATAACCGATATCATATTAGCCGACCCGTGAGACGCGTGCCAAGAAGACGAAAGTCTATCGGTGCGCCCGCAGTAATGGAACCGGATGTACGCAGAACGAATCGATTTTCATTTATTCCACGTGCGATCGCGAAATCGACCTCCTTCGTCATCGTACCACACGCGTTTTACAGCCCGTTCTCGCAACGTGTGGCGAAAAATAGTGATATCGTCATTATCGTAATGTAGGCTATTAATCTGAAATGTCGACGACGCGACATAAAAATTCTTTGATACAAAAATTCGAGCCTTGATCGATATTCTTCACGGATCTTTTTTGAATCGTTAATCTTAAAGCTTGAATTAATTATTCAATGATGTGAATTCGAGCGAGTTTGATTTTTCAAACACCAACACGCCTCGTTTACAGATTAATTGCAATGCATGTCACGAAGATTAAAACGCAGGCGCGCGTTTCGCGACACTTAATATTGATATTAATATTACAAGTATTCAGTATCGAGGGTAAACTATAGACGTTTTGCTCCATTGACACTCCATTAACTTGCGCGCGCGCGCGCGCGCGACACGAAAGAAACGTTATTATATACATCGAATCGCGCTATTAGCATAGAGATTAACACATTACGGATACGGACAACTGTAATTTCGAGCACTAACGCGCACAAATTAATAACCGTCGGAAAGTGATAATTTCGTTCGCGGACACGAACCAACCGCAACCGACCGACCGACCGACCGACCGATCAACCAGCTAGTCAACCGGCTTAACTTCAGAGCCGGCCGGTCGGCCGCGATCGAAAGCGATCGAAAGCGATCGAAAGCGATCGATGGATCGTTAAGCTAGCTCGCTACATCGAAGCGCGAAGACACCTCAAGGTCGCGTCTTCTGCCGCGAAGACAGTGATCATCCGTGAGTGACGTCACCCGCCGTGACCTCGCCGGGTTCCATGTGGGTATATGCTTTCCGTCGTAATTCCGATTCCAATGAAAAGGCTCTCTCGCGCGATGCGCTGTGTACAATATTAACTTTTTTTTTATTATTTACGCTGCCCCGCGGTGCTGCAGTCTCAACGAGAAAAAGAAGATTCAACGAGGGAGCAACTTCGGCGTGAGAAGAATGCTCACAATGATTGTTTTGATATATCCTTTGCCTTCGATATTAGTAAGGTACTGATGCCAGATAAAACCAGCTTCGAAAACCTAGAAATAAAGATATTCTATTTTGAACAATAACTCCGAAACATTCTGTATATTTTATATAACACACGCCTATTAATTGTAATATATAATATTAATATAATGTTAAATACTTGTATTGATTTTCCGTTAATTTGTCTGCCGCAGCAGTATCTCTATTATTACCACGGTAATATCGATCCTGCGAGATAATTTATCTTCTCTTTGTAAGGTCATTAGATAATGCTTGATATCGGATGCATATAAAAGTGAACAAAATTATTATCCTATTAAATTTGAGCATCTCTAATCCGAAGGAAGGATCGACTCTTAATGATCGCGGAACATCGTCGTTTAACATCGACGATCGTAAAATTGTGCGGTTTTATAGAGCAATAATTATAACAATATCACATGTCACTGTTCCTTCGGTAGTTAAATATATGCTTATTGTAAATTTAACTCTCTTTCTTGAAACAAACGTGGAATAAATCTTCCGATAATTCTCTCTCGTATCCTCTACGTCTACGTATCTCAAGACTGAAAGCGAGGGACTAAAAATGAGCTCTGTTAAAAAATTTTGCTGCTATAAAATATAAGGGATTTTTTTCTATTCTTTTTTGTTATGCGTTTCGTAATCAGTGAAGGGATATGGGACTTGCTTAAAAGTAGGGCCTAAAGTGTTGCTTGTCGCTTCATCCGTTTCATGATAGATCCGATCCTGCAGCAAACATGAGTTTTTCGCGAGAGATTAATTGCGCGAGATACCACGGGGAAATCGAGATTTATTGACCTTTTCGTTGAAAGATTACGCACTACTGTAGTTTAAAAATTACATATAAAGGCCGGCGATTACCGTTTATTTGCAAAAGAACCTGTTCTCCTTGCTGTCGTGTTAATAAGCAATATTTGTAATTACTAATCGGCGGACTCATGCTCGAGACGCGCGCATCGTAATTGCTAGAGTAATACGACATTAAAAAATCGAGAACTTAATCGGAGAAATATTATTCGAAAAAAAAAGAAAAAGAAAGAGACAGAGAAGAAAAATATACGCAATAGCTAAATCAAATCGTATTGCATTCTACGAAGATATAATTTGAAGCTTCGTTAAAATTAGTTAAAATAAGTTTGTTAAAGCAAACTTTCCGTTTATACAGGGTTTATCGATGTTTAGCAAATGAGACATTTCTTTTCTGATCGAACACGGTACTTTCGACAATACACACCTGCGACACGCGCGCAGGATTAAGTCGTTTCTCATCGAGGCGCGTGGATTTCCGTTTTCCGACATCCTTCGTTGGCTTTTTCCCATCCCCGGCGGATGACCATACATTTCGTGATTAACGAGCGCATGTGTCTCCGATTCGCTGGCGTTGGACGGCGCGTCATTGAATCGATGTCGGTATTCACCTGTCAGCTTCGCCCGCGCTGCGTTACGGCGACGCAGGTGTACGGTTCCCTCGTGCGCGTATACAAATTTAGAAGCGCAGGAACACGAAGGACGACGAAGGACCCTGCTCGAGGATGGTACGTGCGCTCACTTTCTCGGAATAATCGAGGACGCGCGAGCGCGCGCAGCACCTCGAATAAATCACGCGCATTATAATTTCGAGATTAATGCGCGGTATATACGGTGTACGATCGCGAAACGGAGACGGAAAGGGAGAGAACGAGGAACGAAGAACGCGGCGCGACAGTCAATGCGCGTCGATGACTGTACGGGACGAGCGGCGCCGCCGCGCCGCGCCGCGCGAGATGCTTCGGTGTCCGCATGTCGCCGGACCGTGTAACTAAGTACTTAAAAATTGGCAAATACATCTCTCGCACGAGGAGAGTCTCTTCGTTTGCGGAGTTTGCATTTCCGACGCGGTTCGAGCGAGGCGATTTCCTGATTTATACGCGGTCCCGCGGCTTCGGATAAGAGCCGCGCGACGTCCCATCACGTTGATTGAAGTGATTTATTTCAGGCGAACGCACAAGCGTCGTATCTGCCTAAACTTATCCGTCGCGGGCAAACGTACTGTAATTTCATTAGGCTCTGATATCGTTGAGTTTGCTATCTTAAGAATGCTACTTTAGCTACGCTACGGCGATGTTCTTTCAGCGTGAACCTTATGAATATCGATCGTGCTATTTGATATTTAAAGACACGGATAGAGAGCGAATAATTTAAAGGCGATTTAAATAGAAGTGTCATAAAAGGTATTCGTGTTTGAAGATTAAAAATTATTTGCGTTTATTGAATTAGAACGAGCGGCAGAAACTCGTAAATGAAAAGCGTTACAACTACATTTTCGGTACTTTTTGGCACTATCTTTTTACAAAAGTATTTTGCGACAGTTTTTCGATTGAGCATATATGAAAAACGCTTTAAAAAAGTTCCATGTTCATGCATTAATCTGAGTACAATTCTAGATTTTTATAGTTCTACTCTTGGAAAAGAGTATTCTTGCTTTTTTTTTTAAGTTACAGCATTGCAATTACAATGCATCTCGTTGGTGCCGTCGAAACACATATCGTAAGCCGCGTTATCGCCATTTTCTCGCTCGTACCGCTCTCTCCATTCAAGTCCTCGATCGCGGTCGCTCGCATTCTCGAGCGTGCGGCTCCGCTCATAATTGGACCGTGATTGCGCGCGATTAATTTCATTCCAACGCGAAATGCACGGCTGATAGAACGCCATCGGTCTTGGGAAGGGTCGCCCTCGGAGTCGCGAGAGACGATCGCGAACGTTTCTCGCGCGGCGCAATACTCGCGCGCTGCGTCGACGGGTTGCACCAGGTTCACCGGCTCTCTTTATCCTTGCAAGGACGCGCGTTTGCGTTCGCTCGCGCGCGACTGTTCCCTTCCTCGCCTCTCTCTCTCTCTCTCTTTCTCTCTCACTACGGCGAACCAGTGCGGTGGCCGTAATCGCTGCCGTTTAATCGCGCATAATCATTACTAATCGACCGCAAAGACGATTGCGGCATCCACCACTTTATTATTACGACAGCGGGGATAAAGCTCCGCCATTTGTTACGCCCATTGTGTCGAGTTTCGCGGCGTGGCGCGGCGCGGCACGGGCTCCCGCTGTTCGTTGTTGCCGTTGTCGTTGTTGCTGCCATCCGTCGCTGGTAATCGAGGTTGCTGCGCCGCGGTCGGTAGCGACCGCGCGCGCGCTCGCGCGTCCGCGCCGATCCTCCGGTATACAAGTAACGAGCGAGGCGCGGGGGAGAGGGAGAGAGTGAAAAAAAGGAAAGCGAGAGAAAGAGCGAGGCGAGAGATGCGAAACCCCCGGACAAAAATGTATATCAATTAATTTTCTCACGGCAGGGCGTGACTCTCGTCTTCTCGGCGTGGCTCGTTACGCCAAGGTCAGGACCTTCGAGGTATCGTCGGCTTAATTCTTGGCCGTCGCGTTATATACGCGAACACGTTCCGGACGACGTTCCTCCCTTTGTGCCTGAGTCGCGCTCCTACGGCGCGCGCTCTCGTCGACGAGAGAATAAGCCACCTCGAACGTGCCTACTGATCTTTCGGTGTATACCCTCTTATCTTTTTCGTTTCTATTTGTAAATCCATCGACGAAAAACACTCGTCTCGTCCTTCCTTTGTGTAACTTCGATGCTCGCGATATATGGTGAATATGCCTCCTTGACTCCGCTCGCACAAATCTATTTACGGATATACTTCCTAATTCGAGGTTTCGGCACGGCAAGGATCCAAGTAAGTATTTGTCCGTTAAACAAAGAGATACCCTTGAGCGACGCGGGAGCATCTTCATGATCCTTAAAAGCGAAAATTGCCGTATCTTTAGAAATCGACTTATCCAAGGTTAGTCGCTAATCGACCTTGTTGCAGTCGGCCAATATATGGTCGCAAAAAAATTAAGAATTCATCGATTACTTTGTACGGCGGTGCTTTCTCTCCAGGTATCCTTGCCTTCTTGCCTTGGACCTTACGCTAGGTACTTCAGAAACTGCGCCGTTCCTTCAGGGACCACGTCGTCTTCTCTAACTCTCTACGTGCGCGCTAATGTGCACGATGCTCCATATTTATCTTCCTTAATCATCCTGAAAGCGGTGGGTGCTGCGGCAAATCAACGGAATGCGCGGCCACGTTGTAACAGCGCGTAGCGTTCAGTTCAGGACATTCATTAGCGAGTTTACGGCTCCTCTCTCTATCGCGAGCTGATGATGGCCATAGCGTCAAAATAAAATGCCCACCGGTTCATTGCCTATCTGGATCGTCGTGCCCCTCGCCTTCGAGAACGAGACGTTTCCGATTTTTCTGGCTGGCCGAGCTTCTACCGAGGTCCTGGCGACACTCCGTCCTGATACGGAAAAGAAGAACGCTCTCTCTCTCCCTTTCTCGCCACCTTGACGACTCAATCCGTTCCTTCGTAGGTCTCATGGCCTACGAAGAAAATGATGGAGCTTTATGATAAAATTCATGAGTCGAGCGGATCCGCAGGAGCGAGCACGCGAGCGATTAGCATAAAGGAGTCTCATTAGCAACGCCAGAGTCGCCAAAATGTCAGGCTCGTTCTTCTATCCACCCGGAACTATTTGTGCGCAGCCCCAGCCCCCGCGACTCGCTGACGAAAAAGCTTCGCTGTCACCCTGATAAAACGCTTTCCTCATTGTTATTCTGTTGTTAATTGCGTTTTAATGTTACATCGAGAAAGCGATCGTTGCATCAGCGTCCGTTGTGAAAAATGTAACGTTTCTTATTAAATATCGGCAAACATCACGGTTATATCTTTATGAGAACGAATAAGTAACATTTCGAGTTTTACGATTGGTTTAATTAGTAACGGATCTTCCCAATTTATTTGGATATAATGATATTTGCAGGCGGAAAAATGGAAAGTACCCCGTCGCTATTATATTAGTCGTTTTCCAAAACATCTTGAATATTTGATATGTCTTTTAACACGTATGCATATCGGTAACCGTATCATTGTTCGGGCTTACGTGCCTGGTCACCAATTAATCTTTGAAAACGTCAATATTTTGTGTTATTGATCTAGTGGTCAAAAAGTTTCGGCTATAATACAAAATTTTATCTTTATAAATATATATAAGTATTTATTAATAAAATATATACACATATATTAATAAAAATTGAAAAGGTAGACAAAACCAGACAAAACCTCTTGATGTGTCTTCACGAAGCAGCGCCTACAATGTTCAGGCCGAGGGTACTCGTGTCTTTCTTAGCCCCTACTAGACAACGCCACCGATGTCAGGCAAAGTCGCTGTTGGTTACGCGGTCGAGCAAACGACGATGATCCGTGTTACTAATCCATGTGTCGGGTAAAACGTCTCTCGCGCGGATAATAATCCGCGGTCTCGACTTCAGTGAGATGGTATTTCTATACGATCCCCGGCGCCAGCGAGACGTAGCGCAACTCGAGCAATTAACCGGGAGACGTTACTGCTCTATAAGTACTTCTGCGAACCCCGTACCCCGTATTTCTCGTTTCAAGGACGAAAAAAGATGCCCGGTGCATACGCTGGGCACCATAACTGGGCGCTGCTTGCACTATAACGCGTGAAAATAAATAATACGAGCGATCCGAATCGAACAAAGCGAGTCGGCTTTCGGGCCGAACGTTTAGTATGCTTTTAATGCGTCGCACCTCGACTTTTCTTCCCGCCGGGGCCACATTGTCGGCCTCGTTGTTACCTTACCGCAGGTGCCGTCCCGCGAACGCGCGTCCGACGCGTATCATACGCGACCTTCGAGGACGCGAGCGAGGCTCGCGCGGAGGAAAGTCTCTGCGTACGCGATGTAATCTCTCGCGCGTGTTTATCGGTACCTTAACAAATCCGACGCTTACGAGCGGCGAGGAATTAATTACGCGCGTTGTACAGCGATAAAAAGCCGTAATAATTACCGTCGCAATCACAACACGCGCTAAAGATAATGAAAAAAAGAGGGAAAAAAAAGGGAAAGATAAAAAAGCGATCGCGCTGTAATGAATACCTCTGGCGCGTCGAATTTCTCAAATTGTCGCTGTATGTGGTAAGCTTGCCGAGCCAATTATTTCGGATGAGCTAATAAGCTTTAGCATCCCATAGTCCTGTACTCGGAGTCATACTTATTTTTAATATAGTCGGAGTCGTGTTCCAAAGATCCTGTAAACCTTTCTCGGGCCTGACATTATCATTGAGAAAAATATAATCTATGTAAGTTCAAATTATTATTATTATTATTATTATTATTATTATTATTATTGATCGATTGATTTTATTTATTATACAATCTCAGTTCAAATTATTATCTTTTCGTACATCAACAATGACATCAATTGCTCTTTATCACGTTGTTAATATTTATTTAACAGTATCTATTATAGCGTAGTGGCCCATTGTGCAGCCATGTACTGTCTCAATATACGAGGAATCACACGATGCCGTAGTTGTACGTTTTAGCGTTCGCCCGCCGCGATTGTTAATTCACCGGCGATCGAGATTAAACGATTCGCTCGTGCACTCACGGTACAAGTAACCACCGTAAGCGATATAAGTTACTATTATATCGCAACGGATTTCTACTTACGTAAATTATGCACGGCGAGTCGCGCGAGCGTCTCCGCAAGGACGCAGGAGATCCAACGACGAGCAGCGAGATCGTATCGGCGTTTCGCCCGACTGACGAGTACCAAGGGTAATTGCGAGACGAGTACCGATCACCTTCGGCAATGCAAACCGTCGTTTTTCCAACCTAACTTGAAGATCTATGCGTGAACAATCGTACCGTAGACAATACGTACGCTCGCCGGAAAGAAGAAGCGTTCGACGACAATTACGAACGATTATATACCTGTGCGTCATGTTTTCTTCTAGGTCATTGTTTTTTCTCCCGACCGAGATCGCGCGATGTATCGGAATAGAAATTTACATGCGCGGGAATAAAACATGTCGTCGAGAACAATAAATCAAAGAAGAAAGAAAGCTTGATTTTTCGCATCTATAAAACACCGTTTTTCTCTCTATAGCATTCAATCTAGAATTTCGCAAAATATATTTTTTTAATTATTAGAGGCTGGATGAAAATTAAAAAATCGCTGCAACGAATACCTACTGACCGGTTATTAAAGATTAAGAATAATTTTCAATTTTTGTAAGGGTAGAAGATTGTTGATTAGGCTTTTAAACGCAATATTTAGATACTCATATAAACGTTGAGTGCAGTGTAGGATTAACGTAATGTAATTGAGGTATTACAGGCAGTATCTTTATTGTCCATCAGCAATCTTTAGTTTTACATGAGTTTATACACTTTTTTAGTCATTATTTCTCAAGTTGCATAAAGTTTGATCGACAGATTGTAATTACTAAGTAATATCACGCAGAAATTATGCAAATACGCGCGGGGAACGTGTATTTACTCGTTCCTACGGCACATCTTCGTTAAATCAACAAAAAGGAGAGAAGTATGACTAATGATTTATCCGCGATCGCATACGTCGATCTGAGAAAGGGTTGAGGTCAAGGTGCGCGGCAACGTTCGCCTCGCTTGCTTGGAATGCTGCGTAACCAGTCAAATATTTACACACACTGTTATTATTACATCATCTTTATATATAAAATACAATCATCTTCTACCGAAACCGATCAGTCCGTGAAGACACTGTTGCAATTAATGACGTTTTGGCCTACATAAAAAGTAGGTAAAGCGCGATACAAAAAATTTCTACTTTTATACATATAGATTCCCCATCTTCTTTCAGTCAGTATTCTTTGATTTATGAGGAAATGGATTTCTCTCTAATCAACAATATCAGTGAGTCAATAAACTTGGAGTAATTAGTGAAAATCAATAAGTTTTGAGAAACATTAAATTTCAAAGACGCGAATGAGCAACAAAATTTAACATCTTTATTTAACTTATTACGAAGTTTGTATTAATAAATTTGCAAAGATACTTATCTAATTGTAAGATGTAATACTTATAATACTATGTGAGACATACTTATATCAAAATACGTAATGTTATAAACATTTGAACTGTATATATTTGCGCAACTTGGTATCTATTCATTTTGAATCTGTTTAATCGCGTGAAACTCGCAATTGTTATCCATAGAATCTAATGCGAGGTAAAATTCAAATTATTCTTTATAGTCTTAGTACATGAAATGCTTCCGCGCGAGATTCTTTATAGAATAGAATCTACCGACGCGGATTTTCGCAGGGATAATTTTGCAACAATACAGCTGAAACATAAATTCGCCCCGACAATTAATACACAGCCCCGGAATCGAGTTTGATAAAACTCCGATGAATCCCGGCGTGCAACAGATGTGCGCGCCAAGATCATAATAAAAACCCAACGGTTAACGTGACGAGGTAGGTACGTTTTTCGCTTGTGCATAGCACGTAAAACTGAATTCGTCGAGGTGATACGTACTTTCGCGATCTCCGGTAGAGCAAACGAATCTCCCGATTACATTGATCATCAACAGAGATATGCCAGTTACGTCGCGCGCTGCGAATAAATCTCGTCGCGACTGCGCCGGAACGTCGTCCGGCGATGCGCCGAGTCGAAATTAATATTCCAAATAGAAGACGCGCTCTCGCGCACGCTCAGCGCGTCCGGCGCGGGTTTCAGGGATTCAATTTACCGAGCGATTCTTTCGAGGCGCGGCCGAACATCTCGCGGCGGGGTGCGGCGCCCAGTCTGGACGTTGCTATAGCGTTGATCCACTGATCTTCGGACGGACCTCCAGGCGTGCGATGCTCCTGCACGCGATGCACCGACGCACCATAACGCGCACGGTTCCCTCCTCCGCTCTCGCTTCTACGAAGAATGATCGGACGTACGTCTAACGATACAAGAAACATCCAGCCGGATAAACTGTCCGCCGTCTTTTCACCGAGATGAACGGAGCATATGCACTTTGTAGGGATGAGCAACGCTAAAAAGAAAGATCAGCGTTCAAATAATCGACCACGAGGTACTTTTGATTATCTATAATCAATCAAATTTTGAAATCATTGAGGAAAGTGGATTTATTTTTAACATTATTCAGCTTTCTCTGTGTACCAGTATCAGTTTCCATACTACAATAGCTCTTCGGTACTGACTTTCATATTGTTTTTGCCAATTTCGGTATCTAAAATTCAGTATAGACATGGTATTACAAAAATATTGGCGTTATGACGTTTCGGTGACACCTAACGTACTAATTTTGGCAATTTCGATGCAGATGTGGTACCGAAAATCTACCGATATATTGTTTCAGTATTATTATTCAATACTGATCCATATATTTGGTCTGTACCATAACATTGTTTCTTTAATATTGGTTGAGTATTGGGTCAGAAAACTGAGGTATGAAATCCATTTTTCGGTACAGGATCGGTATAGGATCGGTACCTCGTCAGTATCTAATCAGCCTAATGTATGAAGTTCCCACATGTGAATCATCGTACGATTGTAAATTACGCGACTTAAATTATGCCTCGCTGCCGCAGCCGCCGGCGAGCCATTCGTTGGCTCTGATGTTTTGTCGCGTGGCGACAAAACGCACGGGGTAACGGCTGAATCTGAGAACTGGTTAAAAGTTCGTCGACCCCTCGGCATCCCTCGGGGATGAAACGTCGTCATCCGGGCGTATTCGCGGCACTCGCGGTGTCCAGCTCGCCCACGCGAGGTCCGTCTGTGGGTGTGCAAAGTGTTGAATAATGTCGCGTGTTTCAACAAGAACACTCGTTATTACGTGAACAGATATTTGGACAAACGTCGTGCGCGCGAGAGGCTTCGAATCTCTCTCGAGAATACAAGAACAGGTCCTCTTCGCTCGTCAATGAAAATGAACGGGGTTTCCGTGACGCAAGCGAGTACACGAGGCACTCGGTTGGACTACCCGAAAGATTCTAACTCGCATTCGAATCTTGTATAAGAAGATTAAACATATATCTAATAATAATTAAATCAAATAATTAAATAAGTTAGTGTAATAACATATATTATCAAAAAAGAATACAGACATTTTTAGAAAATAATAAATTTTTTTGATTTAAGAACACTTGGCACTGATTTCTTACAACAAACTTTCATACAAACAAGCATGAGTGCCCCACATCTATTCGAAAATAAAAACGCGACGTCGCGTTTTTCTTTTCGAATAGAATACTTTTTGGAACCTTTTCTTTTGCTTTTCAAATCGTGCGCATCGTCGTCGAACGGTTTGTTTAAATTCAGTCGCGAGCCTGCGACTCTTTGACCGAGGTAATCGAACTCACCGTCGACGTTTGCGTGCTTCCTGCCGAGGGATTTGCTCGAGGTCACGATCGAGAGTACCCCGCGGTCGCGGACACACGCCGCGCGTTCCACGTGAATTTTGCGATCTATGTAAGCCGAATGCCGCCCAATAAAGGATGAACAGCGCGCGATTGTAAATTCCCCGGTGAGTAGCGGTCGTGTGACGCCGGGGATCTTCAACGTGGCTCGTTCCTCTTTGCCATTCAGGTTGAGCTCGGCCAGAAGAGAGACCAGATCGAAGATAGAGGCGATCTACAGCCCGACCGAACAGTAAACACTCTCTGCTAGAGTCGTACTCGCCGTCTCTCTCCGATCTGCTTCGTGCCGATCGCCGCGTCGTGACGTCCCGTTGCTATTCGAAGAGGTACTCGCGTATCGGTAAATGACGATTATTAACGTGAAAAGAGCGCAAAAGACGTTTTAACAAAACGTAGACTTAAGAGGATAGAATCAAACGACATTTTCTACCTTGGAAACTGCAAGACAGTCATGGACGTAATCGAGAAATTGCGCAATTGTTGTATAATTAGTTGAAATTAATTAGGACGGTTACAGAGCGACCGGGATCTTTTCCACTTATTGACCGATCGTATCTGTTTATCCGCGGCGAACCTTCTTCCCTTACTCGTTATTCAGCTGACGCTGCGAGAAATATTTGCTGGCAATTACCACGTGATTCAAGTACCGGCGAAAGAAACGCGGCAAGAAGAACGGCGAAGAATCCGCGGCTATAACAAGGTTGCCAAGATTTATTATACAGGGCGCGTGCATCGTGAGATTCCAGTCAAGACAATACGTCCCTTCATCGTTTTCTTTTCCGCGTATATTTTTTGCTCTCATCATTGAAAGACAAACCAGACCGCAATCGAATTTCTTCAGTTCTATTTTTCCTCTCTTGAAAAGTTTAGCGTTTGTTACGTATGTACGATGAATCTTTAAAAATATTCTTCACCAAGTACGTCACGCGTTCTTAACAGACGGAGCACGTTTCCATCCGATTTGTCACAAGAGTCGGTAGAAGCGAAGAAAGAAGTCTAAACGTAGTTTTTACGTCGTCCTTGCGACGATACAGCACGATCTTGAGATTTCTCATCGCCGGTGTCGCTTCGTCTACTCACGTACTGGACCGTCCGCGTCGTAGAACCGGACGATACTATTTAGTCCTAGAACTGCGCGTGAGACTAGAGACAGTCGATAATAATCTATTCTTCGAAACAATCGGGAAATTAATTCTTTTTCTCTTGGTAATCAATACATTTAAATTGTTCTCGAGACTGCTATACGCGCTTGTATCGCCAGTCGAGACTTCTTCCGCAAACATAACATTCTTGACATAACGGAATTGTTATAGCGAAAAAAAATTCTCGAGGATCTCTCGTGGCATCGCAGAATCGCGGAGGAGGCGTCGCGTCTGTCGTTTAACCATTTACGAGATTGGCATTCCCATTTTCAGAATTTAATTCATTTTACTCGATGAAATTCCGGTTCTTGCCCCCGAAAAAATTATGGATCGAATTACTTAACTCTGTCAATTATATCGAAATTCTGAAAATGAAATGCTAACTTTACCGAGATTGTTTATGCGGTTATATCCGCCGACAAGCATATACCGAGTCGAATACCGCGTTGTAACGAGTTGGAACGTGCTCGTTCCCTCGAGACTAGTTAATTTCCCGGGTAAGTTTATCACTCGTAGACTCGTTTTGTCGGGAATCGCATGACTTCGTGGAATCACGATTGAGAGTACAGGAGTGCGGCACAGCAGCCGGCGCGCGTTCCTTCCTTTTCCTTCTCTTTCTCTCCTTCCAGAAAGCTCGCCACTTTGTAGCAGCGCGCAGTTTCGTAGAGAGGCGAATTCACCTGACGTCCCTTCGGGAATACTTTATGGAGTCGCCTTGGGACGCGGGCTCGTCGATGTTTCCCCGTGGCTGCTTCGAATGCCGAGAAACGCACAGCGTGGAGAGCATTTGCAGGAAGGCTTATAAGAGAATCGATAGTATCAATGACTATCTATTACGTCAAATGTTACAGCATCAATTTGGATGTATAAATTGCGTGGCATAAAACGTTATATAGGTAGGTAAACAAAAAAGTGAAATAAAGTGATAATATACATATTTTACGAAAGCTCGTACTCTTATTTATGTGTTTGTCGAAACGTGTAAGATGCTAGTGATTGTTTGTTTATTGTACAAAATTTATGAATAGTCAGAGATTATTCTTTTCATTGAATTTATTTGTAGCTTGCGCGGAACCGCAACTTTGCTCGCGGTCGAATGGTACGAATGCTCGAACGGTAACGGATAAAACGTCTTCTTCCGCTTACGGCGTATACCGATAAGCAAACACACGTGCTAGCACGGCGCGTCTCGACCCGTTATCTCTTATCACTAGCGATCCGGCCACCCTCGATTCGATGATTCCACCGTGAAAGTTTGAACCGTAAAGATAAAACCTGTCTCTCTTATTTACCTGCAATGATCGCGGAGTCATCGAAACCGCGTCGCGCATATACGCCCGCGTGTTATTGTAAACATCAAGGAACACTTTTGGCGTTACATGCTCCGCGTTGCGTATTCACGCCGCGCGGAGAACAGAGCAAAAATCATTTCTCAACGTCGTGCCCGTTGGATAACAGTGATTACGTCGACCGGCACTTTGGACGG
Source organism: Temnothorax nylanderi (assembly GCF_030848795.1). Taxonomy (NCBI): domain Eukaryota; kingdom Metazoa; phylum Arthropoda; class Insecta; order Hymenoptera; family Formicidae; genus Temnothorax; species Temnothorax nylanderi. The sequence continues at coordinate 1,459,647 of NW_027249075.1, forward strand.
CGGCTTTTCACCCCGCGGCTCGAATCAATCTATGCCGGTATTTACATCGAAGATTATAGTTATGTCGGATCGCGCAAATCCGTAGGTTCGTGACGTGTACGTGTGATAATAATTGCGTGTTCGTAGGTCATCGCAATTGGCTGATAAGAAGTCTCGTCGCGATAATAGCTCACTGTTCTACACTGTTTGGTGTGTTTAACGGTGTGGGCCTCTCTCGTCGATTCATCAAAACCCTCTTCATCCCGAAGAGAGACTCGGATTACTAAAGGTCACTTAAATTGTTAGCAGCGACTGCCGCGACTCGACGTAGGTCAGCGAATCGTGAATCGACTCGTGTGCGGATGTCGTTTCTCAAGAACTTTACACAGACGCGATTCTTGTAGAAGGATCGGCGCCATCTGGACCACAGCCGCGTCCGCGTCTCCCGGTAATTCTCACAGCGCGGCGATTATCCGTAAAACGCCGCGGGATTTCATCTTATTTCCTTCATCGCTCGACATGCGCGTCCCGCGCTTCTCGATCCTCTGAAACAAGATCGGTCGGTTAAAATCGGATGGATAGAGATCCCTTCTCGGCGGCGCGGCGGCTTATCGAGACGATGTTGCATTAAGCATATTAATAAGTGGTCGCGGCGGCGCGCGGCGGCGCGCGGCGGTGCAATTCCAAGCTGTCACATATAATAGTTAAGACGATCGTGGATATAATAATCCCGCGGTACCTGTGTATACACACCACTTTCGGTTAGGATATACGTTTATCGAGTCCTCGCGATCAGTCGAGACTAGTCTCGCGAGTTGAAAGGAATCGAGCTGTTTATCTAGATCAATAGTCGAGCTTATGCCGGCCGTTTCGGTGTCGGCGTCGAGAGTCGTTGATCTTCACCTTCCTCCCGTGTATCGGACGTTATCGATCTCGATCTCTCGCCTTGTGCCTACGAGAGAGCGACGCTCAAGTGCGTGTACGACGTCGTGCTCTCAGCACGTAAACTGCTCTTTACGACCTGCCAAGACCTCGCCTCTTACCTCAATCATCCGGTTACCGGTAATTACGATCGTCGATCGTCCAGAACCAATTACGTCGGCAATTTTTACCGAGTAATTCGATCGCCATCGCGGAGGAGAGGATCCACGCGATGCGTAGCCAATAACCGGTACGACGTTACATTATGGTGGGACGATTATTCGATTTTCGCACCGGCGATTGCCTCGACGCCGCGGCCGCGCCGGTCGGCCGGTACGGCCACCCGAGACGGCGGCGCGCATACGTGAACACGTGACGCTGCTGGATGAAATCATTCGGCATTGAAATGGACCACTTCCTCGAGTCATCGTAATCATTTCTTACTTCTCGTTAGAATGAAGGGGATATTACGGTGCACGTCGAGAGAGTTACAGAAAGGAGCAAACACGAGGAGGAGTACCTATAGCAAGTTGGTGAAGCTTCACAGAAACGCGAAACGGTGTATCAATATTTGTTTTTGCGTTAGCGAAAAATAAAGGCGCTCGACCGTCACCGCGTTTGCCGATAGAGGTATAACGTCGGGCAGAGAGTCCGCGAACGGAAGAGAGGAACCATTTCTCGCCGCGAGTGATTTCTAGCTTCGCAGCGATTAAGCCATTTGTAATTTGCACAATTGGTTTCTTCGACGGTGATAAACCAGCCGTAGGTTATCCGCGAGTGCAATTGGCATCGCCATTAAGTCGCCTCGTTCGAGCCACCTTCTTGCCGATCCTCATCCCTCGTCGCGTCGCCCGGCGAAGGCCGGGGCGCATCTTTAACGAGCGTTTTCTTTCGACCCTCGACGACGAACAATGGACATCGCGATGGCCGGAAGGGGCTGCAAGAAACGTCGCTGCACAAATCCGATTTCGCGAAAAAACGCCTCGAGCACGACGATGTGAAAGACGCGGAGCGGAGTCGCGATGAATGCCGGCTCTCGCCTCTCGGAGGAACTGCGCTTCTCGGAACGCGCTCTTGCGCGCTTTTTCCCGCGCTTGCCTCTGGAACGAACCTTTACCTGGGACACAAGTATCTACGCGTATAAAGGGTCGCGTTCAATGCCGTGACGCTTTCGCGAGATCCGGATTGACACCCGAGGCGAATCGGCGCGGCGAGTCGGCCGGTCGAGGGCGTCGAGATGAGTAAGGGTCGCGAGTCGAAGAATCGCGACGTTTCTCTATCGTCGAGCGAGGATTTCCCCACTTTCCGATTTGGATTCAGAATTCGGACCTCGTAACACACGAGATAACTCGTAACGTTCATGCCCAAAGCGGAACGGGTCGGTCATCGACCTCTCGCTCGAGCGATCGCCTATTTTGCCTGGTGCGTTTTACTGTATCGTCTCATGGACATGGAGCTATATCCTGGTGAGGTGTGTGAAAAACAAACAGATGATTACGACGAAGGCGACGAGAGAGAAAGAGAAGGAGAGAGAGAGAGAGATCTACTATGTGGGTTCCCGAGCATGTGACGAAAGTGTACGGGACATTGACTCTCTTCGTGGATGACGCGCCTCGTGGAAACGGAGAGTTCTTCCTCCTCCGGAGTTCGTTGAAACTGAAAACACGTTATTAAGCCGAAGAGAGAAGATAAGGATTGGGCAACGCGGAACGACGACGAGAGCGTGCGGTCAGTAGCGATGTGCGGTAAGTAGCAGGCTACTTGCTTATTTTTTTCATCAGTGGTCATTCCGGAAAGCGCTTGTTTATACAGCCACGAACGTGCAAGACCGTGCAAGACCAGACTGAGTGCATACAATGCTCTTAGTCATATCTCGCTAAAAAATGACGCACGTTTATGCTTGAATATCTATTAACGTCGTTATACGTGACTTAAGCAACACGTAAGCGAAAGAGGAGATAGAGGATACGTTTGATTTTTTGCGAATAGGCATAAGTTACTCGAAATAGTTAATTGCTTGAATGGTGAACGATCTATCAATTTTAATAAAAGCTGTGCGGCAGTTTGCAAGGGTTAACAGCGTGCTGGAGAGGCCGTCCAGGAAAAAGGACAAAGAAGCGGACGGTAGGCTCCCCGTATCATTCGTGATTTTCCGGTAGCCGGTGTGTCGGCGAGCAATCTGATCCCGGGACAACGGTTCGGAAGCATCGGTTGACAGTAAAATATCAGCAGGTACTACTCACAGTATGGCCGCGATAGGATCGGGAGGAGGCGAGCAGGTATATATGTGTGTAGGCGCATCGGGGGGAAGAGTCAGGGTACTCCGATGCCTCCCCGTGATGCCAGTCCCGGAATACTGTTAGCCACCGATGAATGATAACCGCATATCGCGATACGCGCGGACGATACACAATGGGGAGTAAAGGGGAGGATGTATTGGTCAGGAAATCGCCGCGGTTACGTTTCTGAAATAGAATGCGTATTGAAATCGATAACTCAGCCACGCTCGCGGAACGCCCGCCCGCGGTGTCCGATATTTTCGCGAGAGCCGGCGAAGTACCTCCGGCATCTCGATCAGGTTGTGGGAAATCGTCACTTTCGGTTTTTGCATTTTTTGCTAGGCTTGGTTAGAAAAGCCCCCCCCCCCATGATAAGAAATTTTCGAATTTCCTGCGATTAATGTAGGTAGCTTCTAATCGACCCAACTGGCCACATTTATTGATTGATATCACAATTGATATCAATCGGGTTGATTAAAAGCTATCTGCGTTAATTATTCAATTATTTACCGACAAAGCAAGGTCATTGTTTTTGTTTGTCCTGCGATTATTCCAAAATTTAGCACATTTTGTGCCGTCTAAAGAAAGTCGAGGTACGATTATTTTTCACAAATACAGCGCGTCGTTACGTGATTGAGTGCCTTGGCATTTCATAAGCCTTTACTTTAGCCTTGCGCAAAAAGGGAATCGAGTACTCGCGAGATAGAAGAGGAGAGAGAAAAATGCGCTTGTGTAATTTCACTCGGCAATGCATAACGCGTGCACGTCCGACGGAAAGAAAATAGAGACGCGTACGAGGAGGGAAAAGCGCGATGGGGCAGAGACAGTTCATCTACGGGATCCGCATAATTACGAGATCACGTCCGTCCGAGACGTCTTCGACGCGTCTCGGACGGAGTCGCGCGGAGAGAGTCTGTTAATGTAACCTAAGGGCTTCCAGGTTCATTGTCACCTGGGCGAGAACTCGCCTTTGTTTACCTCCGGTAAGTGTTCACGACCAGCGGTGTACACTTATCGCCGTCGATCTCTCTGTACGTCTTTCTTTCTTACGCCGTCTGGTTAATGAACTGAGATCCGCCCCTAGAGAACGACGATGACGACGACGAGGACGGCAATTCACGTTCCTCCTCGCGGCAGAAATGCGTTCCCCGTAACTTCGTTGTAATTAGACATTGAGATTCAATTGCGTGATTGTCCTCGTAATTAACGAGATGATACCGTGTGATGGCATCGCGTCTTCCGGCCTTCGTGGATTACGCGCCGTGGCGTTTTGATATCATAGAATTGCTAAACTTTCCTTTTCAGAACAGAGAAGACATACAATACAAATACGAAAAAAAAAAAAAAATTTTTTTTAAACGCATACTTTATTTTATAATACTTAATCATTCTTTTTATTTTGGAATATACCATGTTGATAATACAATATTCAATACTATTTTATCGATTTCTGCAAATATAGGTGATGTTTTATATTTATACAAATTTACTTGACAGTTCTAGATTACCAAAAATGTCTTGATATTAATATTATTAAGCAGAGTGCCGCGTGAGAAAGACGAAAATGCAGTTTAAAGAGCGCTCCCAATGTGGAAGTGTTTTAGAGGCACGTATAACGACCTGGATTTGATATAACGGCACGAACTGACGGCATCTTTCCCACTCTCTCCTTTCACCCGTCCTCGTTGTATCTCGTGGGCTCATAATATCTAACGGGCTGGCTTATATGAGCTCGAGCCAGCGTCACTGTGTTAGAGCATACGAAAAGCCGTAAAGACGAATCGATCGTCTCGGAAATCACGCGCAAATTTATTCGCATCGAATAATTGCGCGTATCGCGCGCGGCCCGCGTGAGCCGTTTCTCATATACCGGTCTTAACACACACGCGGGACAAGCGATATATTCCCACGCGCAAAGACACGTCTTAGAAGCGCGCGTGCGTATTTCCGCGCGCGAGAGTCTATCGGCCGATTGTAATTCCCCGGCCGATAAAGGCCGCGATAATGTTCGAGCAAAATAATTGACTTCTCGTGTTTAGCGGCGGGGCGAACCGTTAGTCCCAGGCGCTTTGGGGCGATACCAGATCCTCGTTTATCGGATCAATGCGCGTAATATTGATGTACTCGCGCGCGCGCGCGCTTCTCATCGGCCGTAACTCCCAGACACCCTGACACAAATCTCGATTCTCTTTTCGCCTCGTGTTACCATCAGCCACGCGAATTGTACTTGGAACGCCAACTCCATCGTCGGAATATTCCGGTCTCGTGTGAAGTATATGGAGCACGGGATATCGCTGTATCATTGACTGCCTTTTGACTTCGTTTATTACCACGAGCCTGTTCCCGAATCGATCGAGCAGAATAATCGGCATCGCTGACGAAACGATATCTTCAGGTAACACGGTAGCAAGTCAATATGAACACGAGTCACGAGTCTCTGCGGTTCTATAATAGTGACCCGAGTTCTCAAGAGACCTACAAGAACGTATATTTTAATGTATTTAAATACAATGTTATTCTAAATTATTGCTTCCTGGATTGGAGCTATTTAGATTACTCGAGCTGTATCCAAACTGAGAATCTGAACATTTAAACTATTTCTCATACTCGTGTTAAATATGTGGATTGTACTCGGATTACCAAATTAAGCCTCTGGAGTTATCTCGAGCTCCACTTCCTTTTATCCTTTTATTGGGCGAGAACCACATTTTATGCGGTGCCAGGTACGCCGTGTTTACGCGCCGCCCGTAGTACCCGGCGATCATTCGAGAAATCATTTGAACGGACGCGCTCAGTATGTTCCGCGTGTCCGATCGATGCCTCCCGATAGGCGCGATACGGATTTAGCCGGTGCGACGTTATATTTAGCCTGGGAAAGATCTTATCGGGACTGGTTAGACCGGCGCTATGTCTCTACGTAACGATTATGCCGCGCCGCGCCGCGCCGCGCAATCGCAAAAGTTCGATTCGGACGCGTCGTAAACCGGCTTTCGATAGCTTCGTATAGGAGCCGTTTTAACGGGGATATCGAGAGTCATCGGGCGTCGTTAGTCTCGTGGGATTCCGCGCGATCTCCCTCGCTCCAGCTTCACCCGACCAGTTTTGTACTTGATGCGTTCGCCCTCCCCGTCCTGCGGCGCGAGGGTACGGCGATGGCATATACCCGTGGCGGCGCGCACGGTGACGATTATTTATCTCGTTAATATAATACAGATTATTTTACAACCTTAAGATAAGTGACGTTGCGGCGTCTTATTAGCGTGTGTTTCTCACGTTTCCGTGCCGCGCTTGTTCGAGGAAGTATTAAAGCAAGGTAACGCCGTGTAGGACGATAATCTCCGGCATCTATAACGTCGTAACCGTGCAAAAGAATCACATTGAGCACGACCGAGCTCGGAGTCGTTATAACCAGTATTGATGCGCTTAACATCGAAATGAAGTGCCGACGTTGTACTTCGACTCGATATTTAAGATAACTGTCGAGAACTTTTTGGTTGTCGTCGGTGGTTTCAAAATTAGCATTTAGTGATTAGAAGGTATCTTTTAAGGAGACGCTAATAGGCGTATTAAAAATATATTTTCTATAATTATTATCAAACAAGATAATCGCAAATAAATTTTTAATACAAAATGTCGGAGTGCAAAAAACAAAAAATTTATAAATATTTAGATAGAAGTATCCTTCGCCAGCTTGGCATTCATCTCGGCTCGAGTGGGAGGGATGCGGCCGGAGATATATGCATCCCTTAAGATATGCTACGCACGCGAGCATTGTGAAGGATAATATCGCCCTCCCGATAAGATTTTTCATCGATCTCGATCGCGCGTCACGATGGCCATTTAATTGAATACCGCCGACGACGCGGCGGCAGTCTCCCCTCCTGCTCGCGCTCGCGAGCGGGAAGAACTTGACGGATTAACGATTATTCGCCCGAGGCTAATCGATTTTAATTTCAATCTCGCGCTACGCGACGGCGAAAACAGCCCGCGCTACACCCGCCTGCCGCTGAGATACTCACCGCTTCTCGTATCTCGCGCTTTTCTCTCTTTTCTCACTCCTGCGCGAGGAAGGAAGGCCTGGCCTCCCTCGATTTTTCGTCTTCACGCACGCACGGCTGCTTAACGAGCGGGCGCGTCTCTCTGGCGGGCCCCGCTCGCGTACGTCGCGTTGCCGTCGCCGTCGCCGTCGTATCGCGAAAAGCTGACTGGAAAATCATCCCATTAAGGCGCGTTTAGCCCGTCGTCGGTCGACGATACCGTAAAAATAACCGCCGGCAAATTGCGGGAGCGTGATGCGCTCGCGGCGGCGGCGACGCGACGCGGCGGTAGAGCGGGCGTAACCCCTGCGCGTTTTACCTCTGACAATGATAATTGGACTCGTCACGTTCCCCGCGCCGCCCGCCCGACGTCAATTTAGCGATTAATCGAGGAAAAATGTCCCTCTCGGGTCGAGCGCTGCGCTGCGCCGCCCAAGTACGCTCGGCCCAAGTACGCTGGTTGCGAAGCAACTAGTAAACTATGAGGCACCTTGTCTGCGGAATTAATTTCTTGGCCGATCACGCGTCGCTCATAAACGTCACGTGAGGCACGCATCGGGAACTCTCATCCTCTCGCTGCGAGATCAGCCTTCACCTTCACGCCGACGCCTCATGTTAAAACAGGCATCGCCGGCGAATCTCATCGCTGCAAATTAACATTATCGGTTGTATTAATGTGCCTTTGTAAGCATCGTTAACCGCTTTTACATTCTAGCCTGCTTATTTAACGGCTCTGTGCTCTGTTTCTCCCGTGAACTATCATATCTCGGTGAACGCTGGGCATTAGATAGGGCATATCCTGAGTCCTGAGTCGCTCTTCGCGGAAAAGAACCACGAAACGCTCGTGAAACGTATCGTTTAAACTTTCGTTCTCTTTGTCGCTTCTTTTTTTCGAGTTCTTCGACTTCGTGGCCATCGGAGCGCGACGCGACGCCCCGGCCGGGCCGGCCGTCGCTCTCGCGCGCGCGTCATCCGCGCAAAATGATAACGATCTGTTTATACAACGTGGCGATTTTTTTCTCCCGCATTCTCGTCTAATTTCCAGCGCGAGAGACCCGGCTAAAACAAGTATCCGGTAGCTGATTATCCTCCCGTAACCATAACACGCATATCATATTGAAAACTCGTTCGCCCGAGGCCCTGAAGGAGGAAGAGTAGCGCGGCGACGGCGGCAGAGGAAGGAGAAAAAGAAGCGAACGCGCAGTTCTCTCTCTCGAGAAGGGAAGAAGGCGAACAAGAGCAACGAGACGCGATGAAGAAGCCGATGCAGTCATGGTCCGATAAGCGAGTATCTATGCTGAGCGGGGAGAGAGAGAGAGAGAGGGAGAGAGACACTTTGCGCACGGCTTCTTTCGTCTAAATATAGCTCGGCAGGATTTTAAAACTGCGTTGCGTGTATCCTAGATACCCGAAGTACCCCCGCCGACCAAGGCACGCCGCCAACCTTGCCCCGATCGTCATCGGACTCCGTGGAAAATCGCCGATCGGGTTTTACTCTCACTGCGAGGAGTCCGGGCGACTCTAATCGACGGGCATCGCTAGATTATTATTATTCCTTCTCGCTTAGCGTCTAGCGATGTTACAGCGAAATATCGGTTATTTTTATCTACCTTTCTTTGCCAGTTTTATACGAATACAAGAGTACATGCTCGAAGTCACGTTGGACGCTATCTTTTGTCCGCTTGTTCGATAACGATGCTTCTCACGCATCGCGACGCATCGCGACGACGTCCGCGTGTAACATTCAGATGCGGAGCAACGCCACGCGATCTCTTCGAAACGCGATCGTACTCGCGCGCAGAGTGAAAATAAAAAAATCGGATTCTCTCGATTAAACCCGTTCCCGTCGGCGCATCATCGTCGACGTCGGACGTTTCTTCGGTCATCGATCATGCGCGCGAAGGACTCGAATCCGATTTTTTATTACGCGACGCGCAGCTCATCCGCGCTTCATCCGCACGCGGGCAAAAAACGTGGAAGGAAGCTTTAAACCGACGCACTGTCCCTCCGCTGCTCCGAGCTATTATGGTAAGCGAGCGTCATAGTTTATTGCACCTAATAACACGTGGTAAAAAGCAGCCGGACGAGATTCGCTCGCTCGCCGGAGCGGGAAGCTTCCTCGAGCCGCGCGACGGACGCCGCGTGTATGTACGCGACCTCGTGATCGCCGATCGATTACGCACTGCGCAGACTGCGCACCGCGATCCGCAACCTGATGAGCCTTTTCCCCCGATGAAGCGCGAGATGTCCCCGCGCGAGGCGAGGTAATTATTTTATATGGCTGCAAGTTCCGCGATAGGATTAGACAGTAGTTGACTGTATAATCACAGTTATTCGGGCTCGGCAGTTCGAGAGCGCTTCCAGATTGCAGCATCAAAGTATCGGGAACCTGCGAGATGAGATTTTGCACTCGGGAAGTAATCTCGAAGCGTCTAACGAACGTGACGTGTTCACTCGCTTCGTTCGCCCGTGTTAGAGAAAACTAGCGCTCGTTCTACTGTCAGAAATGATTTCCCGAATGGCGAGGAGCGCGAAGTGCATCGTCGAAATCGGCGTCAATCGAGGTTAACCTGGAAACAGACGCCTAATTTTTAAATAATGACATGGGGCGATTTTTATACCCCAATTAAAAGTCATTGCTTTTAATTACATTTTGCATATTTTTTTTATTGTTCTACAATTTATTAGTATTTAAGGACAATATGTGTATAGATATTTACTCAACATTTTTGGAGGATTAAAAAAAATTTTTTTAATTACTGTAACGCGAGCTTTATTTTTTCGATACTAGGATGTAAAAATTTCTCTATACGCCCGTTCCCAGGTTAAATGTGAATGAATCACATATTGACGAACATGCGAGGAACTAAATGGTGTATCTACGTGACACCCAACAAAGTTAAAAAATTTAGAGAGCATTTAAAAAGAGATAAAAAAAACGCCTCATTTGTTTGTCGATTGTTTCGCTGTTAATCGAGAATAATTGCAAGGCTCGCCCAAGGTGAGTAGCTTCGCGCGTGCAAAATGCGCCACTTTTTCATCAACCGTCGTCGTGATCGGCGAGCGCGAATGCGAGACTCCTCTTTACCGGCTTCATATAAACGACTTCCCCGATTTTAAATAACGTACTGAATGATTTACAATACGGTGCCCGCCGTATGTTAGCCAGGCCGTGCCGAGACAGGTCGCAACGCGCTACGCATATGGTTAATATTCAGATGAAAAGTTACGACCGCGCGGTTTTCATCGCGTCGACAAGTTATCACGTTTAAAACGCGCTCGCGTAATATAATGGGTGCGTATTAATGTATTCGTTGAGCAGCGATATTTTTGCACGTCCGGCGTATCCCAAGCGGCTTCTCGCGACAGCGGGAATTATCAAGATACAACGCAACGTAGCCTGTAATTAGAATACATCCCTTGTGGCTGTGCTACTCTTACTGGCGCCGCACAATGAGCGCCGATAATCCGCTCGTTAGCATTATCGGCGTAACGGTAACGACAGATAGATTTTCCCGGCGTTCGATTACGGAGTCGCGGTCGCGGTCGCGGCCGCTCGTTGTGTCCCGACGTTGTTCCTACGAGATAACGAAACGCACGTTGCATTCCGCGCGTTCGCCATTCGTCGCCAATTATCTCCGAGTCGGTAAATCACTCGCCGACACTCGCTATTTGTCAACGGCGCGGTGCGGCTATCACGGATAGCCGGTTTCCCGCGCGGGGGAAGAGCGAGAGAGCGATAATCACTTATTTCGACGTGTCAACAGGTTGATAAATTAATCGTTCGCCTGGCGGGTGGATCGTGAAACGATCGACGATGCGCGCGTTGGATCGCTGCTGTCATCGGCCGATCGCCGAGTCCGAGAAAATAGAGAAACCACGGTGCTTGATCGATTTTGAGCAAGGAGATAAAAACCAAGGTGGTCAGACGCACGGCACTCGACCGGCACTCCGCAACGACCTCGTGTGCATCGTACTCGAGTCTCGGGGAGAAGGAGAAAAAATTTTCCCGCGCGTCGCGCGAGTTCGCGCGAAGGAAAAAAAAATAGCTCGGCGGAGATCGCATAAATCACGTCACCGTGCGCGCGACGGAGCTAACAACGTTGCGGATGCAATTATTATAGCATCGACGACGGATCAAAAATCGAAACAGGTTTTCACCGCGACGCGGCGCTTCATCATTCGCGCCGCGAACGCGTTTTCTTCGAAAACGCATTCACCCGACCGGCCGGGACACAATCTGCCGTCAAAGGCGACGACAACGAGAGGCGAAAAATGGACGAAAACGAAGGGCCCTTCGTAAAGGGACGTCCGTCGGTACGGACGATACAATTACACGCTATACATAGAACTGCACGGGGCATAAGTAACATGATTAATGGACGATAACGCAATTACGCCATGATACGCCTCGCGTGCATCATTCTCTCTCTCTCTCTCTTTCATGCGTGCAAGTGCGTGTCGCACCGTTTCGTTCGGTCCGCCTCGTGCACGCTCGTTTTCCACGCGGCCTCGTGCAAAACGTCCACCCTTATACATCATCCGCTTTCGTTCCGCCTGTCCCGCTCTTTTACCCTGGTTTCGTATACGTCTACCCCCATCCGCCCTTAATCGTCGCATTTAGTCTTTTGGGGACGTCGTGTGAAGGCTTGAAAAGAATAGACGCGTTAAAGACGGATACTCTGATGAATCTGGAATTGATTTTGCTTCAATAAACTTCTGAAGCATCTATTAATTTTAGTATTGTAAGCAATTAAGAATGAACGATTCTGGAACAATTAAATATTGGAAATGGATGATTGAAATCTATAGATCAGCAACTTTTTAAAAAATAATAATTTTATTTTATTAGATTTTATTTTAGCAGAATTTTAATTTCGAGTTTGCGATGTGTATAAAGAATTGTCGAAACCCATCCGAGAGAAGCGTACAAAAAAGTGACTGACGCACGTGTAAACATGGATGCCCGATTCTGGAAGATGATTCGATATACGAACCGGCTGAAGATTATTTATATCCGTTGCGTCGTTGCTTGCAGATGTAAGTAAAAGCGTTATAAGATAAGATAGATTAGAGATTATCGCGTTAATGTATCAAGACGCCAGAGGACTCGAACGTGGCCGAGGAGGATGACGCGGCGCGCCGTAGCCGCGGCCGTCGATGACGATGACTCATGCAAATGTGTATTCCTCGCGCGCGGATTCCGGATCCGGTTTTCTTTTCGTGTTAATGAATTCGCGATCGCCTGCAGTTGATTAGAACAGGACGGCGAGCGCACGATCGGACGGTAAATTGCTAAGAGGAAAAGTCTTGCAAGCGCGCCAAGTTACGCCGAGTTGCATCCAGGAGCGCTAGATTATCTCCTCTCTAAAAATATTTATTATATTAGTACTTTCACGTTTTAATTCTAAAAGTACGTAGTACGAATGCCACAACGTGGTATAATTAGTTCTGATTTAATATTTCTGAAACGTGGTTGTATCGACCGATGCAATTTCGCTTGATTATTCATTCTATTCGGATGGCAAGAGGTGTATTTTGCCTTGGGCGCTCGTCCTTGCTTTGTTGCTGGTTGCAATATTCTCGTTGTTTCAGAACGGATTCCGCGGTCCAATTAGCGACCGGTACGCTGCAGAAGTCGATAGATTGCGAACTTTCGATGATTATTGAAAGATAATCTCGCGCAATTTTAATGGAATCGGGTTCTCCGTCAAGAAGCATTCGTAGAAGCGACCGAAATGTCCGATTAAAGCAAAGTTTGATCTAGTTCATCTTTTAGGACTTTAAAATTAGGTCGTAATATTTTAAAAATTTTATCTTTCGGTCAAGATAGAAGGTGCGTCGTCTTAAATGCATCGCCAGTTTTGTTGTACCAAGACTCACGTTATCTTCCACCAAGAATCCGAGCGAAATGGGCGAAGCGGAAGCGCCTGGATAAAGTGAGGTCTGATCTTAACAGTTATGACAAAACTGTCGATTAGTAAAACCGACCGGCGACACGAGGATGGCCAAGTCGTAAAAAGATACGGACCAACGGGAAAACGCATTCTGTTATTTGCAATATACATACAGACACGGAAGGTTGATTGAGTTCAAAGCTGGGAAGGCGGAGGAAAAGAAAGAGAGAGGGAGAGAGAGAGAGAGAGAGAGAGAGAAAGAGGTCGTGGTTCCTGCTGCGATAACGAAATAACCCGAATGACCGAAGACACGTAGACTCGTTAACCCTCGTGCTCGACGAACGGTAACGACGATGCAACTTCGACGTTAGGCACCGCTAATAATTCTGACGCCCAATGACGATCGAATGCACGGACGGAGATCAACTTAATGACTGGATTCATCATCGACGATAGTCGCCGTTCAGCGACTTGTCAGCCGCGGACACGGTCAAGAGGTCCTGACAGGATTATACGGCGTCTGGACGCATTGATTTGAATTCTAACATGTGTGTAATCATGCTTGGATAACGCGACAATCGAGCGCGGAATTAGCGCTTTAGCGAACTCGAAATCGATTTTCGCCTCGAAACTATTAATACCTTCAGTATTATAAGCATTAAGATAATAAGAATAAACGATTGAAACTTGTGGCTTATTACTTCTTCCTTCAATAATAAATAGATCTTGATTTCACTGTTCTTCTAGGAACAATCGTCTACATTTAGCAATTGTTTAAATGAAAGAAGATTGACTTTGATTGGCATTAATCAATATAACTCCCAAAGTAATAGGCACTTTGGTATTCTATCGTCTTGAATGGTCGATTCCGCTTTTCCACGTCGCGATAAACAGTTAGTTTTCTGGATACGAGGGTCGCGCACATATTTGTCGAAGCGTGACTGCGCGACTGTCGTCAATGGTCTCTCGAGTCTCGACATACCTTCTCTCGCTGTACGGACTGTTTCGAGAAGATCGATACTCCGTCGTCTTTTAAGAGGGCACGAACTTCTGGAAGTCGTCCGGGGTGTGGGACCGGCCATTGTTTCTGGCGAATCGCCAGGAATCGGAAAGCGCCTACTTTCCGTCAATCGCGATCCATCGCGCCGTTTCTTGAATAACAATAGCCCCGTCACTATTCGCGCCTAGTTGGTGCACGAAGCGGCGCTGGAACGACCTGGCGTTCACCAGGGAAAACTTTCCATTCGTCTAAACTCTTCTAAAGTTTTTCGCGAACGATAAATCTCCACTTGATTTAGCGATCTTGGTTTCCGAGAAGCTTGAACGCGCGGGAAAAAAAATTGGCGACTACGACTATCATCGTTCGCAGGTTTTGCAAGCTCGACTCGTTACGAAAACCCCGCTGATGAATGTCGCGACGTTCGTCGAAGGGTATATATAAGACGAAACGCGCATACGACTATAAACTCAGCATGACGCAGCGTTCGCCGTAGATTTGCGACAACAGGAATTTTCATCGTGTCGTTAAGGAAAGGAATTTATCACGGAAAATCTACGCGAGTCGGGACTCGCGCGTTGTTATAACGGGACACGTATTTAAGTCTCCATTCACAGGACCGTGGACAGTCCTTGCAACGGAATCGGCATCGGCACCGCGCACGGGTTTAACCTTCTGCGCCATTAGATTCCATTAAATTTCTTTGTTCCTTCCCGGAACGCGCGCATTGCCAAGCAAATGTAATTAAGGGGATAGTACACTATTGCCTCATTCGAGTATACGACTATAGGCGATTTGTATTATACTGTGAATCTTTATCGATAATATATTAAAACGCGTGTCTTTACACCTTTAGAAATCTCATCTTACCTATTGTCTTTATAATTAGCCGCGTCATTTTAATCAAATACATTTGGATTATTTTTAACTAAGTTTGTGTTCCACGATCTTTCGATCGTCCCCAGCAAACGACACATTCTCACCGACGCACCCTTTGTCACTCCAGACAAAAAGCAATCGGATGTCATTAATTCCGAACTCAGTGCAGAGTCGCCACTTCATAAGCTTCGTAACGGGACACGCGTCTTAATACCCGCGGATGGGAAGGTAGCCCTCGTCGTGAAAAAAAGCGCCGGCTCTCCGCGAGACTTTAACCTCGAAGCCATAACCATTAGGTTCCATTAAATTCCACCGATCCTCTTGGAACACGCATGCACTACCGTAGTTAGAAGGTTCCCCTGGTACTGGCGGCGGGTCGGCGGCATTCCTCGTACAACATCACCGTACATTGAGCGGACGTCGGGTCCCCTTCGACGTCCATTCGTACTGCGACCCGCTCCGCGGCGAGTTTATGGAATCGCGCGCGCGCGCGCGCGCGCGCGTAAACGCTCCGGCGTAATCCACGGTGCCAATTAAGCTCCCGCTCTATCTCGATAACAATAAGCTTCGTTTCAATTAGCAGAGGAGAACGATTTCCGCGCATGCCGTTCGATACGCCGCTGCGCCACGCGGAGCCGCTGCGTGCTTGTCCATCCGATGAAACTTATATACGCTTAACTGCAGCCTACAATCCTGTAACGTAGATGGACAAGATAAACGGTTGAGTTTAACGGAATTAATTAATGCCGATTGATGTTGTATCATATATATTATATATGTACGAACAAGGTTTCTACCGTCTTTATTATTTCGGAAGAGTAACTTCCAAAACAATTAGAAAAGTATAGCATTTTTTTGTATATTTTAGAAATTTTTTTAAATAATTGCTATATTTTTATTTGCACCTGTCACATGTTCAATTTGCTCTTTTAACGTCACTTATCTTATTTCAAAATCCGTACAAGAGAAATCTGAAAGAGTAGGTCGTACACGTACGTTATATCTTCTAGATGTCAGCTTTGGTCAAAAACAGTAAGGAATTATTGTTATTATCATTAGTAAAGTCATCGAGGTGTGACTTGATGTACGCCGCTGATGTCAAAATGTGTATTACACGTTCATAATTTTGCAATTCGGTAACTGACATGTTTACGACCGTTATTATTCGCCATGTAACGCGTCGGTTTAACGAACAATCTGATTTCATCGTGCCAGTTCTAATATTATTAATGCCAAGTGAATGTCGATTATCTTCAGCAGCCTCCCCGACGTCGCGTCCGTCGGTCCCAACGAGGAAACGGCAAACGAGTTTCGCGTAGGTGCGAACACGCAACGCTTAAGTCAGTTATGCAGCGGAATCGCTCGCCGTGGACGGTAAAATAGAGGGACAAGTATCGCGTACGGGGTTTACTTTACGCCGGGGATGTACCGGCGGCGAGCGGCGATCGCCGTGCTCTCGCACGCTTCCGCGATCGCCGATCTCGTATGCTGCCCCGTCTATCTTGGTCCCGCGAACGCGGATGTATCTCGCGATATAATTGCGACGAGAAATAGAAGAGAAAGGGAAATCTACATCTTCCGAACGAGGCTGTCTTCCTTTACACGACAGGATTCTATTAAGATTCGAATGTAAGCAGGCGGAGTGACCGTTTCACCACCATTTTAACGCCACGAGAGATATATTGTGTCTTTTATATATACTTTGTTGAAGATAGTTTCCACCGCGTCGGAAAAATGTCAAGGCGGAATCCGTGAGATATGTGCATGCAACGTAGACACAAAGTTGTGGCGCACACGATGTGCGCTCTATTGTCGTCATCGATCACACGGCGACGACACTGGTTATACAAGCCCGAGGATCGCGACGTGCAACTTCATCTATAGCTTCAGATGGTCCACGATAAGCTTTGTCGTCGACCAGGCAATCTACGGTTCCCCGTTATCAGGGTGCACGATTCCGAATGCTTTCAATAACCACCGCGGGGTCAATCGAGAATCGAGCGGTCATAACATTTCAATGTCTTTACCTCAATACCCGTTCGTTCCATTTCGCAATGTATCTGTCATCGTTACGTTCCAACCGCTTGATAGAAATACCAACACGGCGAGAGTATGGCGGAAGAGATTTAGTCGGGGGGAGCAACATATTCTGCAGATTTTATTCGCCGAGTTCAGTTTCGGTGTTCTTTCTCGTGGAAAGGAGACTTTTTTCCTTTCCCCGAAATATTTCTTCTCGCAGCACGTGCGAGTTCCACTCAAGCAATTATTTGCTTTTATTCGCGGGCGATTTTATACGCGTATTATCGCGTATTATTGAAAGTAATTGTATTAGGAAAATGAATATAATAATAGCTGATCGGACGAAGAATAAAATAAGAAAAAATGTATTTAAAAAACATTATTAATGTAGTACTAATAAATCCTTGGTTTTCCGCCATAAAAGACAGCGGACGTTTTTGCGGGCTCGGGCTGTTTCCGATCGGCGAAACTACCGGCGCGGCGGCCGGTGCCGTTCCCTCGTGGTGGGTGGTTCCTTGCGACTTCAACAGACCTTGACTTCGTGTGTCGCGCCGCTAGAAGAGTTTACGAGCCTTCGCCAGCCCGTCAAAGGCGGTAACACGACACTGATTACTATTTCACGAACTAAACTACACGAGACCACACGGTGCTGCATTCACCCGGACCCACGTGGCTCCGTGCGGGCCCCCCTTTTTCTTGGATCTTCGTATCATTCTTCCATCGTCTACGACTCTCCGTCAGTTCCGAATAAAGCAAGATGTCCGACGAGCAACCGCGAGAAGGGTCTGCTTTGGGAATTCTCAGAGTATTGTGTTACGGTCTGACGGCATTTAATAATCCAGAACTTCGTCGGCAGAGCAAGACCGTTAGTTCACAAATTGCAACTACTATCATGTCCTCATATTTTTCTTTAGATGATAAACAATAGAACATTGATATCCGTGTAATAGTCGTTAATTTTATCAATAAATTTGCATTTCTATGCGAATAATAACAAACAATGCGAATTAAATTTTGTCGAATCGAAGGTGATTTGCGGAGGTAAATGTGATTTAACATGCTAAAGGACGACGGCTGCACTGTCGCCGCTGCCGCCGCCTAGCATTTGTAATCCCGGACTAGATAAATTTTTAATGCCTCGTGCCTTCGTGAATCCGCCGATTCTAATTGCGGTACGCGACCGACATGAGGCGCGAAACGAGGAAGTGAGCCGCTGCCCGATTCTCGTCAACAATTTCGGGTCATTAACCTGCCGCCGCGCTCGCCGGTGGAGAGAGGTCGGGGGATTAAGAAATACCATATATAATTCTTTGAAAAGGACTACCATCGCGGTAATCACCATTCCTCCTGCTTGCGCACTTCACCCAGAACTGCAACCAGGAGGAAGGTAGTTGACCTGCCGCCGCGCTGTGCTCCGCGCGCGATTCACGGCACGGCTCTTCGCCGAAGAGGTGTGCGTGGAGAAGAGTGACGTTCTCTCTAATTTTTTGAGAGATTGGCTCTCCTCGCGTGCATGAAAGATGTCATTTACAGGAAGTAAATCCCTGGAACCGGCATACGGCGCGGACAGCTGTACGCGCGCGGTGTTCGGGATATTTTGAAATTCAACGTCTTTCGCGCGGCGCGAGTTGTAATCAAAATCACTGCCAGACAAATTACACGTGCCTTCATTCGTGCGAATGACGTCTCTCCTAATTACTGCATTAATGTGTTCTCGCTTTGGGATACTTTGCGTAAAGCATTCCGTCTGTTGCGGAGGCCTTGAATCCATCGCGCGGCGATCCAAATCTGACTTGCGAGCCAACGCTAAGTTACACGTTACGAAACGTGTCTTTATCGTGTTAGGAAAACGCTTTGGAACGCTTAATCTTCCGCCTTGGTCATGCTACCATGTAGCGTAACATCGAAACATCAAGGTTCGTGCAATTTACAAAGTCGGTTAGCGTGGCACGACACGCAACGCGCAACGTGTAGCGCGAAGTTTCGATCGTCTAATTCTGGTCGGACACGAAATCCACCAGGGGACGGTCGAGGACGAGCGGGGGACGTTGGATGAAGGGTAATCGTCGCCGCCGTGCATCCCTCTCTCTCTCTCTCTCTCTCTCTTTCTTTCTCTAAATCAGTAACACGGCTTTCTAACATGTATAATAATTTTCCCATGTACAACTCGGGACGCAAAGCTCACTCTCTCGAAGAGGGAATTAAATTCTCATTATATCGTACGCGCGAGTGTCTCTTATCGGTGAATCCGTGTAGCGCCGAGGCACTCTAACGCACCTTTCGCGCGTCACGCAAGCTTCATCAACGCGGTTTTGCGTGCGCGTGTGCGCATATGCCTGTGACATAAACACTGATTATCCCGCCTAATATCATTTTTGCGCGATCTCCCCGTGTGCGTCTGTTGGAGCTGGAAATCTCTCGCTGGGACTTTCCGCAGTCCCGGTGTAGCTGCCGCAAGGTCTCGCGACAGCAGTCCTACCGTGTTTTCAACGTAACTGTTGTTGATGACTCCCAACATTATCCGCCCAGCGCAATGACTTCAGGGAAGAACTGTTCCGGCACCGAGAAAAATACATTGTTTCCTGGATAACGTTTCGTCGCGTGTGTAGCCATTGTCCTATTAAGATATTACTCGTACGAGTAAGAACGATCGTCTTCCGGCACCTTGGCAGACTTCCTCCTGTCAAACGTTCCGTACAAAACGTTCGTTGCCCTTGGCGCGCACGTGAAGATACGTGGGAGACGGATCAACGACGAGGAAGGTTCAACGTCGCCATCAACAATCGGTATTTATTGACCGAACGTCGACGACGGTGCGCGTCCGTGACGTTTCCCAGACATCCATTTCAGAATTTATCTCGCGGCTTTTGCCGCTTGAAATTGGTTCCGAGTAACAGCCGAGCGCTAAGCTATCCTAGAAGGGCTCGCTAATGGGTTAAGTTAGGTAAAAATGTCCGCGTAAAGCGGAATGTTACTTCCTCGGACCGAACAAACGAACGTAACGAGGGAACCTCGCGTTACAATGTGTCTCTTTGACTAGAAGCAACTTAGCGCTGTATCCGAGAGCGTTTCCTTCTCCATATTTAGGGCCGGTCTCACCAACATTGTACTGTTCAGCGACGTCCGTTATTTTTTTTTTGTTTCCGACGTGATAATTCAAGACGTAACTGCCGACGATTCTTAAATATTCGTACAACCATTTCTACACTGAAAAGCGTCGCGAATTTATGATCCGTAAACATGACTATAACATCGTTTCCGATCTTCGCGCTATGCAATAAGCAATCGAGTCATGAAACCAAAGCTGATAATTAACCGATGCCGTAATCGACCGATGCGACGTCCTTGACTGTGCCGAGCATGACGATCATCGACGATTGATGGAACCCGAAGAAATTGGCGGAAGGTCTAATAAATTCGCCGGTGATTATCGAGAAGCGATCGAAGGTCCGATACAACCGCTGATGTCTGCGTCAGTAGGATAGAAAGTACCAATCGCCATTATTCGATGGAGTTGATTGATCGTAATCGTCGTAAACACGAGACACGAGTCGACGATTACGTCAGCGGCAGCAGCCGATGATAACGATCGGCGTAAGTAATTCCATAGCATCATGATGCGTTTGACTGGAGAATAATGTCACTCTGCAAGTCAATTTTCTCCTAGCTACGACCGTAGAAGAGACATGTGCGTAGCGAAAAGTTTTTCCCTCGAAGATTTTTTTGTCGGTTCAAACCACGATAATCAATTCAACACATTTGACATGTGTAAATAAAAATAAAAATATCTATTAATACTTTTATTTTTGCCATATTTTTATTTTCTGAATCAGGGATAATGTAAGTGCGAATGTCTACGAGAAGTTGAGGAATTCTAATTGTTGAAGCTAAAGCAGGAACTCGCAGTGAGACCAGAGATCGTTAAGGAAGTCGATGCGCGCGGGAGAGGGATGCCCTGGGAGTCGTTAAACGGGATACAGAATCGCCGAGTGGATACTATTTTGCCGAAAAAGGTGAGAATTCCTCGCTTATTACATGTTGTGTTCTTTCTCTGAATATCATCGGCATTCTTCTTCTCTTCACTTTTCTGAATCGGTTGGTTACATAAATATTTTTGTTTCACTAATTTCTCGTTCTAAAAATTGATAGAGATAGATTTCGTAATTATCCTCAATAAGCAAATAATGGAAAATAAGTCTTTAAAATTATATCCTTTTACATTACGAATAAATAAAAAAACTCGTATCGCATGATTAAGGACGCTGACAGCAGATGCAATGTCTAATCGGTTCAACTCTGATCATGACCCCGACGTGGTCTCATTACGTTGCTCTACGACGCGGTACAGCATTAAAACATTGCGTAATAACGCCCGGATTCTAATCGGGGCTCTAATCAAGGCATAATACCACGGTCGCGGCGATATGGCAGACGGAGGCAGGATTCGATCCGTTACTCCCGCCGGCCTGACGAGCAAATTTACGACGAGGTATATCCTTCCGTCCTCGGGATAGGCGACCGGTAATATATCATATTCCAAGATTCATTATCTCCGGATAATGCGCCTCGACTACGCGCGCGTACGTACGTACGTGGGTATATATCCTGGAATCCACCCCGCTGCTAATACCCTTTATTATCCCGGACGATCCCTTTTCCATGCCGCTCAAGATACCAATTAGCGCGCGTCAATGTTGTCCGACGCGTACATCGAGCGCGCAGCGCTCGTCGGAAGCGTCGTAAGACGTTCCGCGAGTCTCAGGATGCCTCTCCGTAGGCAACCGCGTCCTTGCCCGAGGCTGCGCGCGAGTATTTATAGGCGATGATATCCTAGACTCCTCTCTCTCCTGTCTCCCTTTTCTTTTCATCGCGGAGCTGCCGCTGTTTCTTCGTCGCCGTCGTCATCATCGTCATCGTCCTCGCCGTCGTCGACGTCGCTTACGTCGGCGCTCTTCCCACCCAAGAGAGGCGCATCTCTTCCTCGTTTCTCATCTTTTCCCACTTGCTATCATCTCGTGAATCACCGTGCTATCGGCCGTGGCGCCCGTCGTCCTGCGTTCGCCAAGGTGTTCCCATCATGCGAGCATGTCAGTTTCATTCACATGCCCCGGGAAAAAGCCGACTCCCGCGTATGGGAGGGCTGGGTATCGGGGTGATATCGGGGGAACAGGAAAGAGCCCTTTGATCGCTAATAGATTATATTATACGACGAAGCGATACTTTCGTCCGTTAATACGTTTACGTTGAGCAAGACCTCCAGTCAACAAGGGGAGCGCTGCCAGTTCGAGGAACGGAAGTCTGTATAGGTATCTTTCTTCCTCGATGCTCTTGAGAAGATGCGCGTCGCTCCTCCTCTCTCGCCGATCTAATCGATAAATAGCTCGATCACAGCGAAACGCTGGCAGAGCTTCGCTTCGCTTTGCAGGATGATTTTAATATAGATTTTAATGGTATTAGTCGTTTCGCTTCTCTCGTTAGCCGTCGAGGAAATCTGTCACAAAAGGGTATTACTTCCGCGAACGTTTCTGCCGTGGGCGCACGCACACCTGTCGCGCGTTCACGTCAATGGCGCGGGACGAAATCTTCGCCGGGCACTCGAGGCACGATGTGTTTTCCCGTCCGCTCCCGGAAAGCAAAGTTCCCAATTAGCCGTGAGTGCCATTAGTCGCGGGACGATGACGCGGAGGGGAGATGGCCGGTTCGCTTTCCTGGCGAGATAACCCGGCGGGCGCGAGTTGAACGACACACGGCGCACACCGGATGTCGTCTCTCTCTTGGCCGCTTTGTTTCCTCCGCTGTTCCGAGGCGTGAGTTCTCTCGACCGAGGGAAAAAAACAGTAAGTACATTGTCTGCCGCCGGGCAATGTCAAGGTCCGCCACCATTATTGGGCTGTTTACACGTAAACTCGTGGGTCATTCAGCGGGAAACAAAACGTCACGCGTGCAAGCTCTCATGGAAGCGTCCGGGTTGGTAGTGCGAGATCGTTTGAGCAACACTCGTTAGAGATATTCGCTTCTTTATTCAGTCCTTTGCAATTATACTCTAAATAAATTTACAACGCGCATTCCTTTATATTTATTTGTCCATTTTACGCGTGCCAATGACTTGTTATTTTTATTAAGCAAAAGAAAGAAAAATTGTCCTGAGGCATCTATAAATATAGTTTGGCAATGTTATTTATGATACAGCTCGTTTTACTCTGTAACACGCACGACACTCTTACGGGGCGTCCCCTTATAACATATTCTACCCAACTTGTGTGTACGTTAGGAAACGTGTTTTTGACGAGCTGATTTTGCATCAGTGGTCTGTAGCGAAAGGTTTGACAAGCGGCAATCTCTACGGCGTGAAGGCAATTAAAGTGTAATCTTCGGGTTTATTCCCTCAGCGACGTTCGAGGGGACAGAACTCGAGAAAAAGAACTCCGTGCGGGCAACGCACTAACGAGACCGGGGAACGCGACGCGTCTTCTCCCGGCGGGACAGGGGGTTGATGACGCGACCACGGGTATATCGTCCTTTTCAAAACGGAAATACCGAATGACATCACGAACCGGTCAGCGTGCAGCGCGCGATTGGAGCCTGCGCGGCAATCCGCGAGTTCGAGATTCGTCGGCGGTGTCGTAGTGCAGGATATGATTGCGATCTCCTCTGCGCGCCGCGGTGTGTTTCTTTTCTTCTTCCTCTCGGGTCCGCAATCGCTTGCGCATCGACGTCGCCGCGCCGCCGCCAGCCGCGCCGGCAGGATGACTAAACGTGAGAAGGATCCTCCTGTCAGGCGCGAACGGTCAGGGACTCGCGTAGCGTTCGACAAACGAAGTCGGCATCTTCGAAAAGAATGGAGCGCCCCGACAACGCATCCGGACAATCATTTTGTAATACTCGAAAGCGTCCCGCTGCGAGGCGGGATTTAAGAGCCGTTATGACAGCCGATCCGCGATGTAACACTATGATACATTAGATGATGTGCGACCAATTTGGAATACGCTGAAATAA
This sequence comes from Temnothorax nylanderi, assembly GCF_030848795.1. Taxonomy (NCBI): domain Eukaryota; kingdom Metazoa; phylum Arthropoda; class Insecta; order Hymenoptera; family Formicidae; genus Temnothorax; species Temnothorax nylanderi. Next base: position 1,483,651 of record NW_027249075.1, read on the forward strand.
GATGATATCGATTTAAGGAAGAACTTAAAAGAGGGATATGTCGTCTAAATTTTGTTAAAAGTAATTTTGTTTAGAGAGAAAGAAAGATCGAGAGAGAGAGGATGATTCTAAATAATATTATTTTATAAATACTAATGACTACAACATAAAATAAGATTTAATGATTAAATAAATTTTATATATCGTTTCCTCGAGATTTTAATTTCTCGAAAAATTTAAAGTTTGGGGTTTTCCTAAAAAAAGAGTAACTTCTTCTTAATATATTTTCGCAAGAAAATAATATTTCTATATATATATATTTTTTTTATTGCATTGGCAGACACGTAGCGTAAATAGGATTAAAGCATAACAAATCGAGTAAAATTATCTTCTACGTTTCCATCGAGATTTTCGCAATTCAAGGTGGCTGTCGATTATAAACATCTATAATTATCGACCAGTTAACGTAACTCGTCCTGAGAAAAACAGCAGCGCGATAATAATCATCGTTCATGATAAAATAAAACAGTTTTACTGTGGCTCGGAACTCGATTTTCATTAGCCTCTAAATACCGTAATTTATTTTCATTATGTCGTTCAACGAGCTATATAATACAAGGCAGCGTGCGTGTATTACACGCGATAGATACAGCACTACGATGATGTCATGATTCTTCAAGGAATCGCATATATTTAATGTTGCAATATTGATATCGTGTATTCGTTTTGTCTCGCATGAGTTTTTCATTATCGACATTTGCATATCGCGTGCGTAAACATTTTGCGATGCGTTAAAGTTTCAATACCTTTAGCAGTAAAATATGGAAAGGCCTATTTGAATCTTAATCAATATTTTTAATTAATTAACTTTTATCGTTTCGCCTTCGTTAACTATTATGGCTGATGGTCACGTTACACCTTGGTTGATATCTTATTAACACCATGACGATTATGGTCGCACATTAATTAAATCAGCTTTTAATTACTGTAAAAGTTGAATACATGCACGCACGCGTAATAATTAATAACCTACAAGCCGAAAAAAGTTGTAAACGTTCGATACGAACCGGACGCTTGTAGCTGATCCAGAACAACTTTTTCATCTCCGTCCGTTCCGTCCGTTCTTTTCTCGGTGCTCCTTTTTTCACTCGCGTCTTCGTCCCCTTGCCGGCTGTGTATCGCTCCCTCTACACGTTTTTTCTTCCCTCGTTCTCTCTGCATATTGATAAGAGATTTTAGCTGGCGCGCGTGAAATCTCGGAGATGAAAGGCGCTGTAAAAAATGCAATAAACTGTAAGCTAATTTTTGAGATCAAAGCGGATCGCGCGCGCGGGAGACCTCCGCGTCGTCATGTTCCCGGCGACTTCACTCTCGTTGAGTTCGTATAAAGTGCGTGCGACGACGAGCAAACGTTCTGGTACTCCGCCCTTCGTTATTGTGCTTTCATTTCCTTCATCGCGCGTACGCGTATTGTACGACGAAATTAATTTTTCCTAGCTCTTCAAAAAAAAAGTAACCTAGTTGTCTAAATGCTAAATGCAATTGCTATACAGCAGAAAGATTCAGTTATTTAATTTGAATATATATAAAATTTTATATTTTACAGTAAAATACTAAATAAAATAATAAGTAACAGAAACAATATCGTTTTCATTTCTTTTATATTAAAAAATTTATTTATTCTTAAGATGGAATGTTTTAATTTTACCCTTTTACCCTTTATACAGATATTGTTTGGAGGAAATATATTGGTGAGCTAATAATGGACGGTGTGAATCCTTAAGTAGGGATTTGAGAGACCAATGAGTTTTTTTCATTTGGCGAGTGACGCGGGTGATGGATTAAATCTGGCTGATACATCGGCTGTTTCACAGGATGCGTTGTGCGTGGGCGCCGAAATTAATTTGCAATTAATTGGCAAAGCGCTGCAGGACACGTTCGAGAGTGGGTGAGGAAATCCTTCTCCATTTCCACGTGCCGGCTTAGGTGCCGGCGGCGGCGTGTCGATTAAATTTGGAAATTACGTGGCTATGCCTGATACATGCGTGTAGAATGGAGGAACGCTAAAACGAAAGGAGAGGAGATTGGCATCGCGAAATATACAATGGAGCCTAACACTCGATCCTCTTATTCGGGGAAAGTCGACTTTGAGATAAAAAAGAAATTTACAGTTAAAATGAAGAACCGTCGCGTCGGGGGGCTATCTTTATTCGTATATCTTTCACCGAGCCGCCCTTTCAATTCAAAGAAGACATTTTTTTTTATCCAATGCAAGATCATCTCTCACAGCGGCCGCCTCGAAAATCTTCCAGAAACCACACGTGTTCTAACTCTCGATTTCGACGAAAGCACGGAATACGCCGTGAGATGCACTATTAATTGAGTCCATATGTTTATTAATCGTGCGCATCGCGCGCGTCGGCCTAATAGCGTACCTTGTTTAGAGCGATCCCTCTAATCGCGATCTCGATTTTTTGCCGGTCACCCGACGAAAGTTGCTAGTCAGACACGGCGGGATGGTCCAGACGGTTTTTGCGGCCGAGCCCGCGCTCCGATACGCGTGTATGCGTGAACGTGTTCTACTGTGCTCACGTATATTCACACGCGTGCACGCGATTGTCGGAAATTATAGCCCTTGTATCACATTGGTTTATCCACGCCGTGTTGAAACAACCCCACGTTATTCGCGATTACCACCCCTATTAGTATCCGTCCGTGACGTCGTCGAGCCAAATGAAACAGGATGGGAAACGAGAGCCCTCGTTGATCGCGGAGGGAATCAGTTATCCCCGACCGACCCGATGAAATTTCCACGATAATGATAATAATATAGTTAGCCCCCGTCGCGCGAGGGGTTACGACTCTTGGACGCGCGAAGAAAGAAGAATCTAATTTTCTCGCCTAACGAGATTAATTCGTTCAGCGATGCCCTGGCCGCGCGACAGCGAGACGCGAGAGATTCGTTTAATTTCAGATGATTGGGTGGCGGCCCGCCCGGAGCTATATCTCTCTCTCGTGATTCCATTTCGAAAGAGTCAACGGCACTTTATAACAACTTGCTGCAAGGTGGTCGACGGTTTCTCATGATTAAGAATTCTTGAGACATGGGAACTGATCGGAATTTATGTTAATTACGCTAAGTTGTACGTTATTTAGTGTTTGGAGTTAAGAAATTGAGTTTTTTATTACATGAATTAATTTTACATACAGGCTACATATATTTCTCTTTCGTCGCCGTTGATCGTTTGAGCGACATCGATATAAAATATTTTATCTACCGTTGAATCTTAATATTTATTTTCTTGTCTAGCGTCAAATTTACTTCCAAGACTTCGCATTATAATCATCAAACCAGAAAATTAGGATAATTATTTTTATATTACAATATTGACGAATAAGATTTCGATAGCACGTCTATATGCTTTGAGCATTTTATGAGCTCAAACGCAAAAGAGAATTTTTGTTATTCTTGTTATTTATTTATTCATGTGTTTAGAAAAAGAGATACACGTTACAAATATGGCCGTAAATGGTACATGTATAACATTACGCAGAGTTATTACACTCTTGACACGAATTCTCTTTTAAAAGTATATAATTTTTAGGAGTAAACGGGCATTCGCACTTCGTTTCAAGTTCGTTCAAGTTGCTAATTGTCGTCGTGCGAAACGTGAGAGGCCAGCGGTCCAGGTCCGACCTTGACCACCGAGTGGGACCGGACCGGAGCGGTACCGGAAACGGCGGAAACGCACGAGTGAGACGCTGCATCGGAATGTCGCGTCCGGTAAGATGTACGGGCTAAAGAGCGCGGCGTGACGCGATGACCGCGACCTCGCTCGCCGGACGCAATCTCGTGTGGAATCTGGCGGACGCGGACGGTTCGTTCGTTCGAAAACGATGTACCAGTTAGATAGGGGGCCACTGGACTAGCGGTTCCTTTTTTTTTCCTCCTCGTATACGACGCGTTAGGCAGGCCACGAGCGCATACCGGCGCGATGCCCGGTGGGGCTCACGACGACGATGGCGCGGGGGGGGGGGGGGGGGTCCACTAGGCCTCCGCGGTACCTGTCGCGATAGGACAGCGCGGACGGAGACAGTGGTTGTCGTTTGCGAATGAGCAAGTTACGGTGTGCCGTTGTCGTTTCCAGGAAACTAGGTAAATGGATCTGGATCATTGGAGCGAGTCGTCCATCGTGAGCGACTGCGCTCCGCTCGCTCGCGAGCGTCTCCGCGCCGAGGGGTACATTGGCCTGTGCATAACGATATGCGGATTCGCTCTGAGAAATTGCTCGGGAGATTGCGATACGACGTTCATCGAGACCGCTATCGATGTATCGGCGATATTATCCGGCGAGCGGCGGGTGGTTCATTGAGACAAAGAGACCCGATTAATCTCGGGCTGGATATACGCTTTGCCGGGACATAACCGAGATGCAAACTAACGGTTAACCGACCCTTCAGGCAATATACTTAGAATACGCCGATCGGCCGATGGAATACGAGAATTAGATTCGAACGTTTATGCCGGCAAAGTCGTTGACTCGGACGAATATAATTATAAAATGAATACACAATGGTCAATGTGAGTGATAATAATTATTTTATCGATTGTGGGAGAAAAAAGATGACAAATGTTAACAACAGCAAATGTATAAATTAATGCATGCAAGAGCAGAAAGCAAAAGCCCCATCAAAATAATTCATTTTATGTCATATGTATTCATTAAATAAATTAGATTAGATTATTCTTTGAATTACAATTGTTTTCAAATTCGTTTTCCTATAAGATCTCGTGTGATAAGAGAATAAGATTCACTTTCTAATGATTTAAATCAGTATCGTTTCATTTATCGGCGTTTGACGAACATCGTATGATTTTGTGTCGCTAAAAAGTTAAGTGGTTTCAGGACTGGCGCGCTCGAGTTCGTAACAATGTGTACAAGGACTTCGCAGACAGGCTCTTCCATTAAAGTCGCAGGGGTGAAGGACCGGAGCCGGAGCAATTAATCGAGAGAGGCTCTCTCGCCTGAGTCTGAAATAAATTAATCGGGCGGCGCGGGGTAAATCGGCCGACAACGAAAGATAAATGAGCAGCCGGTGGCACATCCTTATCGCCAGATTAAAATGCCAATTAATTTCGGTGCCGGGGCTATATAGCGCGATCCCCACGCAGGTTATCAGTGGTACGCGGGCGTGCCCGCGGTATGCCGGCTGAATAAATGCATGAAGAATCGATCCCCGCGCGCGGCCGATCGGAAAATCAACATCCGCGTTCCCCGGAATTTCCGTGTGCGCATCGCGAGGTAATCAGGAATGCATCCAGGGTGCCGGGGGTAGAGGGATTCTTGGTCTATCTGAAACGAGAATTCCGTGAATTACGTCTAGAATCAGGGCTACTCACGGCGACGCACGTTGAATATCAATGACGACCGCAGCTCTTTCCGCCGTGTTCGTGGCCGCAGGGTCATACGGCTGGAGGGCCAGATCTGGAGCCCTCCGTCCTCGATACGTTATCGCTCGCATCTAATTGCCGTCATTACGTCCCTCTTCTAACGCACTTTAGAATAGAAATGATAAAAGAAACATTTCTTTCCGAGAGCGAGTACGTTTTTAAACAAACTATGCCTTTTGTTGTCAAAATGTGCAGATGAAAACCACACATTTTGATGTATGATTAAAATGACTGTCACATAAATTGTTTTTCCTTTTTAATTTGAACTTAACTCGTCACATATCGAAGTTGGAACGTGTTCTACAATATAGTAAGATATTACCAAAGGTAGAAGAAATTTAAAGAGAGTAGGTTTCGTAGATTTTTATAAAAATGTTCCTACACACACACACACACACACACATCTCTGCCGCGCGCAAGAATTACAGGGAACGTTGCACGACATTAAGAAGGGGGATGTTATTTGGGTTCCATTTACCGCTTATGACTTTATATGCGGGATAGGTACGACAAGATGAGTTTAAATAAACGTCGCCTTTACGAATATTTACGTAATACCCCGGCCGGCATTAAAATAATTGCTCCGCTCATTACCGGTAATCGTGCCCCGCAAAGAAACTCTTTGAAGTCACGAAGACGTGATCCTCCACGATCTTATGCGGATCTTCGTGACTCGGAGAATCCGTGGAGGAATCTTCCCAAGGATGCGCCGGTTGTCCGATTGGATCCTGCGGAAGGAAGCGTATCATCTCGCGAGTTTCTTACGCGGGACGAGCGCGCGACGTCCTATAGCGTATATACGCACGGGGGTAAGTACGTGCATACCGTACACGCAGATCGCCCGGCGATCCTGTTTAATTACGGGGATCGTAGTAGCGCGACAGATGCCGTGAAGAGGCGCCTCGTCGATTTTCTGGGAAGAGAAGACGCAGAAGCCCCGTCGCGTTGCTTCCCGCGTCCACGTCCGCGTCCTCGTCGCCGCGCTCGTCGTCGTGCTCGTCGACGGGCGAACAGCCTGCGAGCAGGAGAAGAGAGAGAGTGAGAGACTTTGATATTTATAGTGCCGTACGCCGGGAGACCCGTAAAAACACCCGGCGATTCGCAATCCTGAAATAACAGGTTACCTCGGAGCGGAGTAAACGGGAGGAGCAGAGCGCGCGCAGGGCAGAGTCCTGCAAGAACCCTGAAGAGGGCGAGGAGGATGAGAGAAGAAGGAGAAGAAGCAGAAGAAGAAGATGAGCAGGGAGGAGAACGAGACGCGGTGGAACGACGGGAGGGCGAGGGGGAGGGGCGGGAAGGGGAGGCCGTGAGTGGTTCGGCCTGTAAGAAGGAGCAGGTTTCTATTTATACCGCGTCACCGCGAATCAAAGACCCTGCGGAGTACGTAGGGAAGTCAAGAAGGGTACTCGTTCTCCTCTTCCTTTTTGCTACTCGCGCGTACTTTCCTTCTCTCTCTCTTTCTCTTTCCCCCATCAGCCCTCTTACTTTTTCTCGCGGTACGTCCTCCCTCCGCTGTACGGACCTCGCCGAAAATTGGTAAATGAGCCGTTGGTATTCGCCGAACGTTCGCGACGTTCCATCTTCCTGCACCCGGCTTACACGTTTAACGTGCGACAACCTTTTTGGGCAGACGTATTACGGCGATGCCCGGTACCTGACAGGGCCCTCTCCCCCTCCCCCCCCCCGGTCCTCGTCGTCGGCGATCCACTTCACCCCTTTTTCTTCGTACTTCGCTCCTCCTCGCGTCCTCTTCCTGAAGCTTTTTCCGAGAAGCTGATTAATGAACGTGACAGGTTTTGGGCGCTTCGCTAATGTTGCGATTCACGAGTGGAAGCGAAGCGATGTGTCACTCTGGTGACAGGTCCGACAAGAACGAACAAGAAGTCTGCGGGAAGAGAAACGCCCGATACCCCTTGAAATTAACTATTTCTGGAATTGTCCATAATGATTCCAAGAGAGTTTATGACTCTAAAGGAAATAGTAAAAAAATTTAACTTCTTATACATTTCCAAAACTGCGTGGTTCACGTTTATACGAATATGATGCGCAATTTGTCATTTGACCGTTCAATTTTCTTTAAGAGCAATTTCTTATTTTCAGATTAAAATACAAAATTGCACTTCATAAGATGAATGCTCACGCACAGTCGGATCCATCCGGACGGGACCCTCCGTCGGCAGAGGAGAATAGAGTAGCATGCAAAGAGAAGCGAGAAGCGGAAGAAGCGGGAAAAGAATAGGCACGTCGTGCGGCGTACGTGATGTATCTTTATATGGTTTAGTCGCAAGCGCCAAGGGAAGACGAGGGGAAACAGTAAGAAGCGTGGAAACCTTTCGCGCAGTAACAGTTAGTCCATTGTTAGCAACGCAGAGCCACATGTTAACACTTTGGACATTATCTATTCGTTAGCTATATTCCAGCTGGATTCACTGGTGTAAATATCCTGCAGAATCGGAAAACAAGATAAGAATGTTATATCAAATATTTATTGTGACACAACGCGTCATTTTAAAACGGTATATATGTGCATTTTAAATAAAAAGACCAAAAAAATCACAAATTTCTGCTGCAAACTTTGTTAACGCTGCCAATATCGTGCGAAAATTTACAATAGCCCGTATGTATATTTCTTCTTTTTCGCAGATGCTTTACTGATTAAAGATTGATGGTCATTCTTGCGTTTTCGATGTTACCGCTTTTCTGTCTTCTTGCCTAGTAACCTCGAAATCTACGAAATGTACATTCTGTTTCTCTACGAGTTCGCCGGTATCATCCGTCCACCAGCTGTCAGCATGCCGAGAGAACTGGGCAACGCGGCAAAAACCGAATTGGGAAACGAAACTCCTCGAGCGTGACGGCGATCGTCGCTGCGCTCCAGTCAACCTTGACTAGGACACATCGACGCTCGCGGAACGTCGTGTTCACAGGCGTATGCACGACTACGTCTCTGAACGTTGCCCAAAACGAATGTATTCCGTCAATGATATGGCTTACGACCACCTCGTGAGCACCGGTACCGCGCGTTAAGACACCGAGTCTCGCACCGAATCATAACGGTGTTTCGCCAAAGAAAAGAACGAAAAAAAATATGCCAAGGACCGACTCGTCGGTCGTTATACGAATTATTTGTTTCGTAAAAATAGGGCTGATTTGCAGTCCTTAAAACTGTCTTATTTACTATCACGCGAAATTTGACGATGATTTCTGACTAACGACAATTATGTGCCGTCTGACTTTTGCTTCGCGAGTAATTTTGGAGCTAACAAAATTAAACGAGAATACCAGAAAACGTTATATAAATTTGCAAAAGATTCAAGTTTCGAGAATTGCTCAGAAAGGGGATTTTACCTGTCTAAATAGTTAAAAGTTGCTTTTATCTTCATTAAGTGCAAGTCCAACGTACGGATCGATATGAAACAAATGGAATTACCGGAAAGTATTCTCGCGCGGTATTTCTTCGAATGAGACTTGTTAGAATAGGCTTCGTCATGAAACAAAATCGCGAAAAGATTCAGTTATTGACGTTTCGACGTGATCAAAGGTCCTTCACGCACGTCGAATCCTGCAGGCAGAGCAAAGGCCACCAGATCGGAAGGTGGGAGGAAGTCTAAGTCGAGCGGAAGACGGCTCCATCTAATCGAATTTCCCCCCTTCGTCCCGTCCTCTTGTTCCTCTGCCTTTCGCCTCTATCTGTGCAAGTCTCGAGGAGAAGCCGCCGCTCGCCGGGAAGAGTGATTTATTCGTCAATGGGCGACGGTACAGGTAGGTCGTAAAGTTCACGATGGAAATAGGATTTCAGCGGACAGGTACGGCGTGTATACTCCTCGCGAAAGAAGCCGCGCGCATCTCCTGCGCTTCTGCGGCCTCCGCTTCTTCTTCCTCGTCCTCTCTCTCTCTCTCTCCTCTTTCACGCCAAGTCGGGGTGCCGTGTCGTAATAAGAATGACAGGTTTCCACCGGTGGCGCGTCGGTGTATTTCTACGGTTGACACGTAGAATCCTCGTTAGGCCGGAAAGGATTCGCGAATAAATCACCGGCGGTGTATTAACAGCGACGGTAATTTCGTGGCACGAATTACCGGTCATACACGGAGGCTACCTACCTACCGACCTCTCAGATTCCCGGAGACTCGCGCGGTGTGTGTCGGCGATTTAAGGCGCGTGTAAATCATCGGCCGTGGACCGTTTAACGTCGATAACGTCCATTTACTTCCCTTCTTTCGCGGTACTTCTTTCCTCAGTTTTCGCTTCTCTTTATTTTCTTTATCGCGCATGTGTCGCGTCGAACTTCGTTCGCGGTAACGTCGCGCCGCGCATGGGAAGAAGTTATTCACAGTGGCGTACGTTCCTGTGAAATTGCGCCTACGTATCCGCCGCAATCTATAAGAGACCGCGGAAGTGGACGATAAAGCCATTAATGAGATGTTTCGATAGCGGCCTGCCTAAGGATACAAGCTGCGCGGAGGACTCGCGGCACTCGCGCGCGAGGCAATTTCCGCAATACGTAAAGATCTTGGCGCCTTCGGGGCCGCGCGCCGCGGTGCGAAAAGTAACAACGGAAGAATGCGCCTGGGAATGCGTGGCAGGCTCATTTAAATTCCTATCATTCGTTATCAGAGCTGCCCCCGGTGGACTCTTATTTTACCGTACGTTATCTTCGCACCGTAATCGAGCGGGAAGCGGCAAAGGGAGAGAGAGAAAGAGAGAGTAGACGCGAGGAGGTCGAGGGTGAGAGATGCGCGGGAGGATAAGAAAGACGACGAGGGGAGGTGAGAGGGAGGGGAAAGAGAGCAACCAGGTTGGCGCCACGGAGGTACAGGATCGGCCAAGCGTGACGGTAATATGCGAGACACATTGCGCTCGCCAACGGTGCGTCTAATCCGATCGGGATTGCCGTGGAACGTGTGTAAGGCCGCGCCGCGCGCGGCAAAGTGTTACGCGCGCTGCATCGTCGTGCAGCAAGTTCACGGTTGCGTTGCGCTGCGACGCGTTGCGTATGCGCGCATTTGCGTGTGTATGCGTGCGGCGATATGCCTCGCCGCGACATATCCGGGGGTGAACCCATCTGTCGCGCGGGACAGTTTCTGGGGTGGCGATGACGAATATGCCTTTTATAGGTAGGATTTTCCGAACTATGACCCGCAACGCGCGGTCCATATCTTTAAAGGGCGATAGGGTACATGAATGAAGCGTATCAGTATTCAGCTGAGTCACTCCGTGATATACAGTTGAATACTAATATGCTTCATTCATGCCCTATCGCTCTTTAAAATTATAACTATGTGTGCATGCGTTTAGCATGGTAGCAATATATGTGGACACCGCGATGACTAATTCGATAGAATCACTTTAAATGCAGACTAGCGATTAAACTAATCAATTTCCATGAAATTATATATAAAGCTATTATGGAGTCTATTTATGAAATTTCATCGGAATTGATTAGCCAGTCTCTATTAAAAGTGATTCCATTTAGTCATCGCAATGTTCAGATTTTGCAATACGTGTCAAAACAGTAATTTACTTGTGCATTTTATGTTCTCGTTGCGTAAAAACATCTGACTAATTGTAAGTTTCTGGAGAATCTACTTTCCTTATTTCTAAGAGCAAAGGTGTTTTAAAATCGAATCCTTTTAACCGCAAGCGTTCGTCATTACGTCTTTTTCTTCCTCATTTCATCTTCATTAAGGAATCTCTAAGGAATGTTAATACATTAATGTATTAACAAAGCATAAATAATTAATTATGTGTTGAGCATCAGCGTATATTCTTGAAATGAAAGATGGTGGAAAATCCGGAACAAGAATCTCTAACGAAATTATCATGATTACCAGCGAACTTCGTTGGCAATGCCGCCAGCATAATTAAGGCGTTACGTCTGCCGGCAAAACGTACCTCTAATTACTTGTTTATCTACGCCATTAAGGCTTACTCCTGCCGAGCAGAAGTATTCATTTTAATACATTACACGAATTCTCGCGATGCCTCGGTGACTGCCGTAACCACGCGCGGTTCCCACGCGCGTGCACTCTGGTAATACGCGTCTGTTACGCATCGTGTGCCGAATGTTAGCAGCGGGATGGCTCGCAAGTCGCAGTAATAGGGATTCCAGTCGGGCGTATCCAGCGTGCGCGCCTCTTAACGAAATACAGGGGGCTCCAGACCGCCTGGAAATTTTTTTCTCGAGCGTGTGCCAACTAGCTGGAACGTGGAAGGCGGCTAACGTTGGCTAGCGCACAGTGTTGGCAGCCGATAAAAATAGAAGCCAGGAAGAATGCGAAGATTCTTATATCGTTGGCAAGGTGCAGCAAGCACGTCGATCACGCCGCGCTGTTCGTTCGTCGCGCTCTAAGATCACCCATCTCAAAGTCGGCGTTCGGTGTCTTTTTGTACAGGATCTCTCAGAATTATTAGATATTCTTTCAGTCACAGATTTTATGATAATTGACTGTAATAATTTTACAAAAAATTTAAAGACATTTTTTCTTATCAAAAATATTGAAAAAAAAATCATTATTCTAATATCTTAATTTTTTATATTAAATTTATCTTATTTTATATTTTGATTTTATATATTAAATTTGTGAAAATAAAATTTAATTAATATTGAATTGAAATTTTGGAAATGTAATTATTGGTGCTATTAAACAATGACTTATTTTCTCACTTTGCATTTGACAATTCTAAGATATATTCTAGGTATTACGTATATAGGAGTTTACTTATCAAGTTTCTCTATTGACTGAGTTCCAGTTCGATTCAGTCCGTACTCAGTTCGCATAAAATTGCTCTTTCCACAATGGCGTGACGAATAGTCTTTATGGAATCCATTCTGGCTGGATTTGAGGGGACAATGTTTTCGAGCTTGCACAGCAGGCGGCAATCCCGAAAATCAATACTCACGTACCCTAAAATCCGGTTGTCGTAGGTCATCATAGGCTTGAACGAAAAATCCTTAAATGCATTTTTAAAATAGCAATATTATCCTTATCGCATTCGAGAGCACTTTCGAAGATGTTACTTGCGACTAAGATTAGCAGTACGATTTAATGATAAATAATTTAACAAAATACAATAGTGTGGAAGTATTGATTTTCAAGTAACGTCGTTATCGACGATAAATTAATCGAATTTGGCGTCAAGTGACAGTGATAGACAGTCGGATCCAGAATGGCTAGAAACCGTTTCGCTTTTTAAAGCGAAACGAGCCGTGTGATTAGATCAATAATCTATAGAAACCCCATGGAGCACAGAGGATAATGACTTAATTCACGCATGGAGTTCGTTCCATTGTCATATTAGGAGAGATTATCAGCAATGATGACCGAGATATAAAAGAAATCTACAAAACATACCGTTATACCGTTTTTATTGAACCGATATTCCATTTCGCGATTTATTAAAAAAAAAAAAAAAAAATCGCGCAATCAGATTAAATAATACAATAAATTAAATCATTTATAAAAGATTAATACTCGTATACGACTGTGACTAGGTTTTTTTAAGATCTAAAATATTCATAAAAATGTTGGACTATTTTTCATATAATTTTTTTTTTATATACATGCTATTTTACTCATAACAATCTAATGTTAATTACTAGAGAAAAATATTTTTCTGTATTCTCACGTTATACATTTGAACTCGTGTTTGTACTTCCTGAATATGTATAATATACTCTTTTTCCAGGGATTCTCTCGCTAAGTTTTCGTTGGCTTTCCGAATCAAGATCGGAACTGAAAGCTGACATTAGCGTTAGAAGCAGGAGGAAGCGAATCCACTTCTGTTCCCTTCGCCTTCGTATACCGCGATGCGGCGCAGATTCGTATCTACGATTTCCTCTCGAAGCGTTTCAAACGTGACCGCGTGTGCATACACCCACGTATATCACGCACGCATCTGTATACGGACGCGCGTATGTAGGAAATTTACAGGTAAACAACATCGCGGGCGCGCACACGGACCAGCAGCATTCGCACGTACGGGTTTCGTGCTGGTGCACCCTAGAAAAATTCTCCCGTAATTTTCTCGTGCTGGTATCGTGTTTCTCGTAATGATGTTACGGCTGTGCTGTGTGCGCGCGGCGGGGTCCGTGAACTCTTTGCTTTGATCGATACGGCGAAGGAAAATCAACGCTGGGAATTTCTCATTTATCAGAGTACGCGGCGGGAAGACCGGCGGAAGAACCGACGGCGAACCGCAATGGGCAATGGGAAGAAGGAATCGAGAATGACGTGACATCTTTGTGATTCGCTTAATTTTGGAGTGAGCTCACCTTCTCGTTTTAGGAATATGATTGGGCTATATGTCGCTTTCTGTCACAGTCAAAAATAATCTGAATCACTGATAGTTCGTTACTATCGCATAAATAGTTGTATGAGCGAAAGCCGTGAAATAATTCATGAATGAGAACGAGTGCGCAAAGCATGCGTATACAAAATTGCATTTTCAAAGCGAGTACGAGTAGATTCGTTCTCCCGTTTGTTACAATTGCCCACGTTTCTTCTGTGAAATCATAAAAATGCAAATATATGTGCGCGCATAAGCGCGAGCGAGCGGATGCGTTCGCGATTGTTTCGCGAAAAAAATGCAGCCGCCACGGCTCTTACTCGATTTTATGGAATCCTATAGGAGTCGACGGCGCGTCGAGAGACGTCGCGGGAAGATCTCGATGATTATTCGTGCGCGCATGTAATTTGCCGGCATTAACCCGATAGTAAATTCCTGCAGTCGCATGAATCGTGCGAATTTCGCGAACGTGCATACGGCACTACATACAATAAGACTACCGTCGCACTTAAATGCACCGGTTAATGCGGCCAATCGTTAGCGCGGAAGGAATTTGTCCGCGACCTGCACCGCGCCGCGGAAATACAAGTCTGATGCATTTCTGCATTTAATTCGCGGCGACGGCATTAGCCGAACTCTCGGATTAGTCACGAGGCTAGTCATGGAGGCGTAAAAAGGGGAACATCACCGACGCGGAAGGTGCGAGCGAGAAGTGTAAGAAGCGCTTCAAACAGGAAGTACTATCCCGCGCCGCGCTAAACGAGATTTAATTGCTCATGAAGTCCTTACAAGTGCGCGCGCGCGCGCAAGCGCAAGCGTTTAATCAGTGACAACGATTTGATCGAATTAAGACGTTCAGTGCCTCGGGTGCTTTCTCGTCTTTCGTTTTTTTTTTTATAAGAAATTAAGTAATGATCGAGAAAGAACGAGAGAGAGAGAGAGAGAGGGAGAGAGAGAAATACTGATTCTTCATTTCTTCGCGTTTATTCCTATTCAACTACGCGTGCATAATAACGTCAAATTACATTGCACCGCGTAATTGTCAGGTGAAACAAACCAGTTTAACGGTTAGTAACCTTGCAGATGAGCCTATTGTAAAATTGCAGCTCTCGCACTTGGCTGCTTCGGAATATACGTGTATTATTCGTTCAATACGTAACGTATTATAAATGATATATTGTATCCAGCAATCTCCTTTTAAAAACAAATTACTGATACGCAGATTTTGAAAGAGATATCAGCTTTTCGTACTATCGAAATATCGATCTCTTTGTAACGATTTATACATAATAACGTGCTAATAACATAAAGAATATTGACTACACATTCGACATCGATATAATCATCATCATGATCGCTTGTTTCCACTGATATGTTTTATGACTGAGCAATATCGCTGACATAAATCGGCGCATAGGCGGATCTATTCATAATCGAACGGTACACCTGGCTCTCCCATTCGACCAATTTCGCCGCTGTCCCTCGTCCCGAAACGCGACGTGATACGCCTTTAATCTTACAGAGTAAAAAGAAAACGGTCAACAGACTAAAAAAAAAAGCGAGCGGCGCCCGCTCGCGGAAGCTAATTTCGTGGAGGTAATCACCTGTCGGCGGATACTCGAACGTAAATCTCACTGTCGTCGTTTGAGACCCGTCGTGATACAGTTTTGTCAGAGCAACGGTACCATCGGAACGTGCGCCCGTACCTTTTTTTGTGACACTTCTTTTACGTGAGCTTCGATTCGACTGTCATCTAGACCCGCCCGGATGAAGAAATTTCGACGACGTACGGTATCGCGTAGGAATGCGTAAAAAAAAAGATCCAATCGTCGACGATGTTGCAATGAAATATATTGTGCTTCTGAAGTAAATCATTTTTCAATTTGGCTGAGGAGACGATAGAATTGTAACAAGATTTTTAGATTTACGTAATTAATTCTTAACGTTAAATTTATTTTATTTAAATTAATTTAAATTAATACGTTACGATTGCTTTTTCTTTTCTTCTGCCAAATTGTTATCTTTATCAGATTTTTGGAAACGATTAGCGTGTTAACAGTTTTCTTAAAGGACGGAAGGCAAGGATGTTAAGGATACAATGCTTGCATCGCGCGAAGTTCCTTTCGGATGTTAAACGTCGAAATCGGAAGGGCGGAAAAGCAGACTCCGCTTTGTTACTGCCTGATATGCACAAAGACTCGGAGGGGTAGCCGCCGGAGTAGGGCGGTACGCGTCGGAATCAAACGGCAACCTGCGCATTGTGTGCCCGGAGGGGGCGAAGGAATTGGAAAAACGAGAGGCGCACGGCACGTGAGCAAACGCAGCCACCACGACGCATGAAGACCTTCTCGAGTATCCACTTCGCGTCAAAGGGTCTGTCTGTCTTCCCCATTCGTTCTGTCTCACTCGAACGAACGTAGTAATCAAACCGCCCGCGCCCCAATGTCGTCTCCCTCCCCCTCGGCCCTTGTAAACAGAATCACCCTCTGAAAGGAGAATCAATTTCCCCGCGGGCGAACAGGAGAGAGAGAGCGAGCGGCGGAAGGTTCGTATCCACCGGCGATTGGACTTGACGTTCTTCGTCCATTATCAATATTTGAATGATGCTTCAGTGAAGAATTGACGGAACTCAGGAATGACGAAGAGTGACACGGAAAATGGTTGTTGCTCGGGTTATTGATTTGAATTTGGCGAGGCCTGCTGATGTTCGTCGGCGATTCGCGGGAGATAATTTATGGATTAATTTCCGGATCTTCGGCTACAACGCTGTATCATGCTATCGACTTGGCCCTATATAGGAAATTAATAACGCACGTCGACCGGGACAAGGTGACCGCCATGGTGGCGATAAATCAGGAGATGTTCAGCGACCAATCGCTATGTTAGAGTCTCATAGAACTTCACTTTATGGTAGTACAGTAAAATAGTACGAAATTACTAAGAGCCGAGCGTTACCGAGCATAATTCCCTCATAAACGTCGAAATGAAATAGTTACACTCGGTCGAGCACCTAGACTTGAGCTCGAGGCCCGAGTAAATACACCTAATTTTGAACGTGCTCCATTCGGGATAACTATGACGATCATTCGCCATAATTTATGACTTGAGTTCAGGGTCGCGTGGCAGTAGACGCATTGAAAGGTAAATTTTTGTATTTTTCATTTCCGACGGGAAATGTACATACTTGACGAAACTGGAGCACGTCAAACATGGAGAAATGACGTGCAGGTCGCGTTTCAGTGCATCTCATCTAGTATTTACTCCAAAATCCGATGTCACAGGCAGGTGCGATGGATTCGAAAATATACGCATCAGAGAGGATGCCATCTCGAATCGTTTTGTCATACATTCACGAAAACCTTCCGCCTTCCTGCCTCTCTCTCTCTCTCTCTCTCTCTCTCTCTCTCGCTTTCTCTCCATACGACATAGCGAGGATTTACTCTCTTATGCCGGATTTCGAATGCAATGTGATGTCATTCTTCTCTGAGAGCGCATATGCGCCCACGCATGTGTACCCGATGTCTCCCATTGTAATCCAACCTGCCAGTATCAGTCGAAATCAATGAGACCCGATGAGACAGCTGCGAGCTAAACAGGAACCGTTCGGGAAAGCCTCGGATTATGCCGTCCCTCACAAGAATCCAATCACCAGTAATTGATATTTGATTCAACGCGCAAACATTTTCTGACGTGCCATTAAATTGTTTTGCAAGCCTGTGATTGTATATGAATCTTTGAAATATTTCGCTAAATGGTTTTTATGATTGCTTGATAAGCTATAGGGAAAGAGAAAGAGAAAGAGAGAAAGTGAGAGAAAAGGATAACACGATAGAAATATTATGAAAATAACAAAAAAAAAGAAAAATCGTAAATGGATATTCGACGATCTGGCTTCCGCTTCCTGTCATCTACCCTCTCACATATGACGCGAGTCACCCCTAAATCTGTAGCTCAGTTTGAGATTAAAGTCATTTTTCATATCGTGACCGCGGTGTTTCAACCGGTGACACACGAGAAATGGAATATCTGAAATAATGGAACCAGTTAGGGAGACAACAGAGGAGATTGAGTTTTTCTTATTAATAAAGCTAATAAAATCATATAGAAAATATTGAATAAAAATTTATAAAAAATTAATAGAAACTGTTTGTCATAGAAATCCGAGATCATATTGTTTAGTCGTATATTTATTATAACATTAACATAGATTCTTCAATTTAATAGTTCTAATAGTTTCCTGCATAAGTAATCGTATTTTAATAAAAATATTAATAAATAAAAGATCGCTTTTGGTATAATGTAGCAACGCTTTTAATTTAGCTATCTAAAATCAAAGACCAAGTCTCGGTCAATTTTTTTCTAAATTGAATATTCGGTTATTAGGAAAGTACTGTCTCCCTTCACGTAGCCGGCATTAATATTTATTGGTCCATTTGCGAGAAGCAGCGTCGAACAGACGCCGGACGTATTACAACGCGGGGGAAGATTCGATAAACTTCAACTCCATTATCATTGTCTTCCCCGTGAAAAAAATTTATTCGCTAAAAAGAAGATTTGAGAGAGAAATAATTTGCAAGCGTGTGCATTGTGGGTGTACTCTCCGCGCCGTCGGAGCTCCCTGGATGCTTTAAAAGCATCATCGTCCCATGCTCTCCGACCAGCCCTAGCAACGCTATTGATTTCCTACATCCCCTGCGAGAACTATCTCGCAGAATTTACCCTCTTTCGTGGAAATGCGCCCTGCAAGATCATGATACTCTCGTACACCGTGCAATAAAGCATCCGTTAATACGAGCCCATCATATAATTCCGCTTTAATAACATGAGAAAGGAAAACTTTAGCGATGATTACAAAAGAACTGTAATCGAGACTTTCTCATTTTACATTTTCAGCTTATAGATTTACGTTGCGAGTTTGTTATGTCGGTATCCGACATGACGCGAATAATTTCTACGATAATATCACAAACTCCTTATCTATACATTTCCCGCAAAGTGAATGTAATATGTAGTGAACAATGCCTACAAGGCGGAACGATTCGGAGTGACATTTCCGTCGTGCACTCGCCAATGCAATATTTGAGAAATCCATACGGCTAGGTATCGGATAAGTTTGACATGATTCCGCAAAATGCACTCCGTGTATTGAAATTTATTTTTACCTCCTACCTATAATTGACAGCGATATGCGGATCTGCAACATTGCGGAAATAGCATCGGGCCAGGTCACGTTTGCCAGGCACAGAGTGAAAAATTGTAAAACGAGCCACGAAATCGATGATAATGCAGACGTCGCGAACGCGAGACGTTTATTCTTACTCAGAATCTGAAATACGTATTCGCGATAGCACGTGCGCTGCGGGGACGCATGACCGTTTTTCGCGTTATTTCAACGTTGGCAGCGTGCTCTGCGTCGTGATGTCGACGGCGAAACGGGTCCAGGAAGAGGAGTCTTCCGTCATATTCTACGTGCATCTCGGAAACCTGACGCAATCGCAAAATATGGATACGTGTAATTGTAATGTAAATCTAATGTGTACGTGCATGTATGAACGTTTTAAGCAGCATAAAATAAATATCGATAAACTATAGTACAGTTTTATCTTTCTTCTCAAAGATTTAAAGAAATCGTCTGAAATCGTCCATTTAAAATTCTTTTCAACTTGTCAATCTTAAATGATATCTTAATTTAATAAAACAATGCTTGTATAATCCAACGTTTTCTTTAAACTATCAGTATAATTATATGAAAAATTAAAATTTAAATATAAAGTAAAGATTTGAATACAGAACAAAGACGTAAGAAACCATATGTATTACCCAACACTCAAATTTTCTCTTTTCCTCGAAATAGCGGCTCGTGTCATTTTGTGACGCTTTCAAACGACGTTGATCTCAACTGATCGCTTATTAAGCGTTTCAAATGGGGTGAATCGCAAAGCGGTATCGGAGTCACCGTCCACCTCGGGATCTCGCTCGAGCGCATACGTTGCAGGGCGTGAAAAAATTTTACGGTGCGCTTATACATAAATTCCGATGTTTACGGTCTATCGAGGGATACTGCTCGCGAAGCCAGCCGGTGACATCCCCGTCGCACGCGCACGTGTGCACACCGATGTTCGCGCTTCCGCCTGCACACGTACGCTCCCGTAAAGAGTCCGGCAAATATATCGCCGGGTTTACACGCGACGGCGACGACTTTACCGGAAAACCGCGCCCGATCGTCCCGTTTCCCCCCTCCCCCCCTAGGGCCCTTTTTCTCGCTCTAGTATCGAATCGGCCAGGAGGTCCGCATAATATCTCCATTTGCCGAAGCGACGATGTGCGGTACCGGCCGCACGTTTATTTACGAGACGGGCGTCGCAGTTAAATCGCAGATAGCAACGCAGATTTGCCGCGCCGACAACAACGGTGTCTCTCGCCGCGCCAGGAAGAGACTCCTTTAGAACCTTGGCCAGGACAAGGAGAAGAAAGGGAGTGCGCGCGGTCGGCGCACAAGTCGAGGACTCGCGCTGACTACGCGCGGTTGTAATATCTGACCTATCCGTCCGTGAGAGCCGCTCTGTAATTCCATCGGGAACGGGATTGCGCCGACAACTCGCCGGTGAATCGCGGTGTCGATACGTAACGTCCGACGAACGGAGTCGCCAAGTTCGCCGCACGGCAAATGTCGCAAGGCCGTTCGTCGACTTGTTGCCCGCTCCGAGTAATATCGAGGGACGCGTCTCGGCGAGCGGCTGGTTTCTCTCTGTGGAATACTGAGATAAGGTGCATATAATCCAATCGAGAAGAGAAGTTACTTATTTCTCGAACTGTCAATCTTTAATATATTTCACACACAGAAGTATTCTTTTGCTTCGGAAATAAAAAAAGATTATTTTTCTTTAGTAGAATTAGATAGAACTAGATAGTTTTAGAAAGCAAACGGTTTAACAGATTGAAAGTTTTATTATATTACATAAAGAAATATATAAATATTTTTTCATTATAATCTTTGCTGTAGAATTAAATTTAGAACGTTGTAAAGTTACTGGTGGATTTCAAGATACTTTTGTTTCAATGTCGAATACACTTATGGTTATCGTGTACCGTTGCATACCATTATGTTGCATCAGCCTGAATTTTCAACCTTATGCTAAGTGCAGTCTACGCATTGTGTCAAAATGTGTGATGTGTTAGCGACGCGATGACAAAAGCGACATCCTTTTCGGTCTAATTAGATAATTTCTATGTGAGATAGCGGTTTGTGTCTTGTCGTAATTTGGATGGCAATAAAGTCAATGCAATTACCGTCAATGTGATGCCCACGACAAATTCATTTCACAGTTACGTATAAACGACTCGATCGAACTTGAATTTTACGGTCCCCATCGATAATCTTGTATGAAGCGCACTACAATCGTGATACCTGCATCCGTATTGTTCTAAACCGTCGACAGACGCTTTCTGCGAACGAGTCAACGTTACGTCATGTGAAAATTTTAAAATTATTGTGACAATTGATATATGTATATTATTATAGAGAAATGGTAACAAGGGGATGTCAATAAAAGTTTTGCGCATTTTCATCGATCGCGAATCTCTCCAAGATTCTGATCATCATAGCTCCATCACAATATGGAGGTAAGACGCAACGATTGTCTGACATGTCGCGAACGTATCAAAAAGGTCGGGTAGAGGAAGGGAACAATTTCACCGCGCGGCGGTGGACGAGGGAGAAAGTGTAACCGATCTTCGAGAGCTCGAAATCGAAAGTAATTTCCTCGGTCTCGCTCTTTCTTTGCCTCCTTTCTCCTTTCTACAGAAGCCCACGATCATTCTTTCTCCCTGACCGAGATCCAGGTCAAGTTCACTGTCTGTGCTCGACAGTGTCTTTCTCTCTTTCTCATTTCACTTTCTCCCCTCTCGTCACCCTGCTCTGCGCCCGTCCGCTCTCTCTCTCTCTCTCTCTTTCTCTGTTTTTCTCTATCTCACTTTCTCTCTTCCTGGTGGTACACTGCTCGATCTCCGCTCTCACCGGCGCTTATGCAAGAAGCATTATGCCATCGGCGGCAATTTCATTCGTACGTCGTGACTCCGACAAACGCGGTCGCGGTGAGTTATTATGTCAGTGTCAATGGCACCGATCTTGGAAGAGAAAGATCCCCGGATGGTTAGCGAGTACCAGTTTCGTCGTGCGCACGGTTCGCTGAACCGAATTCCCCTCCCTTGGCGTTCGATGAGCCAAGGTGAACCAAGGTGAGTCGAGGTGGATACATCATCTCAGATATCTTTCGCGAGGTACATCGCGCAGGGCTCCGCTGGCTCCGATGCTTTACGGCTGCACTCGTCTACCCGATGAACTCCTCTCCGTCGTAAATATGGACGATGCACTGTGTATGAACGTACGTACGAATAGCGGCTGGAGAGGAGGGACAATGTCGGTTAACTTCCTGGACATCGCCAAGGTTTATCGGCGAGCACCGACAATTAACGATCGCCCGGTCGTTGAGAGAATTTTTGTATGTTTTCGAAGGGGAATGTGATGCAAATATCTTACAAGGACGGAAGATATACATAATCGGATAAATTACGTACGAAATTATACTGAAGGACGCTGTGTCGAATATCGAATAATTTTTCGAGGTTTCGTTCGAAAAGAAAAATAAAACGCGATGGTATCTTGCGCCGTTAGGATAACTTTGCATAGTAATTACGCACGCGCATCAGTCTTATAATCTATAAATCTGATAAATGGACTATCGATTTGCAATTAGATAAACGCGCGTAATAAATTGCTTTACATATACGTTCCTTCTAATTACATTCTTGATGAGATCATCTTTAAAATCATCCTTTCGTAGAACGTGGCTGGGATTCTGTGTATTTTATCAACCTTTATGTGGTCGATTAATGACCGCACGGAAAGAGAAGAGCCGGGGGAACGATTCACGGGAAATAACGTTACTTCTCCGTGATACACACGAGGTATCCCATATAAAAATCGATAAAAAGAAGCGCGTCTTCTCTCACGACGGGAATGAATGGACGAGGTAGAGATTCGGTGAAGATTTCACCGTAAGATTTTTTTCTCGGAACGAACGGAGAAGAGATTTTTGGCCCAGCTGCGAGTTTACCGTCGCGTGTGCTCATCGATGTAAAGGATTGATAGTGAGTCAGCGGATTGAATTTCTGATCATTCTGATGGCATTGACCAACGTTTACGTCAAATTCCCGGATAAACTTTAACGTAATTTTATTCTGCTTTTCGATAATATATAGTCGAGTCACGGTAGTGAAAGAAAAATTAAATATAATCAATTCAAATATGTACTAAATGCTCGAATTTATTTTGGAGAAAGCCTTAATAAATTCCAAAAATTAGTTGATACTTGAAATTTTGATTTCTTTCTGATCATTTTCCCTCTCGCGCTGGCATCTCAACTTCCGAAAACTCGAAGAACGAGCGTCACGAGCGAGAGGTCGCACAACAGGTACACTCGCATCGACGCGCGTAGCGCGAATGCGCGTATCCGCGACGGGCGTAATCCGCCGTTTCTGCGTTTATGCGCACTCGCGCTTGCGCATCGTTGCTCCTGCGGCGCGGCGACCGACCGGTGTTCCTCGTCGTGCGGCTCCTCTTCGGTTCACGGTCCATTCGCCGATGACATCTAATACGTATACCAGGACAATCCGCGCGCATTCATTCGCGAGTCGAACAGCTAAGCCAAGGATGCCGTTGAAGAGAAAGCACCGGACAAAAGGGATACCCTTCCATCCCGCGGCCGATACCCAGGACGTTACACGCGTTAGTCCTGCGAACATGCCGTTGGTGGTCGAACGCTGAGAAAAAAGGAAAGAGGGAGGACGAAAAAGAGAAAGATGAGAAGCACAGTTGGAAGGAGGGGAGGGAGAGGCTGGCGCGAGCAAGAGGTAATGTGAGAGAGGAAGAGAGAGAGAGAGGAAACGAAATAGAGTAGGAGAGGAAGTGTGTACGTGAGAGGGAGCGAGAATGGAAGGAAAAAGAGAGGATGCTCTCTCCGGTGTATAGCCTGCGGGTACACATCTCCTCGCGCTGCTCCCCCGCCAATCCGCGCGCGCGGCGTGGGGCGAGTTTAAGGTAGGGGGCCGCACGACGCGCACGGCGGTGGTGGCGGTGGTGCGCTGCGCTGCGCTGCGGTGGCGGCGGCGGCGGCGGCGGCGGCGGCGGCGGTGGCGGTGGCGGCGGCGCGGCTGCCAAGGTATTTAAGGTACCGTGAACCGGCGGCGCACGAGTAGTTCACTTCTGTTCGGTGTGGTGTTGCGGTGATTTTGAGGGACCAGCTAAAGAGAGCGAAAGAGAGAGAGAGAAAGATAGAGAGAGCGAGAGAGCGAGAGAGCGAGAGAGAGAGAGAGAGAGAGAAAGGGGGGTGAGAGAAAGAGAGAGAGAGAGAGAGAGAGAAGAGAGAGTAAATTCTTACGCTCGTATACGCTCGTCGAGGGTGCGAGAGAAGAGCCCGGGTTCCCTTTAAAAGACAATCGTCGCATCGCGGCTTCGGAGCAAGCACGTTAGTTTTACTGTAAATCTGCCGGTAGATTCGCGTTCGACACGGTGCGAAATAACTAACTAAATCGACCGTACATCGAGAGGGGATCACGTCGCCGCATCGAGCCGTCAGGGTCGTCCGCCGTCGACGACCGTGCTGGATAGGTAAGTGATCATGAAGAGTATACTTAGTGCCGGTTTTCTCCACGGCCGGTCGGCCGAGGGTGGATAAGTGATGAAGCGGCTTGGTCGCGCCTCCTTCAATGACACCAAGTGATCAAGATCAGTGATTCGGTTGCACGCGGCTGTGACAGGCCGCGATAACGACATGATCGTTGTGATCGTCGTCGACGTTTGTCGTCGCCGTGGATATTACGGACTGTGATGATGTGCACCACCAAGAGAATGTCCCGATTCACAAGTGATTCCGAGATGAAAGGAGAGATTTAAGAATTTGCACGAAAATTCGGATGTTCCGTTTCCGAGAGGGGTAATAGTGAAATAACTTTGTTGCACGGAAAATCTTTCTGCACTTTGTGTTGCCGTGATAAGAATTCGTTTATCATGCGCGATTGATTTGTCTTAGAAAACACATGAAATTTGTTACGAGGATTAGGAAAGATTGTACAATTTTTGATAGCAAATTTTTAGATATTTACAGAATGTCCTTTTTACTTTTTGAAAAATACTTTCGTTGCTTTTGCTGTACATGTAGAATCATAAAGTAACATCAATTTTTGTTGAATATTTCACTTACATAAATACGGTTGTTTCGGTAATATATAATCAGCCAAGGAACGATCGACCAATTGATTGTTGTACATCGATTCTTAGATGAATAAGAAAATATTAAGGATTGGAGAACAATCACGGGAATAATTTCTTTTCTCACTTCGCGTGAAAATGGATCGAGAGTCAAACCAAAAAGAGCCGGTCCGTACCGCCTAAATAATTCAAAGCGGCGTACAATAGGTATGCGTGTCGATCTGCAACCAGCGAAGGATAATCAGACGTGCACGAACGCTTCGTACAATTACGAAACAATATTTCAATACTGAGCCAAACATCAATACATGAATACCAAGGAAACCTCCGTTCAAATCCATAGAATGCACCAGGATCTTGGGCATCCGCGATATCCGGAAGATCATGGGATAGTCGCGAAACGGTGCAACGAGAACAACGAAATTACAATCCATACAATCGAAACAAATTATATTTCGTAGAAAATTTATTTGAGCGAGATCAATTGCAAGTTTTCTGATCAAACTTATGAATAATAACGTAAATATTCTGAAAAATTAGAAATTTTTTCGAAACGCTGATCGAACTCGTCGCAGTGTGTGCTTCTATATGGAATCAAACAGCCGAAAGTATATCGATTTTTCTAAACGACACTATTCGAGGAGAATTTTAAAACAGGTCGCGCGGTCCTACATAATGAGTCATAGAAATGGGGATCGGAATAATGGGTCCGCGTGCGAGAGAGCGGCACACGATAACAGAGACGAAAAATGCAAACTAGAGGAATCTACGGGGACCCCTCCTCCCCCTCTTTGTACGTCGTCGGAGTAGACCGCTTCGGCGTTCTTTCCGATGATGATGGAGAGAGACACGCGTGAATAAACGGGACATTCCTGCGGTGGATCGAATTCTCCTCTCAATCTCACGGAAACCATGACGGCGACGACGACGACGATCACGGCGACGACAACCATCGGCAATGCTGCATGACGCGGCGCCTCGCGTTCGAGCACGTGCAACCGCTGTTGCTGTTACGTTCGCGGTCGATTGTTGCTATTTTCCTGGACGGTGCGCCGCGATCTCGTCGTTCGCGAAGCAATCTTGCTCCACGCAAAAACGAACGGTCGGCAAATCCGTCACGGTCGACGTGCGTCCGATAGCTCGCCTATCGCGTAACGATCAACGGGCGTGATATATTAAATCGCCTTTCAACGGAAACGCGAGGTTTCTGCGATGAACAGTTAACTCTCTGCATATCGACCATAATAACGCTGCGATCCTCGTAGCCAAGTGCGATGTTGCGTTCTAATACACAGTACTAGTTAGGAGGCTTACAATATCTGCGTCGCTACCGTAACTTTGAACGTTAGAAGTAATGTTTCTCCAACGATTTTATTCTCGATCTTTATTTCTTAATGTATGACTGAACGTTAACTAGAGAATTGCATTATTTATATGTCGTGGAAAGCTTTTTCCACGCTACCAAGTCATTACTTTGGCACTATATTTATTTAAAATTCAGTCACTAATTTGTTTAACTGAATTAATTAAAAATTACCAAGTTGTGGAAAGATTCAACGTTTGAGAAAATTTTGCTTGTAAGGAAAAATTGATTCCGCAGAATCCATACATAAAGGGAAATACCGGGAATACGCTACAAAGTACTCATTATTGAACGTTAATTAGGAAGATCAACCTGTGTCTACAACGATGTTCGCGCGCTTGTTACGTAGAACGACGAAAATGAAACGTGTTAATGGAGTGTAAATAAGAATCGTGTCTCGGCAGACACGCGATCTTAGGAAGGGCAATAACCGGAGAGAGAATCCGAAGTTTGTTGGTCCATAGATAGACGGTGAGAGCGTCCTTAAGCCGCTGAATGATTATTTTGCGATCAACCCAGCCAGCAGTGCTGAGTCGCGCAACTTCTCGATAGGACATTCGCTATTTCCTTTCCTTAGTACTGTTATCCACATACTCGATGCTTTGACTAAGATTTTGCTGGTTCATATTTTTTTATACATTTTTTTTATTTCATAACATTTGATTATTTACATTTTATTCTGATGAGTGTAATTTTTCACTCGACAAGTCTGTCTTTTAAATAAATTTTCCTCGCTTTTTTATTTATATTATATATTTAATCATAAAAAATCATCTTGCAAACTAAATAATAATTTGTAAAATTAAAGTTTATGAAATTAATTAACGATTCACGATTTTTTCCGTCGGATTAATAAAAAAAAATCACGCAGAATATCGCACCTAAAATATCGAGGTCTTAATGGTATCATTAAATTCTCTGCGAAATGTCGTACGTGTCTACGTCAGGCCTGCTTTAGATTCTCACTTGACCGAAAGCTCGAATCGCATATTCACGAAACGGTAAAAATGAGAAAGGCGAACGGTGTGTGCCGAAGCAATGTATTCGTCATGAGCACACGCTACAATAAGTTTCAAAAGGACGAGGCGCGTGTCGGATCGTCGCCGTCGTCGGACTTTGAATGACGGACGCTTCACGTGACTCTCAAAGCGATCGATCGTATGAGCGTGTTGAGCCGATAATCTTCCCGATAAACAGTGTTGCGGATAAAAAAAAATAACAACAACGGGAGACGCTTGGACGGCCGTCGGCCTCCAGTTATAAAAGAACAGCGCGTTACAAACAACGTGTATAAAAATACCGAGTACATCTATAGGCTCGCTCCTATAGCGCGTGAAATGAGCTCGCGGATTCAATCGCACGCATCAATTCTTCGGTCACGTAGGACAATACCGTAGAAATCGGATGGTTTTGCTGAATTTAGTTGATACTTTGGGAAATCGATCAAAGTCCTGGGACGTTGACCCGCAGCTCTGCAGACGAGACGAAATAGGAACGTGCGAAAATACCATTTGGAAATTTGGTATTGCAAAATGCACCCGGTATATGTGTGTGTGTGTGTGTACCTTCGATCAATAAATCGAGTTGGACATTCAGTCGTAAAATATGGATGATAAATTATCGGGTTTCTGTTATCCGCACAACGAGGTGTGACACTGCTCCAGACACGCAAGAATTTTGAGCATCACGTACGAGAGCCGTGCTCTATCGGCTGTCGCGGTATCACAGACGCGACACTGCTTCTAGTACGCTCGCGGCCGTCATTAAATATTATTACGCGAAACACTTGTCCATTCTTCTCGACGTTTATCAACGGTATTTTTTTTTCCTTTTTATTTCGCCCATTGACGTCCGAATGGTTTCTCTCTCGTCCGATCGAAATATCGCGAATGCGCGTCCGGTCGGGTACTTTTTTATTCCGCGTGTGTTCGACCGTTCTTCGATATCGAATGCGGTTTATGACTCCTGTCCGGTAACCAGTCATGTACTCGATAAAAATCGGCTACTCGGTCTCGGCGAGATCGGAGAGAATTTCAATGCGCGCACGAATCGCGCCCCACGCCACCTTGGAACCCGTCCCACGTATAATGCACGATCTCACGAACGGTTTTCAGGACGCTAATCGGCATATAGGCGCGGTTTGATTTCCCCGTTCATCCAATATCATTTTTTACGCTTCGTGATTTTTTCGTGATTACGATAAAGTGTTAAGTAAGTACGTAATTAATGCTAGACCAAGGAATATACGAATTATAATCAACAATGTATTATAATAAAATGTATGAAGAAAATATGTGAGAAAAATTATTGTATACTAAAAAGTTATAAGCTTCTATTTTTTGTAATGGTTATATTACATAAAATTATTCTGCAATGCGCTATTTATACGCTATTAAAAAAAGATAATTTACATAATAATTTGGAAAATCTGTTTAAACATATAATTTAAAGAGACATATATATTATACATAGATATAATATGTATGTGTGCATTGATTAACTAATATGCTAAAGGATTGTGTAGAGTACAATTATATTGTAGTACTACTAAAATATTATTTTTTAAAAAAGTAAACACAAGATACGTGGAGATAAATGTCATATAAATGTCATATAAAAGTGAAAAGTCATATCGCTTGGGAGGTCACGCACATTCGAACTCAGTTACGCGGTCGAAATATTTGAGAAATACTTTTATTTCGGCATAAACGAAAATAAAGGTAAACCGAATTTGCGTTGTGGGTTTTATTTTTTCTTCTTTTAGCGAACCTGCACCGTTGGCCTAGTTCCGCTAATAATATAAGAGTACCTGTCGGCCTGTGCGTCGGTCGACCGTCGGAATTGTCACCGGCAACTGGTCGGTGACCTGTCTGCGTCTCTCTTCTTCGCGACACGCGCCTCCTCCGTTCCTTCTTTCGCGGCCTGTCCTTTCTCCTCGTGAATCAGCATGCAAACAGGGACAGGAACAGGTCGCGAATACGAGTGCACGCGACTCGCCGATGACTTATCCGCCAAATAATTCGTAACATCCGCGTCGACCTAGTAGCGATAATTTATGAGTGGGACGACAGCGTGGATAGACAGTGCAGGTATACTGCTACCGAGCATACTAACGAATACCATATAACCGTGAGATATGGGCCGATATACTATGTTAACTATGTGGATCGTCGCAGGTATCAGCGGCCTGTTAGCAGGTTGCCGTTGGTGTGTCTGCTCATATCGAGCACGATTACTCTCTCACGACTATACTTGGTAGAGGTGGGTTAACGTCTGCTTGATATCGAGAATTAATCTCCATTGGTAATCGGTTTCTTGTATGGTAACGGTAAATTATCCGTCCAGGCGTTCAGCCACTGCGCTCTCGCTGTTCACTGTTCACTCTGTTCTTGATTATCGTCGTGCGGTTTGTAATTAGCCGGTTAATTCGCTATGTGACACGATCATATTATCGCGACGTTCAATACGCGTGAATATCCTGAAGGAACGCGAAAAATAGAAAAAAAGAAACATACAGATTTAACCGCCGAAAAAAGTAGAGCGTGACTGTGACGCACGGAAAATCCCCGCAGAGCGCTGTCACTACTAAACGCTCGTGGTCCTCGCCTACCTACAACTTCCTACGATTGTTGTCAGAATATTCGCACGATTATCTCTTGCGAGGCAAATGAGATAGATATCCCGGAGAGCGAGCTAATCGAAAATGATGTAACGAGTCACGTTCTATTTTCTTCCCTAACTACTCGCCATTTATAGATTGAAAATGAGAAAATCATCAAATTTGTTTAATTAAGTTTTAGAGACATAGACATAGATAAAGGAATATCATTCGTAGTTTAATTAAAGAAATGTGCCAAACATACATATTTTTTTCAAGGAAAGGGCGATTCTAAATTCGTCGAAAAGCCGATCGTTTAAAATATTATTTGCTAATTTGGGTAATTTTCTTCTTTTTGTTAATTGCCACTGTTGACTCATTCTCATGATTTTACGAAAACTGCTTGCGACGCTCTCCCGCTCGAAACTTATTGGTATCATTTGTCCTTGACGAAGGGGATGATTCGCGACAACCCCTCACTTTTAACTTTCTTGAGCGGTTGCTCGTTCCCGTGGAAAGAGGAACTGTCGCTTAACGAGCACAATCGTTAATCGTCCGCGTGTAGTATACAGGCGAAAGTCGCTCGACCGTGAAGAACGAACTCTGGAACTCGTGGCGTTGGTACCCTCGATCTATCTATTCTGGTATACGCGACGGAGCCACGACCGTCGCTGCGCGTGACGGCCATTCCGAGATTAATAACGTCGAAGAATCTCACCTTCTCATTCTGCCTCTCATTGGCGAGTGGAGCCTCCACGGTTTCGCCGACTCCTTCACCGCCGCGGCGCGGCGGACAACGAAGGAAGAGCAGAGAGGAAAAAAAAAGGAAAGAAGAAAAAAAGGATGAGGAAAAGGGGGCAAGGAAAGAGAAGGGCAGGGAGGAAAGGGGAGGGAGCAACGGGAGGAAATGCCGGCCTAGTGGAACACGATCTTACCTTGATGAAGACCATTTACGGAGCCTTGTAATAAGATAGTAACAGACTGCAGCTCCTCCTCGATCGTTCTATCTCGAACGTATGAAGAATAGCAGCTCACCTTCTTCTCTCGTTTGCTCTTCCCTTCGTTTCCTTGTCCTCTGCCGCGCTACGCCGCGCGCCGCGTCGCTCGGCCTGTTCGCTCATTCTTTCTCTTTCACTTGTTTTGTTCTATTTCGCTTCGTTTCGCTACATTTTCTAGCCTTTCCCCGGTAGACCGCGTCCAGCTGGCGGTCGCGGTGCGCGCAACGCCGGCTGGCACTCGGTGGGGTTTCCAGAGGGATATTGAGGTAGAGAGATTCGCGCGCGCGAGAGAGGCTCTTCCGGGTTTCGCGTGGAGGGCGACGCGAAGCACGACTCCGAGATGCCGAACCGCATCGGGCTGATCCAAACGTTGCTACAATATCAATGTAACCGGTCCGTTTTCAATTGCAGGCACGCACTCGAGGTAACCATAGGTACATATCACAGCAATGATCCCTCGTCATAATTGAGGATCATTGAGGACGTACCTAGCGATTGCTCGAGGTTGCAGCATTAGACCGTCCGGTCTTCTGAGATCGACAATCGTCATAAGGATATGAATCCCACAATGATCGTTAAATCATCCAGGATATATCTCCAGCAACGATAGATATCAAGCATACTTCTGATCATTTTTACGAGATATGGATTTAATCTTCTTCGTTATTAGCATATTGAGTAGTTATTAAGCTAAGACGGTAGCGTCAGTGGGACAAGGACTAATCGGGATAAAACCAGTCCGTCACGTAGCGTCCGCGCTACTTCGCACCGCAACTTAACGACGTGCCGTTTCGTGGGTGTCCCCGGCGGCGATTATCGTCGTTCCGAGGCTTGACAACGTACGAGCCTCGTCGACAGGATTTGTCGTCCCGCGAGCCCGCCTCGGAGCTATAGGCCCGCAACCGGCCAGAAGTCGGCGGAGATCATATCTCGCGTCTACACCCGGTAAGACAACTCCACTGGCAACTGGCGCTGGGTGGCTGCTCCTCGTAGTCCGCGTGGCCTCGCGCATCCGGTTCGCCATCGTTATATTATTTCCCGTGTGCGCCTTGTCCCCCTGGACTAGAAGGTGATCTTTACTGGCGTGTAGCCAGGGTGCACTGGCAGCCTCTCTAGCGCACTATTTATTTATACAGAGAAGCGAAGGTGATCCCCTGCACCTGGGCATAGGTCACAATGACGTTCCGTTGTACGCCTTGAGCACGAGCCGAGCATGGTCGTCACGCTCTTTTACTTCATCGATCCTTCGACACCTGAGGCCGCAATGGCCGCATACGTGATTGTATCTTTGATACGCTCGAGAGCTTGATTCACGAGGAGTCTCTTGTGAAGCTTTCTTAATTATTTTCGATTTTATTTAACGGCAGAAAATGCTCGCTTGCTCTCGCGAGCTTTGCTCGAGTTATTTGTTCTTATGCTGTCTTTGTAAGATAATATCATTATAAAACCTTGTTTATCGTTTACCGCAGTAAAATAAATTTGATTGATCTCTTAAAGGAGAACCGAGAGAAAGAAATGATATAAAATAATATCCTGAAGAGTAATTTAATCTCCCGTTATGTGACCAGAGATTCACATTTTAGGAAAATAAATAAAAGTCGCGACATGTACTCCAGACTTTCGCACACACTCGTGAGCGCTTCCTAGAAGTTAAGAATCGTTCAGCGATCGTCCTGCATTTCCTTGTACTGGTTTCCTAGTCGGGACGTCGTGTCGGTCGATCTGGAAACCTCGTATAAGAAATCACTATCGTGACTCGCTAAGGCCATCGAGCGTGTTACTTCGGTAAAGCCCAGGCAGGCACAGATGCGCATGTCTCCTCCTGGCAGAGAATAGAATCACCGTTTCTTCAAACGCGCCTCCTGCCCTCGCGCTGTCCCGTCATTATAGTTCCTTCACCTCGGCATTACGTGGAAATCTGCACGCCGAGGTCACCCTCCGTGGGATTTTTCCGAATCATTTACCGTGGAAATAGTATTTGACAAATCTATAATTATAACGTTCTCGTAAAACGTCTCGCTGAGCAGGCGCGCTTTATCAAATCCTCCTGCGTCTGCAATCGGAAAGGCGAAAGGAAGGAAGAGGAAGACGTTTGCCGGCGCTGAATACACTTCCACTGTGCGGCTGAAAGTCCGAAAGACTTTCCCATGGCACATTGGTGTTTGCCCAACGTCGATTCGCCCGCTAAGTGGCGTGGCACCCCGACTTGTTAAAGGACTCCGCTTTTCCGGTTCATACGATACAACGACGCTCCGCGCGCTGCCGCGTCGCGTCGCGCCGCGCCCAAAGCAAACTCGGCTGTGTTTCAGGGATTCCGTGTAAACGGCAAGGCAAACAGGCGATGAACGCCTTGCGCGCCCGCGATGAACACCAACTTGGAGAGTTTCCCCGATGTGTACACAGGCACATCGAGGGCGAAGAAAAGAACTCCTGCTCCCACGCGCGGCAACTCGTTCACCGCTCGTTCGTCCGCTCGTCGCGCAGGGAGACACGCTGTTATGACTGCCATTATTATTGTAATTACTTCAGAACCCCTATCTACACGCAATGCACCGCGGCGCATTTGCATGAAATTCTGCGCTTCTGCTGGACGTAACCAGCATGCCGAGATAGGCTGTGTTTAAGGGAAGTAGCATAAGTAGGATAAAGGCTCGCATATACTTTAAAAGCCTGCCGCACCAACGACGCCAAGTTTCATACGAGATGTAACCAGATTTCCAGATCTGTGCTCGAGAATATTAATTGTAAGTACTCGAAGAATATACCGGATAGGCCAAAATAAGCTATAGGATTAGCTAAGACAGGAGCCCATGAATTTATTCGTCCGGAAAATTATCACGGTAATAACCATAGGCGCGTCCGGTTCGCGGGCCGCTTTTACTGTTTTCTCGAGGAATTATGGGACGCGGTCCATGAAGCCCGTATACGCTTCGCATCGCGACGTTATCGACATCTGCTGATAATTATTACACTGTACGGAACTGACATGTTTATGTCACGTCGGCTCATTATATTTGGCAATTATTTGCCACATAAATCAGGGATCTACGTACGCGGCCGGCAATTTCCGCATTCGATCTTGCGGCGCGAGCGTGTCGGCAAATATTTGCGATTACTTACCCGCGGTCATTCGCGCTTCATGTTCCTCGGTACTTCTCCTGCCTGGGTCCTCCCATTATACTCGGTTGAGATTCGAGAAGACGTTAAGATACTCTCTCGAGAGTGCTATAAGATAATCCACCATCCTCGGAACGTCCAATCGACATTCTGGAATCATCGAAGGCTACACATAGTACACATACTCGATGTACGAACAATCGTACAAGTTTATCATTCCACAAAGTTGTATAATGTTACGATCAAAATAACATCCAGAAAAAATTTATTTTACGTACAACATAATGTATTTATAAGCCATCGTAAAATGATAGAGCGCTTATGAAAATAAATTCTCTCTTCCGGAGTACATATTCGATCCTATATACTCCGTACGCGTCACCTAATTTAGAAGAATGACGATGGCGAATTCCATCGATAGCGGTGCCACCGACAACCCTATTTACATAAATTTAACGTTTTTTTTTCTGCCCGAGAGAATTATCATATCATTTTGCCACGCCGCACGCTATTTGGAGTGATTCGCGATCGCGTTGGCCGAACCTCGCGGCAGAGCTTCTCATTTGATAGGTGCGAAATGATGCCTAACCACAGAGAGGCCTAACATCAACGATGGATTGATGGTAGCGTTGGGCTACCAAGGCGATGAAAGCTCGCGCTCGCGAGAGCAGTTCGCCGTGATGCGTTAGAATACCGAGCAGCCGCGACGGCGGCGGCGTTGGCATCTCCTGCCTGGCTACGCCAAAGGACGGGGAATGTCGGTACCGCTAGTTTGCATAATAATTAATCACCGGTGCTCCTCATAACGGGCGATTTCCGCCGCTCCTTGAGATTGTAGCTAGGCTACGGCAACCAATAATATCGCGGCGGCGGCGGCGGCGGTGGCGGCGGTGGATAGCGGACGAACCGGCTCTTAGCGAAAACCCGAACAACGGAGGAAGGAAGAGAGATGCATCGACAGCCGGCGCGGGAATAATCAAGCATTAACCAGTACATCCGTGCGGTGTTCGATTAGGCTCGAGGATGATCCCCGTCATCTCTGAAAGGAAATCGGCGAACGATTAACAGAACGGAAAGATAGCGGGCACGCAACATCTCGCGCGGAATTGCGCTCCCTTTATTCGCGAAGCGCCTCGGACACGTTAGTTTTCTCTCTCTCGAGAGGAATAAGAATGGAAGTGAGAAAGGGTACCCCAGTTTGCTTTTTCGTGCCTTAGGCTCAAAATGTATGTTACATTAACGCAGTTCATTGAGCAACCACGCCTTCATTTGGTGTCAGAGTTAGATCCGGAGCATTGTTTCTTCGTCGGGCTTTAGGAGAGATTCCTTATCGATATCTACCGCACGATATATCATTCGTTTATCGCTATCGGGACGGCATTCGATACAACGAGCGTAAAATAGAATACATGGGATTAATCGTATTTCATTCCGCCGGGGGTTACTGTTAGCAGGATGTACCGGTTCCTCCGTTGGTGATATTACATATACGTTTGATTAAACGGCCACGATTATGTTCCTACGATAATTAAGTGGGTACCGTTGTTGTTCGGAATCTCAGATCGAAGATATTGTTCTTACCGTAATTACGATGGCGCGTTACATATTCATCGATGCGATCCCGTAACGCATACTCGTTTTGAAATTTTGCCCACGATCGAGGGTGTGCAAAAAAATGATCGCAACGCGCGATGCGATTAAGGTGTCTGGACGGTATCCGAAGATGCACAAAAATTCTAATCGAGATTCATCGCGTTGGAATTTTCGACTGGTCCATTAAATCGCGCGCCTTTCCAAGAATCTATTAACTCAAACTTGGTCCAGCCCATCGGCCATTATCACGAGAGTATCATCCTGAATTATGCGCCTTGCAGACGAGCACGAGATGCTGCCTTGTTGGGGGAAGGGTGTGCGTAATTGATGGGCTTTAATGGGCTGAAGATTATAACGTGCCGTGTTTTAATTACCGTGATCGTAGCGTGTCTTCCTGTTATTATGCGGCCTGATATGAACTGGTGCGATTGAACGCGCCCTAAACTTTATGATTACTCGCGACGATCTTCCTGCCAATATAAATGTGACGGCGACACCATTCTGTTCGCCGCGATCTTCGATTAACGATTACTCTCCGCGGTAATAATTTACCACGCACATCAGCTCTCGATCTCGCGTGGACTTCTTACGTAGTAATTCATGGTTAACGTACTCCTAATCGACGTAATTGCCTTGCCGAGACGAAAGTACGAGACTAATAATTCATATTCTTTAACGCGTTTTATTGTATATATTATTTATACGTCGTATATTAGAAAGTCGAATTATTATTTAATTTTTTAAAAATAACTTTAATTTTAATTTTAATTCTGATTTTTTCATCGCGATAACATACGCTTATTTTATAAAAGTAATCTAATATAATTCTAATTGGCATTACATACAAAATGATGAATTTAATAGACTCTGATAATACTTTAAATGCTGCGTAACTATTTTCGCGGAAACAATATTTAGGAGTATGTGTAACGAAAATGCAGCGCAAGAATGGGCGCTACGTGCCGGACAAAACAGCCACTTATGGATTATCCGTGAAGAAGTCGTTGCATTCCCGAGGCTTTCTTCGTGTTTACACGAGCGTGGCATTTCTCGCTGGAAACTTGCCGCTTGCTCCGTAGGTTTGCTCTCAAAGGGCCCGTTCGTGAGTAAATGGTGCGACGAACAGGAAAAGACTATCAACATGGAAAAGGAAGCAGCATCGTCGTAAAATCATTTGTCAATAGTTTTGAAAAGAAGAGGATAGGATATTATCCTTTATAAATTCAATGTCATCTTTAAGCGTGACAAAACGAAAACGAGGAGCTCCGAAATGCAGAAGAGTTGAAATATCGCGGAAAGGGAAAACGAAATAGGAGGTAAAACGGAAGTTGCTTAGCTTTGCGTGAATTTTTCAGATTGAAGGGGAAAACGAAGAACGGACCGTGTAAGTACGTCTCGTATCAACTAAGAAACTCAGGAGCATGACGGACGAACGAGGAAGATGAGATTACACCTTCATTAATTTTTTTCTCCTCCGATATATGTCGGAGATATACGCAGGCGTACGGAGCCTAGACGAACGTAAAGAAGTAACTTACAGTCGAGTTATGTGCGTGGTATTAATATCTAGTTAATTGCGTAGTGCCGAGAGGCGTATCTTACGCTGGTGAGTAAATATAAAATGAGTAAATATAAAATGAGTAAATATAAAATGCAATATTCCGAGGTATTTGAATGAGAGCATGTTTAGATCGAGTTCGTGTCTGGAAGCTTCGTGGCTCGATTGCATATATTTAACGTACTTTACTAGTATCAGCAGCTCTATTAGTAGAAATTTTACGATCAAGCGAAATGTCTTGATCTTGTACTAATCTTATGATTTGTGATGACATCTGTTAAACCAAGCTGGTTACGATGATCACAATGCTGATGAAAAAAAGCTAATAATATTATTATATATTTAGCTTGCGATGTAAGAAATAAAAGTATCAGGAATATTATTTATTTAAAAATGCTGGCTATGTTTCAAAATTAGCATAAATTACTTTATTGGTGCAAATGCCTTGAAAAATGTAATCATAGAATCTTTCCGAGCGGTACAAATGTATATGCGTTTATTAGCTGCGCATTTGGCGGGAATGAAGAGAGGAAGCAGAAAAAAAGAAACGAGGAAGATGCGTATCTCGCGAGGTTGTAGGCGAGGAAGATGCGTCTTTCTATGAGATATTACGATATCGATAAAGAGGCGTATCTTGCGATAATGCGCGTTATTACGTGCTGCCGAGCAAACCAGCAATCGATGGAACGACCGATCGATCGATCGAGGGGACGTTTCAATCGCGACCAGCGGATGATAGGCGTGTACCTATACCCTGTATCACAATGAGTCCTCTCGAGTTTCTCATAGCACAGTTGAACGACTGCTATCATAAAAAAATGGGATAAACGAATTTACTGCGTAAAAACCGTTTAGCCTATATACCCAAAAGTTATTTTTAGCTGGATATTCTGATGGCACCGCAAAGAGTATTAACGGAACTAAAATTACGACTGTTTAGTGTGTGTGTATGTGTGTATGCACTATGTCCCGCTAAAGACCAGAGATCATCGTACCGGTAACAAAGTAGAGAGCGTGTCTCCACAACATTTAATTTCTTATTACGAGATTTCTACCGTACTATCGTGGTTTTCTTGTCTTGATTATTTCGAAGATAGCTCAAGCATCTTTGAGCACTTTTTTTACCCTATTCTTTTATTTTTCCTGCACGTTCCGATTAAATCAAATTAACATCTCGTATAACGCGATAAATGAATTTAACTCACGAAGATTTGTCCCAAATTGGAAAAATCTATGGCAAGTAGCGGATTTAACGCCTTCCTGTATTCGCCATAGACTGACGGGTAAAACATGAAATCGCGCGTTTTGACGTCTGAGATTAGTAGCAGGTAAAATGCGAACCGCCGTAAACGCGCGAACGGGCCTGATATGGGCGAGGGTTGCGCCGCGCCGTCGGGGACCGCGGGAGAACACGAGGAGTCCGGGTGGTTTATCCTGCGCAGCGCGTAATTCTAGCTCAGGTAGGTTTATAAATAGAGGCCGTGTACGTGTTGCTGACCTGTTGCTCGAGAGCACCCTCGTGTGAACGTCGGGGCCTTGAGTAATCGAACCCCGTTGTTCCGAGAGTGCCTTCTCTCCTCGCCGCCTCACGTACCGTCGTTCGTGTCCAAAAGCACTCGCGCCGAGCCGAGCTGAGCTGAGCCGAGCCGAGCCGCGCGCGCGCCTAGGAGAGATCATTAGGCGTAATGAATACCCGATAGTCCCTTAACTCGCAATATAATCGCCTCGGAGAAACTCCAAACACGATCGCGGGCATTCGGTGTTCTGCGCGCTCCGAACAGCCTCACGCCGAGCATTCCTGCGATAATGACCGCTCCGCGCGAACCACGCTGCGAATTTCAACGATGACCACCATGTAATCGGCGAGGAACACGCGACCTCACAGCTTACATGGAAACACGTGCGACGTGTCTTATAACCGCGCACAAATGAAATTCATACGGGACAGCGCGGGACACATGGGTCGCTAGAGTTCTCCGTGTCGCGATCTCTCGCGTCTCGATGACTTCTCCAAATAGCAACGGTCAGTTTCAAGCTCGAGAGATTGCCCGCTGATGATCGCGTAACAAGGTCCTCGCCGTCAACTTGTCCTGCCGCCGGCCGCACGCCGAGAGACTGTTCAGTTTACCTGGCACGCGGAAGTCACCTCTTCAGGGACCGCGAGGGCTACCTCGAGCGCCAAACTCGGCATGCGACCATATGTACCATGCGGCATGCGATACAAGCGAAAAACAAAGAAGCGAAAGAGAGAAAAAGGGAAAATGGGGAAGAATACGGCATAGGCATTTTCCTGTTAATTGTCGTAATTAATCGTGAGAGTTCCTCGAGACAAACGGAGGTTGGAGAATATCTCTAATAGTGGAAGAGTCATGAAATTTCATCGTTCATTCTGCAATCTGCACGGCGTCAGTCGTATAATTACTCGTAACACGTTTGATACGCTACGGATTCGCCTCTTTGATCCCATGATCCATCCGTTCACTATTTGCAGCCGTAAAATTAGAAATGTGCGCTACGTTCGTAGACGTGTGTTTCCTCCGCTCGTTTGTCAAGATTCACTGGTGTATCAGATACAGTGAATTCGTCCTGCGCGATCCTCACTCCGACTTCCTTCGCGCCGGCATTCAAAGCGCCTTCCTATTAACGGAACTAAAATTACGACTGTTGCACTATGTCCCGCTAAAGACCAGAGATCATCGTACAGTACCGGTAACAAAATAGAGATCGTGTCTCTCACAATATTCTTTGTACGCGCGGCTATGTAATTTTATACTCATTGAAAGATTCCACGTTTCCTTGGCATGCCGATTTTATCGATAGCTGTCTGACTTTCGTATTAGTTAAACCTTGTCATTCAGAAAATTGCTTGTTCTTTTCCCACATAACTCTCACGCAAATAAAAATAGTAACCAAATTGTTTGGCCAATTTAATATAAATGCTAAATTTTGTAAAATATGAGATACATAGATTCTTCGTATTAATTTGAAAATCTCAAATTATGTAGGTGATATTTACTCGTTCCTGTAGAACTCTCAAGGACACGATTGAGGCATTATTGATGTACGCTAGACCGACATACTGTTATGCCAATAAAGCGCTCGGGATGGACCAGTACTCGCGCTGTCAAT
This sequence comes from Temnothorax nylanderi, assembly GCF_030848795.1. Classification (NCBI taxonomy): domain Eukaryota; kingdom Metazoa; phylum Arthropoda; class Insecta; order Hymenoptera; family Formicidae; genus Temnothorax; species Temnothorax nylanderi. The sequence goes on from NW_027249075.1 coordinate 1,523,994, forward strand.
TATCGGGTTTTTAGTCGTCGAAACTTGCGTAGTCCTCAAAGAAGATGAAGCAGCACGTCGGCGGCTCGAGCATCGGATATCCCTTTTACGAGAGGCGGACAGGTCCGTTATTCATTCCCCGACTCGTACGATACCAACGTGTACGAAGTACCACCTTGCCGGAAGTACGCGCTTTCAGTCGCCGAGCATTTGTTGTCATAAATTGTTAACCGCGCCATTACTCGCGCGGACGTCGTAAATAAAACAATGTTGCAGTTGTACAAATCAATTTGAGAATTTTCAATGGGCGTTTCGTGGCACGGCGGTAAGGAAGATCCGCGAGCTTAAACAAGAGATTAAGCAGCTTCTTTACGAGAAATGTGTATTTCGTTACGTCTCTCTATAAATTGATATGTCCACGTCGCACAGTCGCGTAATCAGTTCCCGCTCCTTAAACTACGCGCACGAACGCTCGCACGCATGCACGCACGAACGCACGCACACCGGCTATCGAACTGCGGATTTGCATAATGTGCAACGCGAGACGCGTGATTAAATGAACTGCACGTGCCGATGACGACAAGCGCCAAAATACCATGCTCAATCGTTCTGTATGCAAATCTGAGCCGTCGAGCCGATTCTAAACGGTGGCGGTGATGCGTCTCCTCTCTGAAAGTCGGTCGATCTGACTGGTTCCAATCTGATTAGTGAACGCGAACGGCGAGCAAAACCGGGACACGGCATCCACGACGCGAACTTCGCCCACGGTCTCCTTTGCCGGTCGGTTGTATATAAGGAGGTTTGTTCCCAGGTGAAGGTAATCATATTCCGCGTTCCACGATAATGGTGAACGAACGCAGCCTCTGGGCTGTAACGGAACCTCTGCCACCAGCCTGCACCCCGGCCTCTGTGTCAGACCCGTGTGGGTGCACCTATAGCTTAGCTGCACCTCCATACCCTCTCTAAGCCAAACTCCTATGTTGCTGCAATTATCGCACGACCGGCTGTTATCTCGGCAAGCACCGTCCTCCTCCCCCACGATCGTTATCGTTACCATCTTGTTCCTAAGCGCGGACAAGGCGGACTAGCCTCTGAACTTGACCTGACCTCGTGACCAGCCGCAATCGGGCCTGGCACCGGCCGGCAACGTACAACGCGAACGCTAATAACAATTAATTTGCTGCTATCCACAATTCAATGAATATACTCCGCCATCGGCGGCTGGAAACCTCACGTGAAAAAGGATCCCGTTGCGGTTGCAGGAGCTCGATAGCGATCGTTGTTATTATTACTAGGCGTGATGGTTACCTCAGCGTGAACGAGCCGGAGAGTAATACGCTCGCGGGATAATCACGACGCATTAATTAGTGCATTAATTAGAGCGGAGGCGTTGCCTTACTTCGCGTTTAACATACTACACTACTCACTCTCGTTGTTGTTGCTGAGAGTGGTATTACTCGCCGTTCTGAGCCTCGTCCAACGTAATTTATCGTGAGCGTGAAAGTAAAATCGGGCAAGGCTCTCTTTGCTTCGACATTCGTTAGCGTTGCCGTTTTTGAAGTTCCTCGTAAATTATTGTCGACAATACCATTCTCGTCGATTCAGAATGCTCGTGCTGAGAAACCTGATGACTGTTACAACCGGATTGACCATAAATTATCTGTGACTGTGCTAACTGTTCATGCTCGTTAAATGTACAAGCTTATTTGAGAAGAACTCTTATTTAAAAAAGTACATTAGTTTTATGACATATTTCTTAAAATATGATTCAATTCTTCAATTGAGTAATGACTTCTTTGTTGAGGTTTATAAAAATTATATAATTTTTAATAGACGATTCTTGTAGGAATTGTCTCTAAATAAAATCTATATACAAATACGAGCTCCAGTATTTGTGAAAAATATGTAATGGAGAAGAATAGCGATGTTTTTGAATTCATTGTGCCAGATATTAAATATTTAGAGAACGGAGAAAACATTTCTCTATATTTTGAATAATTCACACGTAACCGCAGTAAATTATAATCGACAACTCGGAGAGGAGCGGATCCCGTTACGAGCGGGCACTCGAGCTCTGAGTTAAGAGGATTCGGAGAGAGTCAGTGGTTTCCAGCGCGTGCATACGTAGCACGTAGCACGTAGCACGTATACGATCGGTGGTCGTCAGCGCGTGCTGCAACCGGAAGATGTCATCGCCGGCAATTACGACCGGAACGAACGCAAATTTATCGGCGACAAACATGCCGCGCGCAGCTCGCAGGCCAGACGCGACGCCGCCGTCTGCAACGATGCACTTGGATGCGCGTCGCGCCTTGTAAACGCGCGCATCCGAAGACACGGTGCCTTCCGTCGCGGCGCGGCCGTACCGAGAGCGCAAGTGGAATTAGTCTCGGTTCGACGGACGCGCCTACCGCTCGTTTCTGGACGAGAGCAAGATGGAAAGTAATGCACCTTACGACGAATCAGGGTGAATCGACGAGAATGCCGATCGTGCCGATCGAGGGAAAGAGAGAGAAAGAGGGAGACGAAGACCGGCCGGTGCCGGAATGGAGCCGGGCCGATATTTCCATTCACAACGTATCACCACACGGGTGTGTCGTTTCTGGGTTGCGAACACGGCCCGCACGCACCTACCGAACGTGAGATACGGGAGAAATGTGGTCTTATCGGGAGTCACTTCTCGGAAGAACAGACGAATGGGTATGAAAATTAAAAGAGATTAATGACTCGCTCTGAGTATATTATTAAAAATCCCTTCGCTTAATATCTTCAGAGATTTTATTTATTAAAATCCTATTTAGGAAAGAGATCAGAGTTGACATTTAAATTATATCTTGAGGACAGAATTGGGTAACTTTAAATCTGTATGTATGTATATTGCAAGTGAAATGAAATAAGAACTTAGACCATGTAAATTTAGAAGCTATATAATTGTTTCGCGGATTACCGCGAATAAAGAAGCTGCAACGACAGTCGAGTATTACATTTGTAAAGTTCGCGGAAGAAATTCGTATTTCTACAATGCTCATGCGATCCGACCCTGGCCAGCACTCGGGCTGAAGCTATAGAGGTGCGTGCGCGTATTAGCGGTATGCGCTCGTACCCATTCACCGAATTCCCCTGTTCAATGGGCTGTACCGTGAATACGCAATGACGTAAGGGTCCCCGTTGCTTCGCCAGATAGTCTCAACGCATTGCGGACTCAAATGTCCGTGTCGCGGCGCGGCTCATAGCGCAGAAATATCTCGCGGACTTATCCATTGGTGCGAGATTCATTACGATCGGCCGGGATGTAATTTACTGCGCGGCTAGTATGAAACGGACGTTAACGAGCGAGCGCGAGTTTAGGTGTCGCGACTCGCATTGCTTCTTTTTCTATTTCTTCTTCTTCTCCTCCTCCTCCTCCTCCTCTTTTCCTCCTTCTCTGGACTACAATGAGCTGCCGGTGGATGTTCCAGGGGAAGAGTGGCAGAGGAGGAAATATACGTAGGGGAAAAGATGAAGTCGACAGGTAGAAGAGAAACTACCTACGCGCTCTCGCGCGCGCTTCTCTCTTTTATCTCGGTACCGCTTTGTATTAGGCCGCTGTCGCACGGTTGGTATGCGCCGCCGGCTTCGCCAAAGTCCTCCTTTTCTTCCTGCCCAGAGATTCTTATTTTTCCTCCTCCTCCTCCGCCTCCTCTTCCGCCTCCTCCTCTTCCTCCTTCTTTATCGCGTTTACCAGCTAACTCAGCGCTCCTAAGTAATTTCTTTCGGTCAAGAACCCGCAGATACGATCATCGCCTCTTTCCTCTTTCCTCCCTCTACATTGGAACGGAGAAATGTAAACGCGCTGACATTCAATTTTATAGCGCCCACTTGAAAATTGAACTTTTATCATGAAATTTTTTTTTTACTCACGCTCTTTTTCGCGCGTCTATTCCCTTATCGGGCGAGCGAGGCTCTGCACCATCCCGCTGGCCAGCGGTACGAACGAAGGAGGTTGAGCACACAGCGGGCTCGTGCAAACATGCGTGCTCATTCCCACGCACCCACGCCTCTCATAGCTGGCTTACGCTCCAGGTAGACAGACGAATCGCATTTAGCCTCCCGCCGCGACGCGAATGCGTCAAATGTTTTCTCGCGTTGCGAATTTCGCGTCTTGACACCGTGATACATTGTATACCTTAAGGCTAATTCTACCAACACCGATTAATTCTCTCTCTACAGCGTTTAACCGATTAACTCTGTTCTTTTTCTCGTGACTGTCTGTTTTCCTGACACTGATTACATACAGATATACTAATATATAATTATTAATATATTGTTATTGCTTTATATTATATGTTCATTTACATAATTAATACTTAGTCCATTATGTATATTATATCTTATATTGTTAGTCGCGTATGAGATCGAGCTGTGTGCGGCCTACAGGCTCGCGAGAAGCGATCGGTCAAAGTGCAGAGGTGCGTCTAGCTGCAGACGCGACCACTGTGTCCGTCCAGCTGTCATCCTGTCAGATCAGGGCGAGAGTTACATGGTAGAATGCCACGTGACGAGATAGATATGCCTTTAAGCCGCCTCATGATAGAATAGATAAGCGTACAATGGCTCGTTATACTTTCGCGCGTATGCAGATAACGCGAAAAAATTCTCAAAGCCGTCTGAGTAGGTTTGAATCCAAGCGATGAATCGAGCGATTGCATTTGTGATCTAATACTAAATAATATAAGGCGCCACCCATGTTTGCGTTAGAGCATTTTAATATTATTCATTGGCAGTTGATGATTATTGAATAATCGATGATGTAAACAAACTTTAATTATATTTAAACGAAGACATATATGTAGAATACTTAGTATTCTGTAAGTAACAAATAACTTTAACTTTAAATAGAATTTCGTAATCCTAGCTTCTTCTTAAATTAGCTCTTAAACTAGCCCGACCGCACATTTTATATGTAGCCGTCCAAGAGACCAAAGCTTAGTTTATGTTCGCATGGGTAATGTAAGCTAACGAAAGCATCATTTACGTGTTGCAGGGTACGGAAGAAGAGTGCCGACATGTCGGCGTTGAACGCTGCGCTTTGTAGACGCGGAATAATCCTCTGGCTGGCCGCCGTCCTACTGCTGGCGTCACGATCCACGCATTCTGGTGAGTTTTTGCAGAAATGCCTCAGTGTACTTCTAGCTCTCTTTCTTTCGTCTGGCTTCAACGCCTTGGACACGCTTGAGCCGCCGTACAAAACGTGAGTCATTTATTTGATAGAGAGACCGTGAACGCGCGGACTCCCACGAGGAAATAAGAGGTAGACAGGCAAGAAATATTTTCGCTCGCCCGAGAAGACGCGATCGGATTATTTCTGCTTGTGGCTTGCTCGAAGTCAGATTGTATTCCACCGGATCATCCATAAATGCTGTCCATAAATGTAGCAAAATATGCTGGAATCGTAAAAAAGAAAAAAAAAGTTTTTGCTTCCACTTCGATGTTGTGTTTACTCTTTTTACACTTTGAATACTGACAAGAAGTTGAATATTGCGGTAATAGAGACCAAAGAGAAAAAGAGAGTAAAAGTAATCTCGGATGAAGATGAGAAAAGTCTTTCTCGTAACTGAAGCATGTTTTATTGCATTTATGATGGAAACTAGTTTTCTGAAGGGCAAAAGAAGAGTGATTCTATTAAAGTACGCATATCTCGCGATAAATAGAGTCGAGTCGCGTTATTTTGCGAGATTAGAATAGAAATACGATGGAAAGGCTTAAATCGGGCGTAAATGCGCGTATACCGTGCATTAAAATTAATTTCTGAAAATCAGAGTCGAGAGCAGAGACGATCACTTCCGTGACCGTCTTTCTTGTACCGTCTGGTGTGACTAACGCAGAGTCGGCCAGCCAATGTTTGAATGAGCGAGCCACGTTCTGTCAGGCCGTCGAACCTATCCGTGTGTCTCCCTTCTTCTCTGGCAACGGGGAGAGCATTACCTCATAATGCTCACCTCTGGCATCGGTCGTGTCGAGGGCCAAGGTGCTTTCCCATGGACCTGGCACACCATATTCGTTCTTCGACCACTCTCGGGTCGCCTTTAGGCGGTCGGTCGCCTCCTTCCTATTGTGAACCTCGTTCCGCCAGGTTCCGCGAACTTCTTCCCTTTACGTCGAGCTGGTTTAAAACGGTACGCCTGGACCTCTCTCGAGTCCTGGTATCGATATCAGAAGAAGACGATCCACTTAAAACGGGGCCTTCAATTGTCATCGCTCGTGTCATGAATTATTTCCGGGTATAGAAAAACGATGATAGATTCAGTAGCCGCAGTAATCGACCGCAAATTCGTAAAATGCGTCTCGGTGTCGACAGAAAAAGGCTTCGTCATTCCCGTAATTCGTTATTCGAGAAAGTAATTTCGCATCTTGTGGTCAAGAGGCTGCAAAGAAGACGAACCTATTTCGCACAGGCGCTCATGACGATCGATCGATTGATCGATCGGCCGATAGGGGAGCGTTCTCAGAAAAGCTATGATACTATGAACACGACGACGTGCAAAAACGTTGCATCGTCAATGAAGGCTTATTGAAGATGCGTCAGTTTTGCCTCTCCCCTTCATCAATCGGCCGTCGGTGTTTCAGCGAAGAGCAGGTGTGGTTAAACCGACGGAATCGATTGAATTCCACGACTCACCCGGCGTGTCTTCCCTCGTTCTTCTTTCCCTCCTTCCTTCCCTCCGCTTGGAAATCGCTAGGCGATTCTGTGACTCTCTATCGCATGCACGCTCGTATCCTTTTTGTTCCTCGGGCTTTTCTCGAGCGGGCAGCAAGGACGATCGAGATCGACGCGTTCGATCACCGGCGATCCATCAGGCGGCGGACAAGTTTTACTGGATTATGTATCTTCCTTTGGACGCAGCGGGCATTTGCGAGATACTTGCATTCAAAGGAAATCAGCAATATCGCCGGCTTCGAGAGGCAACAGGTTTCCATTGTAAAAAAGCGTTTACCTATCGTGTTGTATTACCACTCGCGTAGCAATAATTTTCTTCTCAAGTCCACTGTCTCGAGATTATCAGAATTACTTGATATATTAAATTACATTTGACGGACTTTTCAAATTGGATTTAAAAAACAGCGAAAAACTACAAGCGACATTCGTCTCTTATGATTTTTTGCAACCGTGTCAAATTGTTACATGTTTGTGCGATCATAATATCTTATTATGCGCGATCGGAGATATGGCAGTTATTAAGTATCGTATAGATATCACTTCTCAGTAATATATAAATAAACGTTATTATCGAAATTCCTTGGGACAATCATTTATCACACTTGACCAGAATTTATGTTCGATCGGTATGAGTACGGCTCGTGAGTTCCGTTAATTCCCTTCGTCTCTTTCACTTCGTTCAAAATTTACACAAATCGTTTCTTGCATTAACATCGAAAAAAAGAGAAAGAAGAAAAAGAAGCAAGAAATACGGCATAATAAAATTTATTTTTTCGGTAAGCGGAGGAATCAATTTCGGAGTCCCACCCGGAAGTGATCTAAGTCTCTGAAGTCAATCGAGAAAAAAAAACGCGTCTCGGCGCACGGTCCTCCGCGTAGCGGTTCCTCCACGGCTGCATCCACGTGATGCTGTGTGAATTCTGGTCAAACCTGTAAGCCCTGAGGAGCAATCAGTCGACATGCCCACATCGGGATGTCATTGACCGCGTACCTCACCGTTCGCCACTTACGGTCCACCGTACGTTATCCACCGGAGTCGCATCTGACCCCTAAGGCGTTCCATATTTATGCTTAATGCTTAGCAAAGTGTCGTTATCGTCGAGTATCATCAAACTCTCTCGTGGCGAGCTCGACGCGTCGCAACGGCACGGAGTAGAATCCGGATGGTATTGCACGTGGCGCGAAGCGCATAAAAATTCGCCGAGATATATGGTGACGTGGATCGCATACAGTTACGCACATATTAAATCTACTCGAGTGTCTTATGCGAGACGTAATTGTACAAATCAATCTATAAATCTGCTCGAAAGACTTTTACACGTCCGAAACTGAGCGCTCTGCATAGATCCTCCGAATTACGGATCGCGAATGAAATCAGATCATACGAAATTCATCCGAAATGAAATCCTTGAAATAAATCTATCGTGAAATCTTGCACGGGAGCAAAATAATGAGAGTGTTAAGGGGATCTAATGTGTTTTTGATAGCGAGCGCGAATAAATTTCGCGCTGTCAATTCAGACGAGAAAGAGCTCTCGCCCTAAGAGGGTATAGAAAGGACCCGTTGTAACCGGTACGTCATAAGAGGACTCCACTCCCTCGTCCTCGCGCGCGTACTCTTCAGAGCTCTTCTCTCTTTCTCTCTCGTCTATGTACCTTCTTGACTACTTACTGAGATGGTGAGGTCAGCAGCGGTCATCCGACGAAAGGTATAACGGAACGCGTGGGTGCAACGTCAGCGTGACACGGATTAAATCGATCGCGATAGATTCATTTTGGAAAATGGGTGTTTCGCTTTCGCAAGGCATAATTTAAGGGCGATATCCGCGGATCCACGGCATCGCATTCAACGTCGGCTAGATCCAATCGCACATACGAAACATTCTCGCGCAACGAAGTGAATCGCGGTTCAAAGATCTCGAGCCCCTTATCGGAAATGAGTGTTTCTTTCCCGAGTCGGGAATTATTCTCATTACCGGACCTAACGGTGCGCGGACTCGCATCATAATGTAGGAAGTGGCAATGAACTCGATCCCGTGTGATTGGGAAGATATAATTTATGATTGTCCTCGAAAGGGGCACCACCACGCTAGAAACAGTACGGCGCGTATTACGCCAGAACCGGTCGGCCAGGTTTCCACAGCGTTACCTTCCCGATACCCATGACATTGACATTAACATTCTCGTCGATACAAACAAATAGCGTTATTTTTCTGCTCCTTCCCCGTAGTTGGAATTTATTTCGATAAAGTTACACGGCGAGTGGGTTGCGTAATTTCCGAGTAGCTGGCGGTCTTTCGAGATGGGCTTTGCCGAGGAAAGTTCCGTCATGACAAGTCTTTCATCTCGCGTACGCATACGCACACACACATACACACACACACACACACACACACACACACACACACACACACACACACACACACACACACAAAGGGAAATTATTCCATCATCTTTTTCATCAGTGTGCGAAAAGACTGTCTTGGTGAGCGCGCAACGGAGGAAACCGCGACCTTGGAGAATGCGTAATGCAGAATTTCGTGCACGCAATACGCCAGGGGCTGGCTGCGGTGCCAGGTGTTCATCGGAGCGTGTGCGGTTGATGGTAATGAACTTTCGCGAGGCAAGGCCGCCGGGAATGATTTCATAACGCGAGCGCAACAGCCCCGTGTTCTCCTGTTCTCCGCGGTGTGTAACAGCATCGTTCGCGCGCGCGTACGCGGAGAAAGGAACGGGTCAGGTCGCGGCACGTTGCGGGAGGAATCGAGAGGGTCGCCCTCGAAGCGGGAGCGAGACAATTGCGGGTGGGGAAACGACACACGGAGAGGAAACAGGAGGACTCGGCGGTACGTTGACTTACATAATGACTCCCCGCGACTCCTCGAGATACACGTATATGTGTGCATGTGCACGCGATATGTATAAGCGCGATCCTCTGTCCTTGATTACGAGCGAGGCGGCCGAAGAACGCATAAATCTCGTGCGCGGAAATTATATTCGAGGGAAGATACGTTTATTGTTGATACCGATAAACTCTCCCACATTGTCCTTTTTCTATGTGACCAAGATTTATTTAGAGTCTACGTTCCGCATACACCTCGAGAGAAGTTTGCGCGAGAGATCTTTAGAGCGTACCTTAGCCGATGCACTTCCGCGCGCGGCTTTGTACAATCTGTTTTATTCGGAACTGCATTTTTGCATCCAGAGGGAACGGAACATTATCTCGCCGCGTGAGATTTATTGGACGACTCTCACTGCACTTCTTCCGAGAGAGGTAATGCGCGATTCGCGCCTTTCGATTTCGAAATGGTAAGAAATAAATGTCAAAAACCGAGCGGATCGACGATCGAAATCATTGTGCTTCATCGCGATGCAATTTGCCGTTATTACAGTCGAAATGCGTCGCGATTTTTTTGTCAGCATCTCCCGGTTGTATGTGCTCAATGTCCCGTTAGTCCGTCGACTGTAATTTATCGTTACCGGTGAAGAAGCGAAGAAAATGCTTGCTCGCGCGGCAAAAAGTTGTCTTTCAGTTTTTGGTGCGCATCGCCGTAAGACTCGATAGATCGTTCAAAAAATGCGACAATTCTCCGCTGATTCCAGGAAAGAATCAAATCGATGATGATTGCAGCGAACATCTTTCTCTCTTCCTCCTTCAATTTTCTGTCACGGTACCCCTCGCTATCCGATAAGCTTCTTTTATTCAGTAACAGTCCAATTGTCTCATTATGCGTTTAATTACCACGAGTGCATACCGTTGTTCGTATTGAATGATCATATTGTGTCGTTGTAGTTAAACGCTCGCATAATGAAGATCACGTACAGAGATTACAATCGTGTACACGAAGCCTCGACACCTTGACCGTGGTCTCCGTGAAGGGAGGTGCGACGTAATAATTTAGTCTGACCATTGTGCGAGACAAGAATCGTCTCGGTAGGCCACGCGTACGTGATGGGTTATAACGTGGAGGCACGCGGCTCGGGCTCCGGTTTGCTCGTGGGACTGACGAGACACAACGAAGCCTCCATTCAACCATCGTTGGGCTTCCCGGTACAAGTTCAGTTCACTGGAAATCACCTGCATCGCGGAATGCTAATTCTTGAATATCGCGAAACTCGCTTCCATGTGTTATGTAAAGGTACATTGATGGATGAGTTCTTGGAAAAGATGTATGTATCGAATATAAAGTTCATGTCGATATCTAATCTTGGAAATGTATTAATAAATTTTAATAAAATGATATAATTTTTTTATATGTTTGGATAAGTCACAGCTATCTTTTACGAAGATCTAAATGATACTTTTTTCATCCGTACTTTATATACATTGCACGGATGTCGTTTAGAATTTTTCATGTAATATAAAGCTAAATGCTACTTCGAAGATAAGAGAGCAAGAATGAGGGCGGGTCAGACCGGTATAGATAAGGCTCATTGTGCGATTTCTCGGTGAAAACATCTCAGTGATTGTACTTCGGGAGAGTATCCTGTCATGTTTCAGGAACAATCGAACTCAAGTCCTGGGCGCGACACTCCAATTTCAAAAAGGAGATTGCAAAAGGCATAGTCGCGTAAGAAAAGAATGGGCTCGCAAAGGGAGACACGCGATTATTGTACGCGAATGTCCGCACGGATTGCGCGCGAGAGGAAGAGCCAAATGGAATTCACTATTCCATGCGCACTCACCACGCAACTCATATGACTAGGGCGAGGGTGTTAACGAGAATTCGCCCACGTGTATTTCGCGCCATATGACGTTTCCACTCGTTCCGTTGTTAAGCCCTGGTACACCCTCGAGAGACGACGAATGCGTCCCGCCAGTAATTACTATGATAAACTGCACGCGGGAGACGCATTGACGTCCACCCCTGCAAATTTCCCCGAGCTTATTCGGCAATCCCGTTTTATGCTTTTCATTAACTTCAACTTCACGTACACGCCCGCGCCCGTAGTCTACCTGTCGCGGCAAGCTCGATCGCATAGCACTAACAGTTGTGTTTCTTTCATTGCAGCGCCGGTATATGACCAAGATACCACACAGATTGCAGAGTACGATGGAGGTATGTATATCACACCTGGTTTTGTTGCATTTAATTAACTGTCACGTACGCTAGCAATGTGACATTAATTGTAATTTGAGAAGCTCCACGCGTCATACTTTAATTCAAAGTCAAAGGATTAAAAGAGAATTATTATACATGATTTTTATACATTATAAAATAAAAAATTTTTCTGAATTTTTCGAAATTGAATTTATTCGTTGCATTTCGCAAGAAATATAATAATGTTGCGAAAATTATAATCGCGTTGTGTAATTACGATATTTTAGAGACTCGGTATCTAATTAATGTTAAATTATTCTCTAGTCACCGCTGGATGTTACTTCAACTACCAGCGGTATCAAGAAGGCGACAGGATCATGACGAGTGAACCATGCCTGAACTGCACATGCCACAATCGGATGTTGATGTGCTACTTGAAGGTCTGCCCCTTCACGAAAGCGATCGGTCAGGATTGCACGGTGGAGAAACGTCCGGATCAATGTTGTCCCGTGATCAACTGTCCGGAAGTACCGGTTCAGTTGTTAACGTCGACGACAAGCGCACCGGCGACCTCGGACTCCACGGAAGTCGGTTTCCACGACAATTATGGCTGTCATGTCGACGAGAGGTTTTACGCAGACGGCGCTATGCTGCCGTTGGATCATCACAATCCTTGTGAGCTTTGCTACTGCATTAGAAATAGAACCACTTGCGTCATGCAAGAGTGTACTTTACGAGTGGCTGGATGTAAACCGGTCTATCAACCGGGTGTATGTTGCCCGATCAAGTACAATTGCGGTAAGTAATTGCGTCGTCCTATGATATCTCAGTGTTATTTCGTGCTGGAAAGTGCTCATAATTATTGATTCTTTGCGCAGAATACGATGAGGAACCTAGCACCACGGTTGGTCCCGGTCTCATTATGACCACAACGCTACCTCCTGGCGTGTTACCTCAGTGTTATTATGAGGATAAAGTCTACGAAGACGGCGATCTGATTTATTCCACTCAGCCTTGCCAGCATTGCTATTGCTTCCGAGGCGAAATCGCTTGCGCGGTGCAAAATTGCGGAACGCCGATGGAAGAGCATGGAAAGAATTGTACGGCCTTACCGCCACCGGAAGGAGAATGTTGTCCGACCACATACCAGTGTGGTAAGTAATTTCACGTAATAACTAATAGTTGCGATGTATTATGTAACTCAACGATCTAATAGGCGTTATTAGTCAATGAATATTACGCATTAAAGGATATGCTCGTGTATGCTTATTACAGAAGAAGAAGGAATTACCACGGTACAATATGAAGGTGAAGAACAGCTTCCGGAACAAGTACCACGTGACCAAATTACCGAATCCCCGGCGCTGGTTGACCAGGAAGATCAGCAAGAGAAGGAAGAACATCCTCAGGAGGAAATATTCCCGGGTATAGACAATAATATACCGCAAGAGGGAGAAGAAGAGAAGAATGGAACTATCGAAGGAACTATCGAACATATTACTCAGGGACCCGTTCCGTCTACCGAAAAACCTGAACAACAACCTGAAGAACAGCCCGCAACATTACCAGTAGAAGAGATAGAAACTACTACTATTGAGAAAGAATCCACTCCTTCTCACGAACATGTTACCAAAATTCCTGCTGAAATAACATCGGAAGAACCAGGATCAGCGGAAGTGCCCTCTGAAGTAGAAACAGCAAAACCGGAAGCGCCTACGACAGTACAAGAAGCTGAAGAAAGTTTAGTTACTGAAGCATCTGCCACTAAATTACCGGAAACTTCATCTATCGCGGAAAGCTTACCAGAAGAGGTGTTAACGACAGAACATGTACCTGAAGAACACGTAAGCACAGAAGAGAATATAATTGAAAAGGAACATGGTATTTCTATTACTGAAAAGGAACAACCGATTGAACCTTCCATTACTGAAGCAACGCAGACTGAAGGTCCAATAAAAGAAGAAGAAACTACTAGCCCGCACGAAGAATTATCAACGCAAACACAAAAAGAGATAACCGAGGTAGAGAAAACAACAGAAGAAGAACAAATTAGCGTAACGCAAACGCCGGAAAGACCGGAGATTTTAACTGAAATCATTGAGGTAACATCGTCAACTGAAGAGCCTGGTATCAGCACTGAATCTGTCAGCGAGCAGCCAAAGGAAAGTGAAAGTAAACCAGAAACTATTCCAGGTGAATTCTTGTCAACGCAAACGGAATCACCGAAAGAAGAAGAAACTGTGACTGCCGCTCATGAGATATCTAGTACTGAACAAATCATCACTGAGAAAGAAAAAGAATCGTATCCAACGGAAACCGCTGTTACGGAAGAGATTCAATCGACTGAAGTAAGCGGTCCTTCTAAAGAACAACCTGCCGAAGAACAGAAACCAGTAGTATCTGAGGTTGAAAAGGAACAACGGCCGGAAGAGACATCTGAGCATACAATTGAAGAGCAAGCTACTGTCGCCGTTAAGAAAGAAGATGCCGGCTTGACTGAGGGTCCAGTGACGAGCGAAGAAGAATCAACTCCAGAAATTCCAATTCAAGGCCCAACTGGCATACCGATTCCCGAACGAAGCCCAGAACAGAAGGCAGAAGACCAGAACGTGTATCATGTGACGGAAGACTATCACGGTGTTACGCATCCAGAAATTAGTCCCGATAATCTTATAACTGAGTCTCCGCAAAAAATACCTACAATGTACCCCCCACAGGAACAAGAGACTACACTGGCCCCATCAGAAGGAACTGTAAAACCGATTGTGACGGAAGGTACTGAAGTATCGACGGAAGGAACCGCGAAGCCGATACTAGAACAAGCTACGGAAATAAACTTATCAACTCAGCGTGAACCTGAAATCACTACAATCTCTGAAGAAACGAAAACGGAAAGCACACCTGCTGTCATTGAAGTTCAGACTAGCACGGAATCTTCTGCAACTACTATCGCTCAAGAAATATTAGAAGAAGAAGCTAAGAAATCTAGTGTGCCAGAAGAGACAGAAACTAAAATACCACAAACGGAAATTCAATTAACAGAAAAGACTCCCAGTAGTGAGGAAATTCCTACAAAAGGACCTACCGTCGAAGAATCTAGTAAAAGTTCTGAGGAAGTCAGTGGCGAGAAAGGTGAGAAAGAAGTGCAACCAAAGAAGGAAGAGGAAATAGAAACGCAACCTCCAATCGTAACAGAACCAGTTTCCGAAACACCCGCATCAATCCCAGCGGAACATTCGACAGTGCCTTCGGATCTTGAAAAAAAACATGCTACGGAAGGTGAACATGTTACTACTGTAAGTCCTTCTGAGCAATCAACGCACGTGCCAACGCAAGTCGAAGAGAAAGAAACTGAAATAGTTCCTGTTGAAAAAGAACCAGTTACTGAAAAACCAGTTGAGGAACGTGTTACAGAACATCCCGTTGCAACACCAGGCATAACTGGCGAAGAAGAAAAAGAATTACAAACCGAAGAACCTGTTTTGAAAGAGGAGCAAACCACCACGGAAGCGATAAAGACGATAGAAGCTGAAGAAAAACTTACAACGCAGATACCTGCTGTCGAAGAAAGAATAACTGAGCAACCTGAACAATATTCTACAGAGAAAGCTTTGGAAGAAGCTGTTACAGAAAGCCATGGTCCGGAGGAAATAAGTACGAAAGGCGCGTCAACAGAAAGTGCAGAACAACAAACTGCAATAACGATAACAGAAAAAGAACCATTTAACGAAACTGTAGAATTGAAACTAACAGAAGTTATTCCAATTGAACAAACAGAATTGCCCGTTGAACATCCCACCGAAGCAGGTGAAATTGAAAAAGAAGGTGAAGAAAAGATTTCTGTGCCTGTATCCACGGAGGAAGTGCCAACAGAAATTCCTGCAGTTGAAATTGGAGACACTGAGACAACGGCCGTGGAAATAGAAAAGACTGAGCCTTCCGTCAGCGGAGAATATATACCAAGTCAGCCTTCGATTCCTTCAGATCGCAAGGAGGATCAGGGACCTATTGAACCAGAACAAATAACGCAGAAACCAGAAAAAGAAATAACTGAGACGCCCGAAGAACCACAGAAGCCGACAGTTCCTTCTGAAGAGGAAACATCTCATATTCCATCTTTGGAAGGTGCTGTTACCGAATCTGTTCTGCCCGAAGAAAAACTGGCCGAGGGTAGCACAACTGAATCTGCTGCTGTTAGCGAAACTGTTATACCGGAAGAGCCTGAAATATCGAGCGAACAACCGGAAAAAGTCGCAACCGAACCATCCGGACAGGAGGAACAAACTCAGGAACCAATCATTGAGAAACAGCCAGAGGTACATGAGAAGAAGGAAATTGAAACATCCAGTCCTGTACCTCACGAAGAGTCTTCCATAATTCCTGAAATTCCTGAAAGACCAGTTGAAGGCAAAGAAGTTAGTAAGACAACCGAAATCGCAGAAGGAGGTACGACGGTACCAGTATTAATTTCTGAGGCATCAACTGAGCTGCCTGGATTTGAAGAAGCTACGAAGCCCGAAGTTCCTATCGAAAAGGAAATTACACCTGCGACTGAATCTGTATCTCCAGAAAAAGAGCAACCGGAAATACAAGAGCAAGTCACGCAACCATCGATAAAAGAAGAAATACCAAGTAAGGAAAAAGATGAAGCAACAGGCCCAGTTGAAATATCCACTGAAGAAAGTATAACTCCTGAAACATCTGAAGTGTCGATTATTAAGGAACAACCACAGAAACCCGAAGAAGAAATTATTAAAAAAACTGGCATCACGGAGGTGCCTGTTCATGAAGAAAAAGAGGAATATTCAACGGTTGCTCCAAAAGAAACACCTGAGGTGACAATTATTACTGAAATACCACCAAAGGGAGTACTTCAATATACAACGAATATTCCTGAAGAGACTTCTGTAGAAGGAGAGAGTACGTCGGAGATCGTGCCTCGTCCAGCGGGTATTCCAGGAGAAGGTAACTGCCTCGTTGAAGGACAATCTTATAGCAATAATTCGGCGGTTCCACCGGCAAACGCGTGTCAGACCAGTTGTCGTTGTATCAGCAGCATTGTACAATGCGAACTCGTGCAATGTCCTGCCCCGCCAACGCACCTATCGAATTGCATGCCAGTTCACACGAACGGAGAATCTTGCTGCCCAATGTACGCTTGTGATTTCACACCGACTGACAAATTGGAATCTGACAGTCATGTAATCGAACCTCATGTTCCCGAAGCAGAAGGAGAAATTCAGAAAACTGTTCCGCCTACGGAGATATCAACAGAAGCTGCGGTAGAATCGAGTACGTTAGCTAGTGAGATTAGTACGCCAGAATCACGACCCGTGGAAATTACTGTTACTCCATCTGAAGAAGAGATAGCAACTGAGAGGCAGCAGACCACTCTCAAACCTATTGAAATAGTTTATGAACAGTCAACTACACTTAGGCAACCTATCGAGCAATATCCTGAGGAACAAACCATTAGTCCGGTGTCTGAAACATCACAAGAATCTGCCAGTCAAATACCCGAAGAAGAACATACCGTGCTACCTAAGGTAGGTGAAACTACTGAAGGCAAAGTTATCGAAGAAGGTATAACAGAATCAGCAGCTTCGACCGAGCAACCGCAGGAGGAGATTGGGGAGAAGCAGGTTACTGTTAGTGGCGAAGTAATTACTTCCACGCATGTACCTATAGAACAGGAACCTCACGCCACCGAAGAAACTGTTACAATTCCAAAAGAGAAAGAGACTTCTGTTCCTGTCGAAGTAGAAGTTACGACCATAGCCGCTGGTAAAGATGAAGAAACTATTACGCCAACCAAAGAGGAGAAACCTACTGAGGATAAAGGTATCGAAGAACAACCTACGCTTAAACCAATTGAAGAAATCGAAAAAGAACAACCAGAAGAAGAAAAAATTCCACTAAAACCAACCTCTGAAGAACCTGTTATTGCCGAGGAACACGAAATATCTACAAAACCAGAAGAAATTGTGACAGGGAAACCAGAAATTTCTAAGGAACAACAAACTGTCAAACCAACCGAGTATGAGAGTACTTCCGTTCCTGAAATTCAGTCGACGACTGAGTATAAACCCGAGATTGAAATAGAACAAGAGACAGTCACATTAACTGAAACTGAGGCACCAGAAGCCCAAACAAAATTGCCTGATATCGTTCCAAGCGAAATAGAAACACAGAAGCCAATTATACCTGTTGAATCAACGACATTGATACATGATCATACGGTAAGTGAGGGGGCGCCGATAGAGGAATATACGACTATAAAATCTTTGGAAATTTCCACGGAAGAAAGCACGAAGACGCAGCCGGGAATTTCAACTCAAGCTCCTGTAATTGAAGAAGAGCACGTTACCATTCCTGTCTTGCCTGTTGAATTGCCTGGCGAGGAAACCACTAAACTAGTCGAAGAATCTACTCCTGCAGTTTCCCATGAAGAAATATTGCCAGGAATAACGGAAAGCGCAATAGAAAAAGAAACTACAGAACACGCTGAAAAGCATACAGAACCATCGGTTACAGAACCATCAGAACACGAAGAAGAACCATTAGCCACAAAATCTCCTGAAGAAAAACCATTCGAAACTGAATCTCCAGTCATAACCGAGGAACCAGCCAAAACTACTGAAGCAGAAGCAGAACACGAGAAACCTACCGAAACCAGCGTTCCTCACGAACCGGAAAGTACGCCAGTCTCGGTTGTGAAGCATCCGGAAACTACACCTGAAATTGAATCTCATACGCCTGAATTACCTACCGAAGAACCCACTGTAGTCGAGGAAATATCAACAACGTCTGTATCTGGAGAAGAAGCTGGCGAGCAAGCCACTACATCGATCGTAAAAGAAACGGAGCCAAGTCTGAGCGAAGTGACTAAACAGCCGATTATTCCAGAATCCGAAACACCAGTTGTAGAGGAAGAACACGTCACCGTCCCGATCGAAGAACAAACTCCGAAATCCGAGGAGTCTCCTGTCGAGGAACAGACTGTTGCTTCTCCTAGTCCCGGTGAAGAAGAGATAACAGAGGGTGGTGTTTCGACAGAAGTGGCCGTACCGGTAACGAGTCAAGAGGAACAGACAACTGAAAAGGCTATAGAAATTGTCAAACCAGAAACGCAATTGCCCGATTTAACGGAGGAACATACCGTTATTCCTGAAATTTCCAAGGAAGAGCAGAAACCTGAAATTGGAATAACGGAAGAACCTGGTAAAGAGGAACCGACTGCGATTCCGGAACTAACGGAAGCGGACAAGAAAGAAACGGAAGAAGCTGTTAAGGAGGAAGCTGTGACGCCTGCTAGTACTACAGAGTACAAACAAGAAGAAATTGAACCAGTTGTGAAAATTCAAGAACCAATAGAAACAACGACTCTTCCAAAAGAACAGAAACCAGAAAAGGACAGTCAAGTTACCGAGGCTAGTTTACCGGAACATCCAGTGAATGAAGAAGCGACAACTGTGGCAAGTTTGATACCCGAAGAACATCCAACGGTACCGGTAAAGACAGAAGAACAAAGCACTCTTGAACCTGAATATCAGACAACGTTATCTACCGCAGAAGAAGAAGTATCGAAACCAGCGACTGAGATTAGTGAAGTGGAGAAACTTTCACCCGAAGGAGAAACCGTTACAATTGAAAGTACGGAGAAGCCGGAGGAACCTGTTACGGAACTCGAAGTAAGTTCAACTGAAAGCCTGAAGCCTGAAGAAGTTCCATTCGAAACGGAAAAGCCGGCTGAACCAGAACAGGAAACAGTGTCGCCCGAACAAGGTGAAACTACTACGAAAATAATTGAGAGTTCAGTGACAAAAGAAACATTACCGGAAGAAGTGGTTCCAGTTGAAGTGACTCCAAAAATTGAAGAGAAACCAACAGAAGTTTCTACAATAGGAGGAGAAGAAGAAGCACATGTTACGGAACCTATTTCAGTTGAAACGACTTCCGTTCATGAGGAAGAACAACCGTCGATAATCAAATTACAGCCTACTGAAAGGCCTCTTCCTTCTGAGGAAGAAACTCCTGCGGGAGAAATTCAGCCTAGCCAACCTGAAGAAGGAGGAGAGGCTCATCCAACTGTACCCGAAGAGAGTCATCCGAGTACAACCGAAGAACCTCAGTTTACCACAGAACATGCGCCAGAAGAAGTTATTACGAAAAAAGCAGAAGAACAACCAGCAACTTCTTCAGAAGCTGTCACTACTGTTGAGGGTCCAATCAAGGTTTCTGATGTGAAACCAACTGAATTGCCTGAGGAGACAGCTACCGTCGGACCGGTAGTACCAGAAGAACCTGAATCTCAGATCCCGATAAAGTCCGAAGAAATTCCGCAACCGGAAACGCCAATCGAGGAACCTATCATAAAGACGCAGCCGTTACCTACGGAATTACCAAGCGGAGGAATTACGGAAGAAATTCCCGAAGAGGAACCTATTCATCCACAAGAAGGCGAAGGTCATCCTCACATCATTGACCATTTCCCGGAGGCTACTCCGAAACCTGAGACCGATTATAACTTCCCCGAGCAAAGACCGGCGACCACCTTGGCTCCCCATATTCCGGAATATCCTGATCAAACCGGAATATCGGGCGAGGACACTCATTTCCCCATGCCCGGTGGTAGTTATCCGAATCCCGACGACGATTATGGCGAGGAGGATTATGGTGGACCAGGCACCTGCCGATACGGCGGCAAGGTCTACGTTTCAGCGCAACAGATACCCAGGGACGACCCGTGCGACTTCTGTTTCTGCTTCAGGAGCGACATTATCTGTCTTCAACAGAGCTGTCCACCGCCTATTCCGGGCTGTCACGAGGAACCGATCAGCGGTTTTTGCTGCCCCAGATACGAGTGCCCTGTATCGATGGCCACGGCTCTTAATTTGACTACTACCACCACCACGACTACGACCACGTTACCACCGCTCTTCCACCCGCACGCTTACAAAGGTTCCGCGAGACGAAGTGGCTGCCAGGTTCGTGGCCAGGCCTATCGAGTGGGAGAAGTTATTAAGTCGGCGTCTGGACCCTGTCTCCGCTGCATGTAAGTTTATGAAAAAATATTTCTCTATATTCCCTACACTGAGAAACAAATATTTAGATATGCTGCCAATAGCTTATTTACTTAATATAATACACATTTATTTAGAATTAGATTAATTTTACTTAATTTAAATAAAAATATTTTTATTTAAAAATATTTAAATAAAAAATAAATATTTTTTTTCTCAGTGTACCTCTCTATAAATTGACTTTTATATTAACTCTATGTGTGTTATTTCTAAAATAACCTAACGCAAATTGTTGCAAAATTTTAGTTGCGGAGGTGACGGTAACATGAATTGCGACCCACGAGTATGCAGTCCGGAACCGATGCTGAGGCAAATGATTGCTGCGACTACAGATGCCAAGAGGAGGAGATGAGCCGCCGAGTTAAATCATGGGATTCATCTCTACAAGGAAGCACATAGGACGAGCACGAGGAAAAGTCGACAGCAGGAAAAAAATCCAGTGTTGTATAAAAGTGAATTAAAATTATTCTAAACTGTCTAAACGTCGCGCGGAACACAGACAATAGTGTGCTTCGGCGATCACGAACTGAGTGGCCAAAACGTAAACGTTTATATTAATAATATTATATTATGTTATATAAAAAGAGAAAGAGCGACGGGGTGAGAGAGAGAGAGAGAGAGAGAGAGAGAGAGAGAGAGAGAGAGAGAGAGAGAGAGAGAGAGAGAGAGAGAGAGAGAGAGAGAGAGAGAAAGTGAAAGAGAGAAAGGGAGAGAGAGGAAGGAAGAAAGCAATAATACCGGTCGGAGAATCGTAGGAGATTAATTGTGTATCGGTGCTAATATGCGAACACGGAAGAAAAAAGCAGCGTGAATGTAAAAAATGCAGGCAAAAAAGAAGAAAAAAGAAAAAAAATCGTGATAATTCCGCGTTCTATCTCGCGTGGGATATTTTATACATGCCCTAAAAAGACAAGAAAGAGAGGAAATTACTGAACGTACGAGACTTATGACTGTGCCTTTGTCAGTGTCGAATATCAGCGGCACTGCTTTCGTTTCGGCAACGAGCGCCGTCCGCAGCCACGGTCATCGTCGTCGGTATTAATAAAAAAAAGAAAAAGGAAACACGAAGAAAGAGAGAGAGAGTTGCAATCGGCAACTCTCCTAGGTGACGGGAGAAAAAGAAGGTGAGAAGAAATGCGACGAATGCGTTTTATACGACGCACATGAAACAAAAAAAAAAGAAAGAAAAAAGAAGAATAAGAATAGAAAGAAAAATTTAATGCGCCGACCGAATGGGTCACGCAGTGATACTGAAACAGCGGAGGATTCGTATGAATCGTACGAAGGATACCTCGATTCGCAAATCGTCTAGCATAGCTAGAAGCTTTTTTAAATGTTCTTTTCTACCGCAAACTATACATACGTCCACGGTATCCCTCCTACGACGCAACGCCGTAAATTGGGAAATATGGGAGAGAAATGAGATTACGATATCCGCGGCATGTCCTCACGGCTTTTACGGTGTCACTGCGACAATCTTAAGCGACGACGATATATGTCATTATTTGCTACGCGTGTTCTGAATCGTTTATTCAGCTGCTACGTGTGCCCCGATGATCGGGACACATTACTCAAGTTTGCTGACGTTCACGCGCACTCGGACACGATCGAGATTAATGGATCGGCATAACCAGAGCCGGCCGTGCTTCCAGTATTTTTAAGCCGCGAGGATCCAAAGATCCTTTTCTTTTCAAGGAAGAACCATCTTTTGATCGAACCATCTTTTTTCTTCTTTTTACAATCGAGATCCGTCAATACCATACATATATAGTGCCAACGATCGTGTCCTAGTGCGCGTGCGAGTATGTGTATGTGCGTGAGTGTGATGCATGTGATATGTTAAAGAAGAGAGAGAAAGAGAGGGAGAGAGAGAGAGAGAGAGAAAGCCAGAGAGACGAAAGATACACGCATCTCAAAGCTCAAACAGCGGCTCGCGCGGAGGACCGATCCGAGAATTTGCTTCTCCGGCGAGCTGGCGTCATTATACATAAATATAGATATAAATATATATACATTTATATAATTCTTTATATACACTGTACCCTCCTCTGATAATAATACTTAATGATAACGATGTTCTATACGTTTGTACGAAAGTATAGCTGTTAAGAGAACGAGATGAGAGATAATCGCCCGTACCGGTTCTCCAGTCTCAAAGTATCGCGTTAGAAAAGAGAAAACGATAAGAACTTTCGGGATCTCTTTCCAAGTCAATTATTTATCTCGGTAGCGATGATACTCGACTCGCACGATCGTCGTCTAATAACGAAAGCAACGTCACGCTTTGAGACTCTGGAACTCCGCGGGCTCTCTTTAGTGTAATTGTAATAAATAGAACGAATGTTTTATATATATATATACATATATATATATATATATATATATATATAAATTGTCGCACGAAATACTGCGCATACTGTCTGTATAATAATCGAACGAAGACGAGTCAACGTTCGGTCTTCCTGATATCAGCGGCCCGTTAATCCTAGTTACTCGTTTATTAATAATTAAGCCCGTATCTGCCCCTCCTGGAGAACAGCTTCTTGCGAAGAACTATTATGAACGTGTTTTTCCTCTTTTTCTTCACGTAAAGGATCTCTTTCGACTTGAAAGACCAACGTATTCATGGAGCTTCCACGACAACTCGATCGTGATATACAAAGTGGCCATATTATTACTGTCACTGTTCTCAGACGTGAATGAAAGAAATCTCTCATGCAATAATCGATAATAAATTTTTTGATATACGAAACGTTTTTGTGTTTTATGATTATAATGAAGTTACAAAAATGATAAGCGCGCTGCGACGTTCTCGTCGAGAAAAAGTTGAGCCGAAAGTTTTCAAGTACTCGTATATAAACTTTTGTACATCTTTTCACAATCGGGCGAATGTACGTTCGAATAGGTCGAGAAGAGAGAAAGTATCGGTGTCATAACTCTCAATTAACTGAGATAACGTTGACGAAATAAGCGCGCGATTTTCGTGCTTGTCTTCCATCGAGATGAAAATTTATCACGCCGGCGAGCAACGCGAAAGTAACTAAAACCTATTTGCTCAAGGCTCATTGAAAGTTTATACGTGGTTGTAGTCGAGTCAGTTCTTCCCAAGCCAATATTCACTAGCGATTGTAGTCCAAACCTAGTATTTATATCTCGATATCAACCCTTTTTCCCCTCCCCCTCAATCATAGCGAGATCATAATAATTATCGAAGGTAAATATGAGTGTCGAGTGTTTACGATAAGTACGATATTATGCATGTAGGCGTAAGGTGGACGTACCGTGCTGGATATACGTAGAACGCATGTATAAGACTAGCGTCAAAGAGACAGGCCGGGCGGCAGCGAGGAGTCCGCACATATCTACGTACGCACAAAGCGCACGAAGCGACCAATTCCTGTTTGTTCAGCATCAACTGCCTCAGCGTGATCGAACGATCGAAGATCCTCACGTCGGGAGACTTTCTCGCGATCCGACATGATCACTGTGACGAGTGTGACGGAAGGCTTTGAATCGGTATGCGCGCGCATAAGCGCGCATAATCTAATATGGCGCGTGGCGCGGTTGACGAAATGACGAGGGACGCTTGATCCTTCCGACGGATTTCTCGACGCCTCTTTTTTACACGTGAGTACGATCGCAGTCGCGCGCTGCTATGCGGAATGTAACTCGACATCGTTCGCCGCGTATTATACTATGTGATAAACGGGATAAATGAGAGCGAACCGGGAGAGAGAGAGAGAGACAGAGAGAGAAAGAGAGAGAGTCCCGGCGGTATCGACTGTATGGAAATAGGCTAGGTTCGACAGTACGTGCTAGTATAAAGTGTCCTTTTATATGAATAAAAGATTTTGTATGTCAACCTGTGTATCTCTGTGCGCCTCGTACTTTGTGCAAAAAACCAGCCGTTCAAAGATTTTAGTTTTACCGAAAATAATATAACAGAAAGTAATAAAAATAATATTAACTATTTTATTAAATTTAATTAAATCGCTTTGCAATACTTGGCAATTAAAGGTAAGATTGCATATCTCGCGGTGAGGTATTATCAATTTCCACTTCGTTCCTATCAGGCCATATAGAAAGAGCCAAGAAATATTAAAGATTCGAGTATATTTGTTTCGATTCCGTTTATTAACATTGCGCAACGATATATAAATATAAATCTCCATTTATTAGCGTTTCCGACTGGGCCGGCTCGGCCGGGTTTGCTCGCTCGGCGCTCCGAGAGCGATTAATGACGTCACCAGAGAGAAGCCTGAGAGAGGCCATCCCGGCTTTTTCATGGGACTGTCGAAAGCCCCTGTATATACATACACTACACCGCCAGTACATCCATTTTCGAAATTGATACTACGTAGCCACGTTTATTTTTCGACACTACGAAAAAATATTTTGGTGCGCGTCCGTGCTTAAATTTTAACTAAAATTTTATCCGATAGAAACAGGAGTTCAATTGTGTATTTTGAAACGCGGGGTGAAAATTACAAAAGTGTGAACAGATTTTACTAGATTTCGACAAATGAAATCGTAGATACGCTAGTGAATTTCCTCACTTTTGTAATTTTCACCTCATTTCAAGATACACAATCGACCCCCAGGTCAACCTATAAAGGCCCTCCACCACCACCGCCGATTCCGAAAAACTGACCACGAAAATATGAAGATGCGTAACTGTGCATATTGTTCATGCAGTACGCATCTTGAAAATGTATCAAGTAAGATATATACAGACTAAATGACGTGAGATTTAAAAAAAAGATACTTTTTCCATTGGATATTACAATTAATGAATAATCGCGTTGTTATAATTGAATAATACTTATATGCAAATCTTTATAAACTTTCATATATATATCGATATAAATATACCTCGTTATACTTTTCATTTTTTATATCAAAATAATTTTGGTACATTTATATATATTACTACAAAATTGAATATATAATTGTACTATATGGTCAATTCTAAAGTAATTTAAAAAGTTTCAGCGTTTCTCAACAGAATATTTACAATCTCACATCATATATCACTTGACTGGCATAAAGCCAATTTCTCAATCAAAAATAGATGGATAGGCTACAAAAAATTAAGGTAAAATCCGAGGTAAAATCGGTGCTTTGTTAAAATAAATTTAAGTAATTAATAACCATTATCGCGCTTTCTATAAAATAAATAGCATAATAAAATCGAAATATTTCTTATCCTTTTTATTCATTATATATATCTATATATTGTTTTTTTGCATCGATTTATATATTTAATCTTGGATAAATATATGGAAAGGAATAGATGGATGTAAATAACACATATCCTAACTAATTAATAATTTTTTCCTATATCTACAGATATTTTTTTTATAACACCTAACACAATATTTTACTTACTCTTATCTCTTTTGTTCAAGAAAAATATAATCAAGAAAAATATAAAAATAATTTTATTAAAAAATCTAAATAAAAAATTTATATTTTTAAAATCATTACTTTAATTGTAAGTAGAATTAATTTACGTAACAAAAATTTCAAAAATTTAATTTACTACATATATAGGTACTTTACTCATTCAAATTCACGAACTAAAATTCTGATTCAATAAAATATTTTGATATATGTATATTTTATTTAATATTTAAAATTTTATTTAAAAATTATTTACATAAAACGCGACGGTTCGTCAACATAATTCAATAAAATAATATAAAACGATAATATGAGCTCTTTAAGAGTTCGGTGCGTGCGATTTGTGCGAGTATTTCCTCAAGCACAATCGCAAATATATACATCAATAAACAGGTGACACCAAGATTAAATATTTGCCATAATTAGATTAGCCCATCCATTTTAAGGCAACGGATCTACGAGATGTAACAAATTTATACTGTAATTTATTGTCATAATTTGACATGTATCGAGATTCATTTGCTCTGTATTTAATTAATCGTAGATTCGTTACCTCAGTAAAAAAAAAAATTCTGACTCACCAACCCGATGCGCAACAGGCGGAGTTACTCAGCCACGTAGCTACGATGATACTGTAACATACAAACATAAGATTTAAATTAAAGAAGCGCTCAAAATAATCAACATTTCAAAAGATAATTCTTAATTCATTATATTGGCCTCTAAGTCATCTTTCAATAAAATATTTAGCAATACAATTACTGTTTACCGAAAAATATCTTTATAAGAATAAAATTTTAGATAATTTCTCTGTCTTTAATTACTTTTAACTTATCGAAATAAAACAATTCGAATAAATGGAAACGAATTATCAATTTTATGTAGCTAAGAGATGATACTTACCCCAAGGTTGCTTCGCCGGTGCCCGATGTCTCTCTCGGACCTCCTCCTCCTCTCAGGACGTTAGGTCTCTCCTCCTTTCTCCTCTCACCGCACAGGACACTCGCGAGAAACACTCGCGGATAACAAATTACAATCGCGCGCGGACTAATTATCAGTAAAAGTCTTTCTCGCGCGATAATACTGTACGGCACTCCCGTTTATAAAGCCCATGAGAAGAATATTCCGTCAAGTACGCCGTAATATTCTTCAAATAGGCTTTGAAAAAGTCTTTTAGTCCGAATACTTGTACGGCACTCCCGAAACAAACGCGACGAACCGGCTGCGGTTCGTTTGTTCAATTATATCGGCGGACGGAGGGTACGTTAGCTTCCCCGTCTTTTTGGATTTTTATCCAAGCAGAACGAGAGTTTTGCTTGGGTAAAATCCTCGTACTGGGTACTGGGCCTTCCCACCTCGCCAAGGTCGTACCCATGGGGAAGGAAATACTTTACTCTGTAATATAAAAGCAGATAATACAAAATTAAATTATATAAATATGAGATATTTCCCAAAATATTTTCACATTTTCTAACACGGATTTTTCGGGAAAATTTGAAAGAATCGCGACGCCGATTGCCCCGATTCGTTCCGCGTTCATCACCGCGTTACGTTAATGACGACGAAATGTTCGAAAATGTCGGTAACTTGGCGCGACACCACGCGAATCAAGTGGACAGCTAGTAAAGACACGCAGTTAATTAATCAAAAATACAAGTAAAATTAAATATCGCACGCACAGTACGGGATCGAGCACGATAAATCTCGCGAATGTAAAACTGCACTATTAATACCTTGCACAACGAGAAGTCGCGGATTGTTAACTTACGCGGCACGACGAAATACATGAAAATAAGAAATATTAACGAACTGGTGTTGTATCACACGGCGCGTGCTATTACTCGAATCACTCGATACGATTTCACGTTGTCACTCGAATCTTTTCGAGAAGAAACGGAGATAGCTCACATTACAATTCCGGCACAGCGTTCAAGGCACGACACTATTTCGAGAGTCCAGATATATGGCGGCGAGACCGCGAGACGAACGATTATCGCCCGTGAATGCACAACGAAACTGCAAATCACTCACAAATCACATAATCACATTTGCCGTACTTTCGCCTCGACGTCTCCGCCTCGAGCGATTCACACGACACATTCATTCCGACACTGTCCGACAGACGCTTTCGACTTTCGATACATTGCGAATTCTTGAGCGCGTAGTCGATTATTCCCGCAAAACGAGGAGCAGGAGTGCCAATCGCAGGAAAAAAGCGCGTTCCGAAAAACACACAGCTGACAGCACCCACAGCCACGGCACGGAGCACGGCGACGGACGGGCGCACGGAGCAGTGAGCACGAATACTTCACAATAACTGTCCGAAATTTACCGGGAGAATGACCGAATGATTTCCGCAGGTAACGGTACTCCGAACATCGAAGAAAACAAGCGGCAAGGCCGCTCACCGACAAGAACAATCGATCGCGCGCCGACTTCGAAGATACGCAGTTCCTATGTTCAACGGTCGCGCCTAGTATGGTCGCGTCTAGTTACTGCCGCTGCGCCGCGCCGCCGCGCCGGCGGCTCGGAGCGGCGGAACGTGATTGGTCAGATCCGGGGGCTCGACTCGCGAGCCAATCGCGTTCGAGTCTCGCCCGACCGTGCGGCGGCAACGGCGCGCGCAAGCGGCGCAAGTAATACGCGACATGTTCAACGTCGGTGCGAGACGTTGTCGGTCGTGTAATTCCTTTCTCGTGAACGAAAAGAAATTCGGTTATGGGGTGTTGCAAGCTGAACGTATACGCCCGATATTCCGTTCCTTCTTCGTGTCGACTGAAACGAGTGAGATGCCGTCGCTAGACGAAATGAACGTTGAATGCCGTGCTGGACGCCGTACATATCACCCTGCCGGCTGTGATTTGGCGGGTCTCCTGCAGTGCGCCGACGCTGATGATTGAATGGTGAGTGAATTATATGTATGTACGTACATATATGTTAGAAATAAATGATTCGAAGCGCGATACATCCGAATCTTAATGGAATCATCGTTCCGCGTGTCGCAGTGAAACGATAACCTCGGAATTCACGTCTCCGGACTCCGTTTCGATTTCTTCGAATGAGTGAATCGCGCGGGAATTAAGACGCCTCAATAATGAATAACTTGAACCTCTCGTGCGGGAATTAATAATTAATTAAGTGATTGAAGAGAACGATCGCGCGCGTTTGACGTTCGCATTTTGCTTGTCGCGATCGCAATAACGATCGCGAACGAGGGAGCGAGCTTGCTCCGAAATGCGTATGAATATCGAGAGTGCAAATAAGCTGAAATGTGCATCCACGAATACAGTTCCGTTTTTCGTTCAAAAACAAACACGTAATTCGCTCGTTCACGTAATTCGTTACGTTTACAAATGTTTCAAATTTATTTATATGTGCTTTTTTATTCCTCCTAACCTTTACTTTATAGAAAATTAACATTAAATTGTATCGTTTGTAAAAATTTCGTCGCGATCGTTCTTGCAACGCGGTGATCGCGCATACCATAAAAGACGATAAATCGTCGTCGTCAAGATTAAAAATTATAAAACATTCTCTGTTGCTTGTTCCTCAAATATTATTCGTTTTGCTTACAAAATTTTCCATAAAAGATAAAAGCCTATTGTCTCGTATTTGGATTTTTAAATTGATAAGAGTCCGAGTTGTTTGAAGTTCTGAGTTTATATTAGGGCTGCCAACATCAGGAAACGAATTCTACATTTTCGCCGGCTACGCAAGCAGATTCTGCTAAAGATAAAGGTATATACGGACGGATATTGCTGTTTTATGCGGATTGTCCAAGGGACAAATAAGCGAAAATGTAAACGTACGCTTCTGCAAAATAAACGCAGTAAGGAGAGGCGTAATTGGAAAAACGTTTCAAGTCGGTATCGCGAATATCGGGTGAAGGGTTACGTTCCTAGACGAACGCGCGTTGGCAACGCGTGTTTTGACGCATTGTCAAAGTGGTGATATATCTCTCGGCTCTCTCGGTGTTTGCGCTAACAAGAGACATCGTGTTCCGCGATTTTTCGAACGAGATACGCGAAGGAATCGTTGTCAACGAGCGATGGAGGCCGGTGCGAGTACGGGTACTCGTACGACGCGTTTTATGATGGAGGGCGTCGGCGCCCGAGTGATTCGTGGACCTGAATGGAAATGGGGAAAGCAGGTTAGAACTGAGAGGTTAACTGAGTTAAATGCGATATTTTCCGGAGCACGCGATACTCTCCTCCCGCGGAATTACTCGCGACGAATGCTCTCCCGCTCTCCGTATCTTGCGACGACAATTCGAAAATTTTTTCGAAAAAAATGTGTCTGTAAAAGACTAATTTAGTTTGCTGTAAGGTTATTCCGATATTGTTTATTTCATGTAACATTTCGTAATTAATTGCATCACAGGTGCTTTGCGTATTTACTTAAATTACCATTAGGTTTTACAATATTATGTATAAAATGTACGTAATTATTAATGGGCAGATAATTGTACAATAATAGGAGTAACATCTGTATTTGGAGTCATGTATATTTTACTGGCAAGCATAGCCATATTGTTAGAAAGATTTCTTACATTAGCAACAGAGATCTAAAGGGTATTTTAATTATCACGTTTTTATCATGTTTAATAGGATGGCGGAGAAGGTCACGTGGGTACCGTCAGAAATTTTGAATCGCCAGAAGAGGTTGTGGTTGTCTGGGATAATGGTACAGCAGCTAATTATCGATGTTCCGGAGCCTTTGATCTGCGTATACTGGATTCTGCACCAACAGGAGTGAAGCACGATGGCACAATGTGCGATACTTGTCGCCAGCAGCCTATCTTTGGAATAAGGTGGAAGTGCGCTGAATGCGGCAACTACGATCTTTGTTCCATTTGCTACCATGGGGATAAACATCACCTGCGACACAGATTTTTTCGTATTGCTACACCAGGAAGTGAAAGAGTTTTGCTAGAACCTCGTAGGAAAAGCAAAAAGGTATAAACAATGACTCTCAATTTTATTATTTGGAAATTACTTACTATGTTGTGTTTTGTTAATTAATATTTTAATATAGATTGCAATTCGTGGTATATTCCCTGGTGCAAGAGTTGTTCGAGGTGTGGATTGGCAGTGGGAAGATCAAGATGGTGGGAATGGTCGTCGCGGTAAAGTTAATGAAATACAAGACTGGTCTGCAGCTAGTCCACGCTCAGCGGCTTACGTTATTTGGGATAATGGCGCTAAAAATTTGTATAGAGTCGGTTTTGAAGGAATGGTTAGTATTATAACATTAATTGCTTTATAATAAAAATAGCTTTATATATTGATATATATTAATATATAATATATATTTCAGGCTGACTTAAAAGTGGTTAATGATGCCAAAGGACAAACAGTATATAGAGATCATTTGCCATTATTAGGTGAGCAAGGTCCAGGCCGAACAGGACCTCATGGTCTGCAAATTGGTGATCAGGTGAATAGTTTATTCTTTATTTACGATTTGTTACGCACAAAGCATATAAAAAATTATAACTATTTCTTTATATCTACAGGTTAATGTCGATTTGGAATTAGAAATTGTACAGTCACTACAACATGGCCATGGAGGTTGGACGGACGGTATGTTTGAATGTCTCGGCACTACTGGAACGGTCGTCGGTATTGATGAAGATCATGACATTGTTGTCTCTTATCCAAGTGGTAATCGATGGACTTTCAATCCTGCTGTACTCACTAAAGTCCAGATACCCGTCCCTGTTACTAGTTCAAGTTCCGACAATCAGACTTTTGCTGTCGGAGATTTGGTTCAAATTTGCCATGATATAGAAAAAATTAAATTACTCCAGCGTGGTCATGGAGAATGGGCCGAGGCAATGGCTCCAGTAAGTATTTTTGAATAATAAAACTGTGAAATTTTTATTTCTGTCTATTTTTATATTTTATTAGTCTTAATTCTGAATCAGCATTTAATTCTGAATGATCTTTTTTAGACCTTGGGAAAGATAGGTAGAGTACAGCAAATATATCATGATGGAGACTTAAAAGTAGAAGTTTGTAGTACATCATGGACGTATAATCCTCAAGCTGTCACAAAAGTTGCTAGTAGCGACGGAAGTGTTCCAGGAAACAGTAGTGGTGGTAAGTGTACAATAAACTGAACTAATTACCTATTTCATAAATCATATACTTCTAATTTAATATGTACTGTAATGTGTGTATTGCTTTATTTTCTAGAACGGTTATCAGCATTATTAAAGAAATTATTCGAGACACATGTCTCTGGTGACGTCAATGAAGAATTAGTAAAAACTGCAGCGAATGGCGACGCTGCTAAATGCGAGGAATGCTTAAAACGGCCAGAAGCCGATGTTAACGGTGTATTTGCCGGCCACACTGCCTTGCAAGCTGCAAGTCAAAACGGTCATTTAGAAGTTATTAAAATACTTCTCCGGTTCAGCGCGGATGTAGAAATGGAAGTAAGTATTTTTTTTACAAATTGAATGAAGATATCAGATGTACACCGGACTGCATTTACTTATATCGCGTGTTTGGAAAATAGGACAAAGATGGTGATAGAGCCGTACATCACGCTGCTTTTGGAGATGAGCCAGGTGTTATGGCGCTTCTCGCTGGTGCCGGCGCCGATCTAAACGCTCGAAATAAAAGGCGTCAGACAGCTCTTCATATCGCAGTTAATAAAGGACACGCTGGTGTTGTGCGAACTTTGTTGGAATTAGGCTGCCATCCGAGTCTACAGGTAAGTGCATGCAATTTTTGTCATATTTTATATTTGCACCGATATTCTCTAGCATTCGTTTTCAGAATGTTGTATGTCTTATTAAGTGTTTATTATGTATTATACGAGTTGAAAACTATGATTGTGTGTGTGTGTATCAGACATATTTTGGATATGCAATTAAAAATATTTTAATTATAAAATTTCGCGAATAATCTTATTTTGCTTACATAAGCTTACGTAATATTTAGGCAATTATAACATTTTATAGTAATTATTTACAATAAAATCATAGAGATCATTTTAATATTTAAAATACAATGATGAGATGAACGATAATGTTTCTATTTTCTTGCTTAAAAGTTTATCATACTATATACATATAGTAAATTATATGTAAACAATGTATTAATATTTTATTAATAATTATGGTTAGAAAAATTGCATAGAATCAACTCTGATACATAGCTTAAACGAGATATCTGTTTATTCAGTCACGAAGTAAATCAACGACTTAGAGAAAACCACGGGTTTATTGTAGGAGATTGTACTGGAATGAAATCTCGTGAAATATAACCAAAAGCGGAGGTTTCGGTGGTGGGCCGCAAGGGAGGATAAAGGAAAGAGGGTGGGGGTTGTTTATTTTATTCTTGAACTGTCTGAACATGATATATTTGTGGTATTCCGCCCTCCAATGATTTATGCCGGTCTGAAACTGCGTAAACGAACACCTCCTACTACAACCCTTTTTCCTCTTCCAACATTTTGCTTCTCGTTTTCCTTCTCTCGTTTCCGACGATGTTCAGCTCTCTTCTGAGGATGTAACCTAATAGTACGATGTTTGTTTAATATATAGCCAGTTTAGTCTTTTATTTTGATAAATCTGAAGCTTTATATATCTTACAAGCCTTACAAAGAGATTTTCTTAAACCTTTCTTAAAATTTTCGTAGTTTACTGTTATATTATTTATAATTATTAAATTAAGGGAATAGAAAAGAGAAAGAGAAAGAAGAATTTTTACGAAGTAGTTTTTAATTGAGTAGATATATTATATTTGCAAGTTTACATGATATAAGATATAAGACAATGGTCATACACGTATTGAAAAGATAAATATTTATCTTTCTTCTTTTTTGTAAAAGCATTTTTCATAAAGCACCGGTACATGCAACGGTACCGTGCAAACGCGGTTTACTTGGAATAAAGAAAATAAATTTGAGTCTGAGGCGTGAAGGAGACGTAATAAGGGCAAAAAGCAAAGAGAGAGGGAGAGAGCAGAAGGATTGCGAAAAAAAGGTGTTGGTGGGTAGTGTTGAAGAAGGAGGGAGATTCCAATCAGGATATATCGGCATATATATTACCCTTCTTCCCTCGATATTTGAGAGCGAAGTCTGCAAAGCTGGCGGGTATAGCCGCACACAGCTGTATTTTATTATTGATGGCATCGGAGATGCTTATAAATCTTCCTCGCGTTGAATGGTCAACCGTGTGGCTGTTTATTGATATTGCAAATGCTTAAAGCATTGACATCACATTTTCTCATCTTCACACTTGCGGTCGTAGGTACTACATTCAGTTTATTTTCTTCTTGTATCATATTCGGTTTTATTGTTTAGATTATTTTACTCCTATAATTTTACGTCGACCATTTCTCATCGTTTTTTGATACCGACGCGATATTTGCGCACGAGTGCCGGATATACGAATGTGAATTAGTGTTAATTCACCTTTGTTACACGGGTATCTCCTCATTTGCAGGAGACTTAATTAATTCAGTTATCTGACTCGAGGAAGCCTCGAATTCCACCTGCGTTACGAGTGTCGCGGGATTGTGTTTGAGAATACGTGTTGCGCATAATCAAGACACGCTGTGTATATTTGGTGCTCCAGCAATGGGGTATAACACTGCAGATCCCTATTTCCCTTCGAAACAATTCGAAACCTGAAGACAACTAGAAACGTTTTCTGCGATAAACAACATTTACGTGCTTGGCATTTATTAACGATCGCTTTTTCCATTTTTAAAATATATTTTTTCCAAAATTTGTCTAGAACTCTAAAAAGAATTCTTAGTTTAAATGATTTTTCATTCATCTTTTTAATTTAGAAGCAGAAAATTTTTTAATATGAAGTAGTCTTTTGATAAGCATTTTATGAAAGAAATTTGTTTGAAGAGTTTGTTAGAAAAGTACATATAAGTAATTACATTAAATTATCGCAAAAGCTTTTTCTTATAGCGCTCGCCAACAGTTTAGAGAAGTAATTAAGAAAGTTAGGCAATAGCCTTCTCATTTTCATAATCACCGCACAAAATGGTATAAATTAACAGTAAATGTAAATCAACGATGTTTTTACGCGGTGCCAGGGTGTATTGCGACCGTCGTGAAATACCGTTCATATATTTCATCAAGCCAGAAGCATAAGACTCGCGAAAATATGCTTGCATTAGCGCTCGCAGAATTACGGTTCATGTCTGTTTCTTCTCAGCTATGCTCTTATTCCACATTTACAGCCGACATTTGCATAATTGCTTTTTTTAACAGCGATAAGAAATTTTTTGATGAAAAATTATTTAGGAGTTGTATTGTTGAAACCCCAAGCTTTTAAAGAGTTTTATTATTTAGCTAATTTTTATAGGATTCTTCTATGAAAATCGCAAAGTTATAATTGATGTGATGTATTATCATTTTTATTCGACGTTTATATATAATTTTTGTTCTACGGTAACAGTTCGACGATTTTCTTGCGATCTCTTATTTCTTCCTTTCGCAGAAGTTTTCGAAAAAAAAACCCTTTTTTTCCGCGTTGCGCATCGCCGAGCGTACTTTTCGCGAAGAAATAAAATTTCAACGATCACGTACGTATGTACCAGACAAGAAAGAGCAGACTTTCGCGTTCAGCACGTGCGCGAAATTCCGACAAGTCGATCCGACAATACCGGCGTGGGCGGCGGGAGGGAATGGAAGGGCGAGGAGAATTTTTGCGATCGCGCTATCATCCTGTCTGCTTCGTTGAAGGATCGGACTAATCGAAATACCGGACGTCTTTGGAGCTGTTACGTGTATAGGTGCTCCCTGCGGGTGTAGCAACCTCTTGTTGCTACCGTTAAAATCGGGCTAGTCATCCTTACGGCTTCCACTGTTCATTTCGAGATATCCGAGGAAAAATATCGACACAATGGTCCAGCTTTTATCTGCGATATCAACTTCTCTTCTTCGTCCTCTCTCCTTTCTTACGACTATACGATTGAAAGATAATCGGAAAATTATCGTAAAGGTCTGAGTGAAAGAGATCATCTGTCTACGAATTTTATTCTCGATATAGTTAAATAAAGAAAATAGATTTTTGGTAATGTTTGTATCGTACGTGACAAGAAACCGATTGTGTCCGATATAACAATTGTCGACGGTATGTATTGCGTGCATTTCGGCCAATGAGGATTAATCGCTTTGGAGAAACGTCGCCCTCTCATAATTCTGTACAACTCAATATATCCGACATGACGTTTCAGCCGAGACCATTCTATTTTACGAGCGCAGTCAGAACATACTGTACACGCTATAATTGAGTTTAATTGTGTTCGCTACGCGGCTAGTACCGTCGAATAAATGCCTGAAACAAATCGTAGACAATCCGTGCTACGTGAATTCGATTGAATATTATCAATAATAACTGGCGCTTCGATTTGTTACAGAAATTCCTATTTGTTTTAGCACTCGTACATCGTACAGTTATCCTATCGAACCGTAAATAATTGCACGATTTATGAGATGAATTTAGATTCCTTCGTTAGTCGTTTCCTTCAGGCAGTAGTATTCGCGAGAAGAAAATTCTTGAGGAATAACACAAATACAATTCGGTAGTTCTTTACTCCGTCGTGCGAATAATGCATTCAATCGAACCGATAGTCCTTGTGCCGATGCGACCGTCTTATACGTGGAGAAAAAGTGGTTCGTTTCGGAATGGGAGATACGACGCTCTGCGCGCGGGGGGTTGAAATCGGAGAAAGAGTGCCTATATAGCTCTGTGACCCCTATTACAAATCCAATACCCACCTAGTACGTGTCTCCCTCTTTCGCTCCCTGTCTTTCTTTCTCTTCTCGATCCATCTCGATGTTACCGCCTATAGCCGCATTCTAGCTACGACGTTGCTATAAAACATATTCGCTGACAGAGACAATATTCCCCTCGGTACTGCAGACTCGACAGAAGTAACGCTCTCGGGCCACATATTCACGCAGAAAATGCCTGCTCTACTCGCGTAAGAGCGATCGCGCCGACATTTGATTGTTTGCGAACATAATCCAGCAATCCAGGAATACCTATATATACGTTATTATTTAACAATATATATTGTGCTACTAATAAAAACTAATGGAGTTTATACTATTTTATTTTGCAATTTTTCCGCATTTGGATTATAATGGCGGTACAGAAAGATATTGTGTTCAGTTTCCTTTTTATTTTCTTTTTCATTTTCTTGCCTCACTGATCTTTCATCATGGCACATTGTTCCAATCTCATTTTATTCTAATATTTTTTATAGCAATATTGTTCCCTTCATTTCTTAATAAACTATTCTTTATTTATGTGAAGTTAGCAATCTATTTTCAGAATCTTGATTAATTTATAGAATTCTGGTTTTTCCCAATAAACTTCTCTAGAATCATTAGACATTTCAAAAGGATTCTTAGCGATTAAATCATTAATTTTACAAGGTTTATTCTTCATTTTTCAGTACTTTGTATTTTTTTATGTATATGTTGATTTAATGTCAATATAATTGTTCAATTAGAGACAAATAATTTCTATGTTCTTCAAAAACTTCGGAAATAAATATTTCGTCTATATCGTATCCCTGTCTAAACCGAAAAGCTCTTGGGGCCGATAGAATTCAGAAACTTCTTTTTCAAAGAATGTGATATACTTCTATGCAGCTGCTGCGTACTATTCCCAGCATGCATTGCCATTCGCTTCCTTCCAGAATAGCGAACTACCTCGTTGGTAGTCGAAAAATGCCTCGGTCCCAAGCCAATCCCTCAAGAAGAACATGGACAGAGCGTTTTAAATAAATACCTGAATAGATTCCCCGCGTAAACGGATTTAACACTTCGCTTTTACAACGTAGGAGATACGACTCGAAATGTATTCTTGCATTTTGCATGCGTTTTCGTGAGCAGAATCTCGTTCTGATTGCAGTCCTTTGATACGTTTGTACCAGACGTAAAGCAGATATATGATCTGTTTTCCATTTCTAAAATCGCGCACTTAAATTTGATGTATCTTTTAAATTGTTGAAATTTTCCTGAAAAATGCACGTCGTTGATAGAACGTAATTCGCTGAGCGGCTTGATCTTCGGACCACGGAAATGAATGTAATCCGAATACTCATTGATGGTTAGTTCATGTCGACATTTTTGTTTGAAGTTGAGCTAGTATGTATTCGGTTGATGTAAGGGATCATGACAAAAGCTTTCCCTTATACATGTACCGTAGCTAGCGTAATGTCGGGCTTAGAACGTCAGTAGAAGAGGGTCGTAAAACGGGAAGCGTATTACATGAGTAGTAACGAAGCGGGCGAAGTACACGTTGATTATTTTTACAGTTACGGCTGTGTTCTGCGCTTCTAGACCACGGGTTTATAAAATGGATATTTCAAAATAGCTCTGATGCATCGCAGAAGTTTATTATTCGATACGACGCTATAAAGGCGTAGAGTGTATTCTCTTCACAAAATATCAGATTGATTAAAAAACCGATCCTCTTCTGTATGATCCTTGTATTAAAAAGAAGAAGCAAAAAAAAAATAGAAGAGGAGTACAGTACATGAGGATGGTACATGAATTTTGTTGCATTCCTCTTTTCGATATTATATTGGAAAATAAAATTATAAAACGGGATATTTCTGCCCGTATACGATGGATAGGATGGCTGGATAGATTCGTTATTTGCTTACACTCGAAAAATATGTCGAGAAATGTTCGTTAAAGACCACAATAACAATGCGACTCGCGTTGTTCGGAGCGACATTAAACTTGCCACGGTGATTAAGGGGTGGTTCCGCCTGGCGACGGAGGTAACGCAAGAACAAGAAACAGCAACAAACTCTTAGGCGGTGCCTGCTGTACTCAAGTACTTAGGCGGAGAGTCCCTTCGTGGAATAGCGACCGTGCAAGTGACGGGCTGCAGCACTCAACCTCCAAAACTTAAGCGTGTTTATGCTAGCCTCGCCACTTGCGGCTCTCCGAGGGGTGATTCGGCAGCTGCCTCCCAAGGATTAACACAGAGTCCTTCGAGACGTCGCTTTGATAACACGCGAGTGGCTTATTCATAAGCAAGCTTGTAATGACCATCGGCTTTCCTCCGCGCAAATTATTTCGCTTTTGTAAAAAAAAATTGAATCTAGATTTTTATTCTATTGTTATGGACATATTACTGCGATCGATAATATGTCCATTTTGCCGAGTAGATAAGTTTATTCAGTTTATTCGAGGTGTAAAATTAAATATTTGGCAAGTTTACGGGCAAACGAGCAACGAGGAGAATTCCGAATTGGTGAATAATTCTCGATTCTCTGGTTATGGGCCGTGACATCATATTCGAAGTTTCGGATGAAACTTCTGATACAATGACAGTCGGTATTAACATTCGATATTCCACAGTCGTAAACCTAGGGAAAGGTCTGCGGATGTGCAGCAGCTTTCCCTCTGTTACTTCTCCCTTGCCATTTCTCTCTCTCTCTCTCTCTCTCTCTCCTTTCCCTTCGATTTGCTTAGGTATTCGTAAGTGCGTTTGTGTGTTGGCACACGTTTATATGACGCTATTGTGTATTAACACGGCTTGACGCGAACTCAACGAAGTCTAGAAAGTTAGCTCGTAAATTCCGCCTGATATTCGTACATGGGATGCGTCATAGTCTGCGTTATCGATGATACTAAATGAAGGTTTGTAACTTCGATAATAAAATTTTGCCTCGTAGTCGCGTAACTTGTACGAGCTAACACCCGAGTTATTGCGCATTTGCATGCAAAAATGAATGTGGCGCGAATACTGCGTGTACGAATGATCTATACCGACGTGTATTGATTACATATACGACGTGGAAAATGGTAGCGAAATTTATATTGCCATATTTACAATTTTATGTAAAACCATAATATTGCGTTAACCAAACGCAAGAGTTCTACATACATTCTATACAGATTTGCAGTATTTGCAGTAACTTCGAATTTGCATTGCGCCAGAACCTTTGCGTGTTGTTCTAAAATGGATCGACGCAGATTGCCTGAAATAACAATGGCATCAGGAGATAAAGTATTACCGCCCCACAGCCGGTTGTTCTATCTTTCTCCTCTGGTGTCCCTCGTTTCAGTCCCTCTGTGTGATCGCCTGAAAATCACATTTCAAATCTTTTTAAATTTTAGTTTACGCATGTTAAAAATTAATATTCTTTTGTCGAGAGATTTTTTTTATTCCACGATGTTATTGCAATTAATTTTATTCTTGCTGACATTTTAATTGAATTATTTATGCGTGTCCGTATTC
Organism: Temnothorax nylanderi; assembly: GCF_030848795.1. NCBI lineage: Eukaryota > Metazoa > Arthropoda > Insecta > Hymenoptera > Formicidae > Temnothorax > Temnothorax nylanderi. Next base: position 1,564,442 of record NW_027249075.1, read on the forward strand.
AAAAGAAGAATTAGGAGAGTAGAAGTGCTTATCCATGCTGTATAATTGAAAATCATATTTTCTTTATCATGGAATACGGATTATATAAAATGAACGAATAGGTTTGGTCAGGACGACTAAATGTTGCTGAGATTTGTGATCGTTTCACGTAGTGCTTTTATTTCTACTCAATTGGTACCCCGATACGATGTAACATTGCTACATGACAGGATTTATTCGCGTGTTGGACATTAAATGTTTCATTGCGCGTATCTTTAACGAGATTGGAGCAATTTGAGTATTTTACAGGGCCTTATATTCGTCTTTCGAATTTCCTGGCGGAATTCGTGCAGGTAATCAAATTTTATAGACACGAACACGGTTTCTCTCTCCCTACGTGCTTTAGAACGAAGCAATTTTGCGAGAACAAAGAACGTATTAATATCTTTAAGTGAAACTCAAATCGATTTTATTATGCTACGTTATCACGTACGAAATCCATTTACTTAATTGATCAAAGTTATTTCGTTAATTAGAAATATTTGTATTTACGATGATATTTAAGTTTTATCTTGCAAACATGTTCAAAAGTAATCTTGGTATCTTGATTTATGTATGTATGCGTACCAATATGACGCATAAAATGTAAACACGGAGAAAGTTTTTAAGGGCTCTCTCGTTCAATGTTGAGGAAGTTTATTTGCCTTTTATGTGCCTTCGGAGTCTCGTTGTTCGGGCACTTGCGCTACACAGTAACAAATTGTCTCGGTATAAGTATACATTCTTATGTATGATGAAAAGATGGATAATAGCGGCACTTGAGATTGATAGTTATTGTAGGTACTTGACTTCTCGATTTGTTTTTGCATCTAATTCTGTAAATACGCCTTGATATTTTATTCGCCTGTGAGAATATATATTTAATTTCTTTTATTTCTAATAATTGCAAAAATACATTTCTATATTATCGTTCCTTTGCAAAGTTTTAAAATGAAACGTATATCGGCATCATTAAAAGTCTCGAGATTATAGTTTCGTTCTGTTTTTTTATGCGGCCTTTTTGCACCCGCTACACTCGTGCAACGTTTCATCGAGATTTTTATAGCTCTCTTGAAAATATTTCACGTACTAAATCCTTGAGATAATAATCTGCTCGTTTTCGAGAAGTATTCGTACATTACAACGGGATAAAAATTCATGCCCGACGAAACTCTTAAACTAACTTGCAACTTTGAATATCGTTACGTCACATTGGAGTTGGCAAACGGGGAAGATGCACTATCCCTAAGGAGATGGCATAAAATTGTCATGTATGTCGAGACACCACCTCGCGATCGTTTTGCCACTTCATAGCCCAGAACAACTGCTAAACACTTAAGAAGTTTACGTAGACTAGTAACATACGAAATAGCGTCTTGTTTGTTAAATTTGCGACTCACGTGCCTTGTAGCACGTGCTGTAATTTAATGTCTTATTCTGAAATGCCATTGCTTTAATCATATCTTATTACGCAGTTCCTTGACGAATTTATGTAACTGGATTTTAATGACAATACAATCAAAATATTGAAAGTAATTTTATGTTACAGAGACTTATGTATGGGATCAATAATTTTCAAGGGTATTTAAATATATGGAGCATCGTTCTTAATTATTTTTTAAGAACATGTGACGTATGTTATTTTTTTATGTATTTCTTTGTATTACGTTCGCTGTGTTTCGACTTTCTTTTTTTATTGTGAGTAGACAAGAGAGAAAATTCAATGGAATGCACTAAAGCGAAATAAGAGCGCGCGGTTTTATGAAGAAACGAACATTCGGAAATATGCGTTAGCTTATTGTGACGGCTAAAGTCATCGGAGGGGTAAAAGCGAAATTTATATCTCTATCTCTCTTGTTTTTCATGGTGAAACTCGGGGATTAAACTAACCCCGCCGGCTTCTTTCTACATCGACTTCGCGCCGCTCGCTCTCATCTCCGATCCGGCGTCGTCTACTCTTAATAGGCCATATTATCTCTCAGCCGGAAAGCTCGGGTAATTTTAAAAGTTTCCCTCGTATCGGCCCCATAGTGATGCTCCTGGCGCTTTCCCGGGGAACGACAGATAAAGGCGTAGTGAGGGTGGACGGAGGAACGTGGGATTGTGTATGCAGAAAAAAAGAATGCTTATATATAAAAAGAAGAGAGATACTCATATAGATTTTTAGTGTATTAAAACAATTTTATTAATTTTTATTAATTTTTATTGCGCGATAGTCAGACGAATTCAGTGTGTTAAATAACGTAGATTAATGCACGCCAACTGGCATCCAGATATATTTAGCGAGAAAAGTTTGTATGAGACAAGCATTAGTAATTTTATCGCATTTGTGCTTGTTGAATTCTATATCGGAGAGATGTACCGGGCACACTCAAGATAAATCGTCGTCTATATTCTCTTTGTCGAGTAATTACATCTGCTCTGACTTGTCGCATGCTGCGCAGTGATACGCTAATGTTACCAGCAAGAAAAACTACTGTCCTATTTGTCTATACGACGTATCCCATGTTGGCGACGGTCCTTCTTCGTCTTGGATTCGCCGGAGGCTACCTCACAAAAAGCAAGAGATTTGTAGACGGTGTGTGTAAAGAGAAAAACAGCGTGTACGTTGATACACGTAGCGAGGAGCGAGATAGGTCAAAGATCCGAGGAAGATGCGGCTGAGACGTAGACGAACGTTGTAGGTAGCTACCATCAGGTAGCACATCTTCCCGCTTGCACAGCTTGAACTACGTGCGCAAATCTACAAACGAGTAGACGTATACAAACCAGAGCATACGCTCTCTCACGCACCGAGCTGACGCTATTCCGCCGGCAATGCTTCTGCATTATAATGTTTGCGCCCTTGTTTATTTTACCTTGTTTATGCTGTTGTGGTCCGTAGAGGAGTGCCTGGCATTATTTTGCACGAGAGATAACTAATATTACTCCCTTGCTCTCCTTTTCTCTCTTTCTTCTCGACATCAATCTCCTTAATACTCTTTCGCTGCGCTATCTAACTTTTCGTTATTCCTCTTCGTTAGATGTCTCTCTCCATTTCGCAGATACAAACCGGTATACGCATACAATGCTGCAAAAAAAAAATATTGATTAGAATTTTTGCAATTATAATAGGTAGCAATTTTAGAAGAATCTACTGAGTAGACTTTGTCGAAGCTGAAAAGCTACTTTCCTCTCTAAGTATAAGACGACATTCTTCTCGGTGAAAATTTAAAATTCCCGTTGATCCGTCGGGAAATTCCTTTCCTTCCCGTGAGGTATGTTGCTTCCTTCGTCGCGTTCATCGTGCCTCAGTGAAATGAGAAAGAGGAAACATTTTGAAATGCATTGACCGTCACGTACGAAGACAAATGTTACATTGTTAAGTCTGTTCCAAGTCAATGTCGGCAAATCAACAGTTTTTCCGTCATATTTTATCGGGACAAGATTTCGATTCATAAATTTTCCACGTGATATAATATACATAGAATGACTCACATTAAAAGCGCAAAAAGATATATAAATTGTATTTGTTTCACATCGCGGATGCGCATCATGGTAAAGGACACACGATTACATTTACAAACGCGAAAATGATAGCATGATAATTTTTGTTTCTCCAAATGCGTTGTCGCCATAACTCAACGATGCGGGATACGATCGTGTATCCAGTGCGCCATTAGTTCCCGAGTGTCTAAACACTTTGGGACACAGTGGTAAATGGCAGACGGTAGTATAGCGCAATGGATCGTTTAACTAGGGTTTATCGGTAAGTAAGCAAGATCCACATTAATATTTCATTCACTAATGCGCGACGTTAGTCGAGGTTCTCTCCGTTCTACCACATGTAATTTAGATTTATAGCAGTAATGTTATTTTCTTTCTAAGCAATCGGGAAAGCTTAGAATCTTTTTTTCTAGTCGAAAGATTTTGGGATTTTAATAACGTTCTAGTGATATTAGAATATTTTTTATTTTGTTCTTGAAATTTATTATTTTATCAAATATATTCTTTTTTTTATCGTTGTTTTTTTTTTAATTTATATGATAAATTGGTTAGAAAGTTTGCTAGGTCTGTCACGTAATTGTGAAATTATAGAGTATTCTTTATCGATCCCAGCGGCATCTTCGATTCTACCCCCTTTTCCGTATTAACGCCGTAATGTTCGTTCCAATCTTCTTTGGCGCAACCGACTTTTTCAGTCCGGCAGCACTTATTTAGCCGAGACTTAACGTGGATTAATGCGTCCCTTACGGGGACGATGCTCTGTATCCGTGGAATCCCCGCGTGGCCTTTTAGGTGACTTCCGTAGACGGTCGTGCACGCGACGACGTAAATTTTCGGAAGTTTCTCTCTCAGTTAAGATTTACCAGACCCATCGGATCACGTCGGCGTGTCTCCATAGTTGCCGCTCCGTACTTCTTCCGTATCATTTACGGAAGTATCGTTCAAACGGCGATTCGAATGTCGTCTTCTGACATGCATCATCCACCGGCCGTTGCCATCGCGGACGTATCTGCGAACTTTCGGTGACTTCCGTTAGAATTCTTTTTACGTAACTGCGTGCGAGGACTGACATAAATTCTCGGGCAAGTTTCTGCGCGTACATTCAGTAGCATCGGTGTTTTCGCAGGAACTTTCTTCTGGATTTTCTCGGTCCGTACGGACGAAACTGATGCGAGTTTCATTCGCAGGCCTGTCGACCGTTGTTCGAGACTCTTCAGGCACTCTTACCCTCGAATATCTTCTTTCGGGGTACGTTTCAGACTGAAACGTTGAGAAGGCGAGAAAAGTACGGGAGAAGTGGTCGTTGTTTGCCGGAAAATGGAACGTTTCGTTCTGAGTGAACTACGTAATAGTGTTCTAGCGTTTACAACTTCGCTCGCTATCTTGGTTTTTACTCTACCGTTTTACTGATTTTTTCCAGCATCGTAAGTCATGCGTATATCACATGCTTACTCTTTTTTATTAAACGTACGATTATTTTAATCTGTTTTTCATGGTTTAAATTGGATGTCTGTAATGGAAAATTAAATATTATCGAAACGGTTATGTCACGAGTAAAATTGTTCAATAGTTGTTTGAGAATCGACCCTCAAAATGTTCTGCAACTTTAAATTTAATCGATATTAAATTTACGTAATTTTGCTAACAATCTTAATCCACTAGAAACGAGAGGTCATTTTATGTTCACACATACACATGCACACACACATACATAGAGATAGAACGTACTTTTGCACCTGTACATTGTCGCGTGCATTATCGTGAACCAATCTTCATCCTCTCTGTTAAACCATCTGCGGAATTTTAACGTAATGTTACGATTAGAATTTACTACTGCCAATGAAGAACTTTGCTATGACGCAGATCGACGAAACGAATTGATTCCTGCGTATTTCTATTTGCATTTTTTTTCGTCATTTCTCTGTTTCTATATCTGTTTGTCGTAAGGACATTCGGATAAGGTATTCTTCGAATACAGTAGTGCACCCGTATCGGAAATGAAATGAGTAGGAAAATCGAGTGAATTGAATTTGAATTCACTTTTCGTTAAATTATTCGTATTGTCGCAGTCAAGTGATCATTGCCGTAAAACTGAACCGGCAGTGCTTTTTAAATCATAAACAAAATTGAGGTTCAAGGCTGCATCTAATGTCTTATACAATACACATGAAAAATTGAGAGATTTTTTTTAGTTTACATTTATTAGCGATATGAATTTATACAAGTAAGTTTTCAACATTCATACTGATTGGATTGAAGTTATGATATTGAATGATGTTATTAGTCGCTAAAGTTTTCGTAACAGGAACAGAGAAAGAGACCGGTAATATGGTATGCCAACTCTTATGGATGGTACCATATATTTTTGCTCGAATGATTAAGGAGTCACAATATCTTAGAAATTCTACTTGTAATATTCCGTATTTGACAAACAGGATAACTATATTGTTATCAAGAGACACGGTAGTGTCTCGCGTCAAGTACACGCGCAGCGCGAGACCGCCGTGACTTTTTTACGCACGAGTTGCATATTTATTAATCGAATACATTATTTCTAAGTGATGTTTCTTTAAGTAAGAATTTAATTGGAGTAATATAGGCTAACAGACAAATTTTAGTAATCGTTTGACGAGAAGATTTAACAATAAAAATATTTTGTTAAATGTACGACCGTAATTATTTATCTAATAGTCTTAATTAAACTGAATTTTTTCTTCTTTTATTTTTTACAAGTTCTACGCAAACGCAATAAACGATTTTGTCTATTTTTACTTTTTGTTTTATTACAATAGTCGAGGTGACACGAATAACGATTTAAGGATTTCTCCTGGTTACGCTTCTCATCCCCTGATTTCTGAAATAAGATAGTCTTCTCGAATTGTAGAAATCTGGCCATGTTCGGCCTTTTTTCCAGATATAACTCTGCCGTGGATGGACGAGAAGACCGTTCCTTTCCCCCTTTCCCTGTGTTCCTTTTTCTCGTTTTTTCCCCCCGTAGTTCCTCCGCCGTGTCTTCTTCTTTTCGCCCCGTCTTTCCATCTCGGCGAAGAAACAGAGGGATGCGTTTATCTCTGATGAATTTATGCCTCTTTTTATAAGGACACGCCGCGTTTCCGTTCGCCGAAACCTCACTACACACTTATCCCGCGCCATCCTCCGACTAGTTGAAGTATCCGGGCTTCATTTCTTTATGCCAGACTATCGTTGTTTATTCGTGTTCCGTGAGGCGGATCGCGATTTCGAGATAAAGGCTCGGAAGCCGGATAAAGCTGGTCCGCGGGATCAGGAAACTCCCTGTTTTTCAGCGGATTCTTAAAGGGGTGAATTTATTATGGGCGTCACTCTTGGCTCGGTCTTGGCCAGCTTGATACGTGATGCACGAGATTGCTTCCGCGAAAATTGCTTCCAGATATAGAAGCTCGGAATTTCGTAGCTAAAATGACGACCTATGTGGATTCCTTGATAAATTGACGTTAATAATCAACGTACCGAATGCAGAACGAATTTACGGATGGTTTTAGAATTAAGAATTAATATTCGTTTACAAGTTTCATCTTTGCATTAGTATGCGCAAGTAATTGTTACCGCGTCGAAAATTCTGCAAATGAGTTACCGCGTTATCGTTTTATCATTTCCTCAATTAAAACTCGTTGATATGGTATTCTCGCAGAGAGAGAGAGAGAGAGCTTTTATCGGGTCAGCCGTCGAATGGCTGCATAATATCTCGGAAATTTACATAATGCCGATAGCGGCTGCGAGCGAGCCTCTTTCTTTTATATTACTGCAATGCCTTTCTTCTAGCAAACTGCCGTAAATGGAGCTGAAGTTTCGCGTGTCGCCAATTTAGGACTACGTCCCATTATCGATAGTTTGCAGTCTGTAATTAGTGGAAGCGTCGTTATCTTCGGTCCTGCCAGGCCGTTACGCCCTCTCGAAGACGAGGTCGGTACGATGACTAACAGGAATTTTAGATTAAAGATGTCCCGTAGTCAAACTAGTTAATAAAAAGATTAATGCGCGCGTAGTAGCTGAAGGCAGACGCGGAGTTTGTATTAGCTTTGCGAGAAATCAATTTTCTCGTGCCTCTTAAATATTTTCTTTTCGATCTATAAATATCTTCGTTAATTACTTGGAAATTGTTTAGTGTCTTGCAAGTTTACAGACTTACTCATTCACTCAGCAAGTACGTATTTAAATATTACCAAGGAAAGTAACCATTAAGATATTACGCTTTTTTTTTAATAATCTTATATTTTTTCTCCTTTTTCTTTATCTCTTGTTCCATTGCTTTATTAATTATTCACGTAGATTCTTCTACAAGATTTTTTGACGGTGAAACTTTTTCCGTTTCTCTGCGGATGTTATCTCATGTCCATGATACGAGGCAAATAATATTTTCGGGTACACCCGGTCGGAAGTGTCGTTCAATCTACCCTCGGTTATCGAGCTTCTCTCGACTCCTCCGAAACAAAGGATGCGCTCAGCGGCTTAGTGTGTTTCGCGTCTTAAAGAAATACATCCGCGGATACGATTTCTATGAGAATGGTTAGCCTTCTCAAATGCAATTCGAGAGTATACGCTGCATCGTCAGCATTGCTTCGTTTTCCAGTCGATACGACCGCGGCCTGAAACGATGACGACGACGAAGACGACGGCGAGGACCAATAGCAGGTGGCATTCCATTCGGTCAGTCACGTACCACGTCCAGTACGAGGTATTCTCGTTGATTCGGATCGTGGAAAGAGCCCGATTGGCGTTCAAGCGCAACCGTTACCGCGCTGTCGGAATTACGGTCTGAGAACCGTTCCGGGGCTCCTGCCACACGTTCGTAACAATAATGGTAATGATATCAACCATGTGCCGCGGCGTATGGCGCGATGTCACGGGTCGCGACACCGTGTGGCGAATGTCTTTCGGATTAGGAGAATTGGATAATGTCAAGCGATCCGCCCTCATAAACGACTTCGAGCTGTATCTAATTTACCTTTAGAGTAGCTTCGTAGCGTCAAGTATTCGACTGTGCGTTTGTGTGTGGCGTGATGTATGAATGTGTCGATATTATACTGCGAGAGAAATTTGATCGAATATCTTCCTCGGTTATCGCGACATAGCTCGGTGTGCAGCACAGCTCGATGATGTGCGCATGTGCGTTTGATATTAAAAATTATCATTTCTCGTAATGGTATGCGGCGGTTCCCTTTTCACAGTGCAATTATCGGCTATCGACCAAGGGTCGAGTCGATTTGATCTCGGCGGTTAATTTGTACGCTTGTGCTCGGTGTATACGTACGCTTGCTCCACTTTTTCCTCTCTCGATAGAGCACAGCGCGTTATGGGCGCGTGCAAACATGCTGGATGAAGATATTGCACCTTCAGCTTCGTGTTCGAGTTCGCTCCCCGGGTCCGCACGAACACGTACATTCCTGACGAGTTTGCACTTGTTCAACAGCGGCCAAGAGTGATGCACAATTGCGCTATAGCGTCACCGGTAGAGTTTTCCCGCTAATTACGTCGAATGTTAGCCTAGTCCGGTAATGCATGCGTGCAAGCTCGAAATAATCTGCCAACTTTCCAACGTTGCCCGTTTGCATTCTACGATCCATTCATTCTGCACCGCAGCCGCGTCTGCTTTCGTCGTGGAAAATTGCGGATCGGTGGGTCGCTCAAAGTGAACTGTTACGCGCTCCCAATTTGCAGTTACCGAGATTTAGGATTCCACGAGAGTCATGGGACGATGCCTGACGGTGTTGACGCATACGAGGATTGACGAATTTATTTCAGGCTAATTAAATCGCTGATTTTCCGGCAAGAGCACAGTGAAGTTAACTCGGGCAAAACGCAGAAAAGGAGCGTTGTTATTTCACACTTATGAAAATTCCCGTTATTTTATGTAATGCATAATGATATATATATTGTTGGAACGATTAACACGCGTAATGTTTTAAGATATAATTATTTTGCATCACAAATTCGTGTTTTTTTTAAGAATAAATTAGACTGCAATTCAAAATCGCATTCTCGTTGAATCGATCGATTCCGCAAACGTAATGTTTCGAATCCAACGTGAAAATTATAATACGCCATGTGCGACGCGCATTTACGTTTCGCGAGGGAATTACTCTCAATTGTTATAGATAATTCTATTTGCTAGTTACATTGTCCGAGCAGTACTAATGAGATGGGCGAATCGAAATATGTTTCGGTAACAAATTGTACGCTCGCGGTAACCGTATTACGAAATTATCGCGAAGGTAAATCAGACGGCGTTGTATCGTACACTGTAAACGTGTCGTATCCAACGTCGTTTGCGTTTCGTTTGCACCCAGACTGACGCTGATTTAGAGGCGCGCGTCGTACCGTTGCGAAGTACTTCTCTTTATCTTAATACCGTAGCCGGTAATCCCCGTTGCGCGCTCACCGATCTTCGGGCTCTCGTCCATTGTTGCGATCGAACAAATAGCTTCCTGATGCCACGCGATCCATTCAGCTTAGCCCAATTCGCTCGAATGGGCCCCGGGGTTCCTCTCGGCGCGGCGATACGAATGGGAATTGCTTACCGCATTCGCAGGAACGACGCCAGCGGTCGCATAGAGGCGCACGTTAAAATCAGGATGTAATTGTCATCGAATTCAACCGCGTACATTCGCGTCGTCATTCGTTCATTCGTTAGAATCCCCGGTCTCTCTGGTGTCGCGCGCAATTTCCCGATCTCGGACGTGGCCGAACTACCGTTTCTCGTTCAACAGAATCATCGGACAAGCTGAATTTTCGCCTTTAAATTGAATCGGACACACGCAGTAATCAAGCGAATTAAAGATGGATTACGATTCTTCATATCTCGCCATTGTAAGATTTTATTCCAGTATTGAAATTAGTTGATTTTACTGAAATGATAATTACGAGAAAATATTCATATTTTAATTTATAATTTCAAATACAATCGACTTTTCGTTGATTCCGATTTTATTTTAAAGTAAATGAAAGTTTTTCTTTCATTCATACAAAACGTAGTATCAGCTGGTTACGAATTTATATCTTGATGTTTATCAAAGTAAAAATCTTTAAAAAGCATGATTTTAATGATATTTTTGAGATCAAATTTAGAAGCGAAAGAGAGATTGAAGAATAACTTTGCGATAGGGCAAAGGATACATATGTGTAAAATAGAGGAAAGATCTCTCGTGAAATGTAAGATAAAAAGAATCCAAAGAAGAGAAAGAGAGAGAAAGACTGGTCTCGAAGGCCCCAGTCACGTGGAGGTTTAATCCTGTGCAATAAACTGGCCCGTCACCCCGTGGACTGCTGGTATACCTGCGTCACTATCCGTTACGTCCGTCGTTCCATCAAGCAGAGCCACCGTTATCTTCTTCCACCTACTCCCGTCTCTACATCTCCTTGCACTTTGCACCCTGTTGCGACGAATCAGTAGATCCGTCGGTACCGCGCATGTATCTTTCAGGTTCCTCGGATTACCTTCGCATACCGATTGTTTCTCGCTAAAACAGGCCACCGAGGTTTTGCTGTAATATTTATTTGATTATTTGATATCTTTAGAAACTCCAATTTTTATTTCTTATGAAAGATAGTTGAGCGGTGTAATTTGTATGAAGTTATTTCAGAGCATCATTAACGGAATATAATTGTGAAAAGATGCTGTAAGAATTTTTTAGACGTGAATTTTTTCCACGTAAAAAAACGCTTCTTGCAGAATAATAGAACATCGAAGATCAAATAATACTTCTGTCAATATTCTATGTTTAAAATCTCATAAGTTTGAAAATAAATATCTGATTTTTAGATCTTAAAAGTTGATGCAAAGACAGAGAGGAAAATACTAACAATATTTGAATTAACACTTGATGAGATTAACTTGCTTCTAGATAGATCCTAATTGGAATAAGATTAGCAGTACAATACTATCTAAATATAATTCCGCTAATTGCACGTTGAAAGCAGTTGTCACCATGGTGTAGCGTTACGAATCGCTAGAATTTAGCCTTGTAATGTTATAGCTTCGAGCTTCTGTAATGGCGTAGGTAACCCATTCTCCCTTGGATACAAGGCATGGTTTACTATTGCTTTGCTGCACATAGGATTATCGGGTTACATTAATAATGCGTAGCAGCATGAGCGAATTGCGGTTATGTAGAATTGATACGGATGCTTCACTTATCTTTTAATTTTTGTTACCATAACAGAATAATGCTTTTTATGTTTAACTCCATGGAACAGTATAAAAGTAGCTTTTCCTAAATTCATAATGAAGGGATTAAAAGTCAGATTTTATCCAATTTCGAATTTTTTAATTATACTTGATTATCCTCTCTTTCGATTATCAAAAAACAGTAGTTCAACGGTTATAATTGTGATTAAATTTTATTAATATTTAATAAGTAAAACGGTGCGCTTTAAATTTCGACTCGTCTTGCGTATCGATTTACATGAACGTGAGACTATTAAAATGATAAAAAATCATGTACATTGCATTATGTAATTCAATCATCACGCTCGGAAATAAAATAAATAAATACCATCGAAAATTTTGCAATTTTGTGGAGGTGATTATTCCCTCAGTCGTCGCACCACCGGTGCAATATCGTTATCGAGATTATTGTATCTTAATAAACTGCAGAAGTATCTTAGACAAGAAATGGAGAGAGAAAGAATCGCTTCTTTTTTATTCTTTTTCCGCTCGTTTCGCCACTGTTACGCTGGCTCGTCTGCGACAGCGGTCGGCGAGTGCGCCGGGCGTATTTAATTCTCAAGAAAATGGCCCGATCGTTTGTCACGTCACCTGACATTTCCTAAGTCGCTAGAAATGTATCCGGCGAAAATAATGAAACCTCTATTTCATCTCTTTTTATTTCATTTCGCCTCGTCGCACCGGCTCGTCTCATTTGATCTATCATTGGGGTCCGAGATATTTTGGGAAACATGATAATCCTGTCCCCAATTAGGGTGACACAGATATGCATCAAAAGAATTAATCTTGATCTTTTCTTTATAAAATTAAAATAATCTGTTCTCGTATTTGTCTCCCTCATTTATTTTGACATGGGATTGTATTTAATTATTGTATGTATTTAGTTAATACAGAGTGAGTTGTTTTTTAATAAAAATGTTGAGATACCAACAGTACGCAAATTATAGGTAATCAAAGATAAATATATCTTTCTGTAAATGAAGTTCATTTTTTCATTTAAAGATGAATCTATGAAGTTTATCGTTTTTTAACTACAATATAAGAAAATTAATATTCTTTTTTTGTTATTCTAATGTTTCTAACTTAGCGCGACAAATAATACAAGTTCGCATTTTTTTCAGTTCTAACTTTGTTTGGCAAGTTTCTATCACATGCAGTATATCAGATTCTTGTTGTTTTGCAGAATAAAAATGCAATGTTCAAATAACGAAACGCAAAACGGTGCTTTCGATAATTCTCCGCGGGCTCTTTATATTTACGTGACGCATCATGCCGAGCAAATGTTAAATTTTACCGCATTTGTCGTCATTAAGCTATTACGTTCCAACACTGGAGTTTCGCGACTGGTAATGTTTTCTACTCGACATATATATATGAGGAAAAGTGGATATAAAATACCGGCTATTTACTCTACCGGAAATTTAATCTTTCTACTGCCTGCGCTTATGGTTAACAAATATTAAAACTCTTTTATCTGAAAATTCCATCAAGAAAATTGTAGAGTTTTTATTGTTATACACATAAATTTATGGAAATACCTTTTTTCTTTTAATAAATGAATGTTGGTATACCAATCTGTAATTGTCCTCTATAAAGATAAAAAAGATTGAGACTAAACGTCGTAAAGTACATTACAAATAGCCGATTGCGACTTGATATCGCAGCTCGGACGTACGTGATTGCGAGTAGTGCACAAAGCGATACCGTTCCGTTGGCATTCGATAGTTTCGTTTTGTCATCTGGTTTCCAAAAAGTTACCGACATTGTCGCTTTATCGCTGGTTTATGGACGCTTTTACGTCCGATATGCCGGAGATTGGTTCTTCGTCCTTATCGAGAGATAGTGGGACGAGGATAGACCGTCATAGAGATGCAGCGAACAGACTGCAGTCCTGCCGGAATCACTCGGCGATCCGATTTGGCAGTTTCGTGGGGAAATGGGAATTCCAATAACCGTCGTCTTACAATACTGACATACTGAGAGAAGTCACTCGGTCTTAATGCATCGTAATTTTTAGATTTGTCAGTTTTTTCATCGAAGAACTTGCCCGTTTTCCGTGACCTCTTCTCTTCGCTTCTGGCCAATTGTAATCGTTAGAAAAGCACCCTCGCTTTCTTATGCGAAAGCAGATGCTCGCTCTTTTAGTTACGCAAAGCAAAAAGATAGTTATTGCTTCGTAGAGAAGAGTAAGAGCTTTGTTTTTCGGTTGGCACACGTATGTAATAGTGGATATAAGCAGTAACACCAGGATGAAGGGAAATGAGAGAGAACGCGAGAGCATATGGGAGCAAACGCGTTCTGAGCTAGACATTTTGGCATGAACGCGTTGCATACTTTTCGCGTTATAATATTTATAGTAATTTTACTCTCCAGTTCGCATCGTTCCGTAATGGGCAATATGCACTCTCCGAAATTAGTACATAGAACGCAAAAATATCTTGCCTTGCCGTATTCTTGGCTCGATATAATTTCCGTTTGCTCTTTGCCCTACCTCTTCTTTTTTTTTTGCCTTGACTTTTCGTCGTGCTCCAACTTTCCCGACGTGATAATGCACCTGCTGACGGATAAATGTTTCACGCAATAGAGCTCTGTTGAAACTTTTATATTCCCGAAAACCATGTCACTCCCATTTTCATATTTTTCGCTCGAGTCAACGTGGACTACGTACATTTTTTGGCACAATGTTAGATCGTGAATACGGCTTGCGTCTATTTTTAGAATTTCTGTGCTGTTTTTCGAAAGATTGAACGAGTCCATTTACAGCTCTCAGAATGATTCAGTCCATTATTTTTCCTTAATAAGGTAATTCAGCGATCACTTTTCGAAAGCTCGACTGGACGAGACGAGGGTAATCCTGACAGAGCAGGTTCTCAAGCATAAACAAAGCGATCCTGTCGCATCATTAGGGTGCTAGGTTTGAATAACGGTCGAACGAGGCCGTTTTACTGTCCGGTTCTAATTCGGTAACTCAATCTTTGTCAAGTAAATCAATTTGGGCGTCGTTGGAGCCGCATCAGTTTACCGGCTCATTGCATCACCGGTCCCTTTTACCCTTTTGCTCGTTTACTCTTCCCTTTGGTCTGCTGTTGACCACCACCCAGCCAAAGCTGCCGGATTCTGCCGGCATTAGCGTTAGTCCTCATCTAATCAGAGACTTTGACAATCGCGGTTATACTGTAATTGTCCGAGTTTAACCTTTTCTTATTCTTTTCCGTACTTTTCAATTTTAATTAATTGCATAACGATGTAATACGATTAAAAAATATTTTTATTTATAATTTTATAACATAATTCTTTAATGTGTGATAAACAGTGTACAATTATTAGAAATTAATTACTTACTGACTTGACTTATTTGAACATGAAATTTACAACAAAGTTAACATAAGTATTTTTGCTCTTTTAATTTTTTAAATGATTTATTAATTAATTTATGTCATTTGTTTGTGAGAATTTTTATTAATTTAACTTAATGGGTTAGTTTTACTGAAGTTTCTCTCAATATGTAAAGTTTGATTTCATCATAATAATGACGGCAGTCATTAATTTCGATAGCGAGAACGATCGTCACGGAAATAGCAGGTCCTGATGATGTAACGTTATTTACGCGTCGGTATCCCCCATCGTTTCTTCGTTCTTTTTATCAACCTGTTAGCTTCGCTCGAGATGAATCCATAAAGCACCTCTAGACAGAGGCTGCTGAGTGAAGCTGACGTGCGCGAAGGGTATTCTGGGTGATTTACGACGTTTAAAATTAACGGCGAGTCTCGCAAGGTAGGAGACGGTAGGAAACGACCATTTTCTGCTGTTGTCGGGACTTTTCTTGCTGCTCGAAATGTCACGCAGTTCCCGGCTCTCTAATTGAAAATAAGCGAGCCGAAAAACGTACATTTCTTTGTTTTCTATATAACTCGTTGCTAATTATGATTCGCGCGAGAGATAAAGAAAATGCTGCAATTTTGAAGCAATAACGTTTAATCTTGTTAGATTTTAGTGTCAAAGAAAAAAATCAAATAAAAAACATTATTTGAGCATGAAAACTTGCACTTGTTTAATGAAGGTGAAAGTATATTTAATTTTTTTTAAGTATTACGTTAAACCAAGAAAAATGTATCTACATTGTTTTTAGAATTGATCTAGAATTCTGTATATGTAACTCGAGATTTTTCTTTTTTTTTTCCTGCAAGATTACGATAATGTGTATACTATGATAATTTGGGCATCGATATGTAACTCGAGATTATTCTTTTCTTTTTTTTTCCTGCAAGATTACGATAATGTGTATACTGTGATAATTTGGGCATCGATGTCAATTTGATCGGCGATATATAAGTTGTATGTGTAAGTTAATGTTATAGACAAGATATTGACGCGCGACACGCGGTTAAATGCAACCGTATCGCCGTACACGCGCAGGAAAGAGGATAAAAGAAATAGGGGATGATCGATGGGCGAGGTGCGATCGCAGTGAGCGTACCATGTGGGGTTAACGAAACGAGAGTAACCCCCGGACAATTACACCAGTTAACTCGAGCAAAAGCGTTAGCCCAATAAGCCCGTTGATTGTCTCGAGTTATCCCGCACTACTCCCGCAGGGGACGGGTTTATCAATTTTTATGACCTGGCCGTGGAGGCAGTAATATCTGGCAACCTGATACAGTTGTGTAATAGGACCGCCAATGACCGGAACCCCGCCTCGTTTTGTTGAACCAGTATTCAGGAGCGAATAAAACAGTACACTTCCAACGAAACATTTCCTAGGCCATAATAGGCGCTCACGCCTCACCATTTACATTCTTCGCATCAATTTCTGCGATGCTTTAGTTACATGTCATTGTTTGCGTGGTAAAGGTTGTTATTCTTCGAAGTAGCGAGAAGTCGAGATGTCGAATATCACGTTGCTGTGTAACAATCTAACCACCGTAGTATGCAGTCATATGATTTTTTGATATGACGAGGAAAAGAGATATTTTTTAAATTCATTAAGGTTTTTTGATATGATGAAAAAAGAGATTTTTCAAATTTATTAGGGAGACACTACAACAATGATTTCTACCTTTTCTTCTTTTTCTGAATTAAAAAGAGATTTTTTAAATTTATTAGGGAGACATTACAATAATGATTTTTACCTTTTCTTTTTTTTCTGAATTAAACGTCTCCCATGTAAACGCATAAAATGGTAACGATCATGCCTCCTCAGTAGAGCGGGACGCATTGTGTACCAGGGCGATCCAAGCGAGCGTTACTCTCGCGCACCATAAATTACGGCGTCCGAGCACGTACAGAGGCGTTTCAGAAATTATTCAACTGTCTCCGCGGGATTGCCGGGCAAAAATACAAAGGCATGATTTATATTCGATCGTGCTTCTTATGCATTGAATGTTCGCGATGCCGGGCACGTGCGGCTAAAGAAATGGAAAGAGCGCATAGAACGTGTTCGCGTCTTCTCGTTTCTCGACCTCACTTCCTATTACGGCGATTTCCAATATTTGACCGAGCTTATGCCTAATCATGGAGGAATGACCGCGTTGCTAAACGTCACCAAGCGAATTATGTCGAATTTTTAACGTATCGATGATCAATCGAATAGGCGTGCTCTATAGGATTAAAGAGATTAAAAAACAAGTGACATAGCGTTGCGAAACGAAGATCAGAACGTCTCCGTCCACGCCTTCTCGATGTAGAGAGTATCTGAGAGTAGACGGAAGAAAATAGGAGAGAATCCGAAAGGCGGAAGATGCGGAATAGGACGAGACAGAAGTGGAGAAACATCCATCGCGCTTGCGGAGTGGCGTTACGGAGGCAGAAGTGGCTACGTAACTTATATTCTGATTTGTTACACTTTATGCATCGTAATGTTCGCTACTCCATAAAATGTTCAGCGCGCGAAAAGACAACCACGGCATGGATCCTCGTCTGTATCGCGAGTTTTCGCGGAAAGGGTCTCATTATTTACTTAAGGTGCACACGACTTGCCTTTTACTCGCTTTTCGTCGGCCATATCTACGAAGAAAGAGAGTCGGGTAACGTCGATGTCGAAGAATGTAGACAAATTACAAACGTAAAATATTGATTAGATTTTATGGACACGAATTTATCTTCAGTAAGGACCGTAAGTGAAACTAGATTGTTACGGGCTATTTAAGGAATATCTTTGGTATTCGATAAATATTTTTTCTTACATTTATATATATGGGAAATATAAAATGCAATCAAAGCTTAGGAGACAATGGATGAAATCGGGTTTAAAATAAGCGAAAATCTAAAAAATTATAGTATACTTATTTGAAAATATGTATATTACACAGATAAATTTGTTATTCTTCACAGAGAAATGGAATTCGCTGCTGGTTTATAATAACAAATTGGCATAGGAAAAAAAGGATTAATTAGAAATTTGTGGAATTAAATTGTTAATAATTGTACAATCCATTTCGGAAAAATATTTGTGATTCACGAGGCACGACGAAAATCCGCAGAATTGGTGAAATTTCCATCATCACATCAACTGACCCATTTTTTTTTGAGAGCCTGTCGAATATTTTCGTTGTTAAAATGGACATCACCGCGTGCGTCGGCCATAATACTCCTGCGTGTTATGTGAGCAATTCGCACGATCTACATCGTCGTTTCAGCTCGTAAAATCAATTCGGCCTTTATCGACGGATTAGAGTATCTCCCCTGATTCGAGAACGATAGTAACGCTCGGGTGGACAAGCGGTGTCACCGTGTAAACCATACAAATCGCACGCCCGTATAACAATTCACGGTCCAACGCCTCCTCTCCGGTTGCACGCTTTACCCGGCTCGATTTTTGACACGAAAACATTATAGGCGTTGTGCTCATCGGGGCGTTTATCGACGAGAGAGGTCGATCTCTTGCTCGCCTTTGAAGCTGACGCGCGGTGGCTCAACAGTCGTACTGGCAGTAACGAGCGACCTTTCTAAACATTTCATTACGAATAAAAAACACGATTCACGCCGAACATATGTGATATTCGGATGAAAGATCTTAAATATTTTTTTAAATTGGTTGCTATAATATCGTTTTTTGTCACAATTTGAATTTTTTAATCTATTTTGCAAAATGAATACGAATTGCATATACGAATAGTATAAATAAAGCGATGAAAAAGCATCGGTCAATCTAGATCTGACCACGGGGAAACTCTTTTCCTGGTGTTTTAATAATTCCAATAATCGAGCCGGTAGAGTAGTTAGGCAAACCGCAGTTTTCGCGATACGCGGTCGGTTGGCGGTCGCGATTCACTTTCTATTATTTTCTCGATGGCGCAGCGGGAGATTAATGTAGGTTGAACACCGGTGCGGAGAGCGTGCCTGCACTACTAAACCATAGTCGTAGGTAGCTCTCGGCAGCTAGTGGCAGTCGGGACTAGCAGCTATAGACTCGTCTAGTTGGTAGCTGCGGCGCGTCTCGCTCGTTATAACCACAGACTTGCTACTGGGGTTGGTCGAGGGAGGGTGGGCGGATGGAAATACAGGGGTTGGAGAAGCCAACTGGAGAGATGTATATAAGTCCTACATGCGAGGAATAAACGTTGCATGCTGGTAGCGTCCACGCCCCACGTCCAGGGCGCCTGTAATATGTCGGTTAGGTCAAGCGGATTCTGTCGTGCGAACGAAACGGTGGCTATGCTCTGACTGTATATAACCACAAGGTGTGACGAAGTTGAACTGATTTCAGAACGGTCAAAGGTGTGACTAATTATTTCCATTTCCACAGTTATACACGGGCGAGAACACGCGGGAATATCGATTTGCAGAAACACAACCAAGCCGTTACAAATTCTTTCCACAATATTATTGACTTTATAAGAAGATAGTTGAAAATTTATATTTTTTAGTTTATCTTATACTCACGGCAACGACAGATTTCTTGATGTCGAGACCTTTATCGCGTTGCATATACGCGTACCGTCACCGAATCTTACGCGCCGAAACTGCCGACGTGATAGAAGATCGGTAGAAATCTTCTGTGCTATAAAGCACGGAAGCTTCGAGATATTCGTCGAACCAGCGCTCGTTACAGCCTGACGCCTCGTCGTTGGCGGCGGCGGAGACGACGGTGAGGTGGTGAGTGGATTTAAACGTTCACACTAGATTACGCAAATGGGACGATAATGCGGCGAATCATTTCCGCGCGGAACCATCGAATAACTCGATCCACCTTCCACGATAGGTTTTCTACCCCTCCCTACTGAATGTTCTCTCTCTCTCTCTCTCTCCTTCTCTCCTTCTCTCCTTCCCCTTCCCCCCTCTCTCTCTTCCCGCTTCAACCTGAGTCTTTCGACAGGGATCCTCTCGATGTCGTACGGTGTTACTTACCGACTTGCATGGAAACGACTTGCCCGGGTCGCTTCAGAATTCCATGCAAATGGTAACGGCCTCGCCGTTCCTAGACCGTCCGAGACCATTTGGCCAGCATAACGCACGGCCGGGACAACTTTACGGTGTCTAACATCGGGGAAATGCGGCTGTTTTTATTTTGCGAAATATTCTTGGCACAGATGCGCTTTCGTGGCGATAAAGAACGATAATTCCAGTTCGTGAACCAATATGATACATCTACATTATATCTCGAGATGAAACCATACATTATCCTTTGAACATTCTAATGATTTTATATGACGTCTCGGAGACGAAAGTTTATTTCGATGTATGCGTTTTAATAACTCAGTATACGTTTAGAGAAGTATCTTCTAAAGCGCAACATCCAGCGTAACGCCTTTTTGAAATCCGTCGAACCGCATGATATGGAGTAGGGTTACGAAGTTCGGGCGCACATGCTGCTATCATGTTCCGCGCAGAAAGCAGTTACGTTAAAGCGTAGGAGGTGGGTGCAACTAGAATTACGTATGCAACTAGGTGCGCTCGCCAAAACGACTTACCTGAAATTTAATGCGCCAGGTTATCTTTTGGAAACTCCAATTTCTATGGATTGTCTTTACGATCTTCTTCATGACCGCAAACTGGATAGATAATCGAAGTGATTAACGTTACAAGCATATAAACGGTATCATTACGACACAGAGTTTCTTAGAGTTATTACTTGCAATTAATATATATATATTTGCGATGGCGGCATATACGATTCATTTTAGTTTTTCATTTTATATCATTCGCGCTTGAATGAGCTTAGCTTTTAGAAATATGGAGGGACGACGAATGTGCCTTCGATCACGTAAAGACGTTACTTTGATCGAAGGAATGGCCGTCGACTTTACGGAGAAAGCCAACAAGGCATTTTTCGCGGGAGAGCACTATTTCATGCAGATGGAAGACTCTCCGGAGGATGATTTATTCGTTGCACGTAGGAAATACCGAGGGAAATGGAACTTATACAAGCCGAACGACGGAACGTATCGTGAATGTTCTTCGGCATATTTTTTTTACGATAGATTTGTCAGGGGATATAGTTGGTTATATTCGGCGGTTCCAATTCTGTCATGCAAATTGATAAATATTTTAAATTCAAATTTTTTATCGGCTTATTTTTATCTCGACTGTAACAATAGATTAAATTCTACAATAAATATGTTAAATTCCCAGCTTTAATGGTGCTTTTTCGTTTTTTTTTTTTCATAAAATAATATATTTTTAGAGACTCGCCGCAGAGAACAAAGAACAAATTTTCCATAGTTATTCAGGACCAACGAAACGTAGAATATTCCTCGTCTTCTATCCTTATATGATACATTGTCAGTTTCAGTTACGGTTGTAGAACGATGAGATATTCTCACGATGCATATAAGTCAGAGAGACTGCAAGGATGATAAATCCCACACGTGCCTTTAGGTTGGCCGTGTTATTGCTGCCGAGTACGGGGCGAGATGAATCCGGGGATGACGATGGTCTCGCGTGTCTTGTAATTCCGTACATTCGCGATCGCCCTTCTTCGTCGCCGTCCTCTTGGACCCTTCACCCTCACTTCGTCCCTTTTCGGTAGATCTCTCTGGCTGCGGATATGTCGGCTATCCTGATATTCGTCCCGTGACACTCAAACGCCCCGAGTACCGTCGTCGCAACATACATATACAGCTCACGTACCGGTTTAATATAGGCACGACGGTAACACTGGGACTGTTCCATTTCGCGCACAGTACGCGCCGCATACATGCGTTTGACAAGTGGTAGGAAGGCGCCGATGTGCCCTCGAGAAGAGCGACCAAAGGACCTCGCCAAGACTCTCGCCATTATTATCGTCGAGCGTTTCGACGACCCGCCACGTACGTGCCTCCGTTCATGCGACAAGTATTTGACAGGTGTCAACGGTCCAGGCATGCGAGAAGCACCGAAAGTAAAATCGACACGGTTGAAACATGGAATTTCTTTACGCAGCACGCTTGCGGTTACCGTTGAGCTCCGAATTCTTTAGCGACACTAAAGACTGTCGCGTGTCACGTATGCTTATACGAGTTTAGTAATTTGCATAACGCGACACGCTCACGCGCCGACGACAGATCCGCGGTTTTTGAGGCAATAGTTGAGGCAGTGTCATGTACCGGGACTGTAAATCAGACACTGCCGACGTGACCCTCGCTTCGCGGCTCACGGGAACGGAACGCTGCATTGACAGCCATAAACATGTCACCGTGGAACATCTCTGGTGCGGGCTCTGATGTATTGCGTATTATTTTGGTTATTGGCATCCGCGAAGGGACACTCGGCCCAAGTATGATTTCCCAAATGGACTCGCTCGCGAAATGTGACGATTTATGAAATGTTCACGAGGAATTAATTAGTTGTTGCATTATTGTACTCATTTTTAACCTTATATGAATCTCAGTGTTAACAACGAGAAAGGAATGATAGTTCAGTTTTGCATTTGGTCAGGAAGCAGATTAATTGTTAATTAGATCGTAAACATCTTTCCAGCCGTGTAAATTTGTCGGTAAGCGGTTTGCGTGAATCCGGCAGATTACTTTTGAGCAATGGTCGGTTGGGCATCTACATCCCGCGGCGATTATAACACCCGTGGAATTAAGCAGTATAAAATATTCATGGGTAACCTTTATGAGCGGGGGCTATGCGCGAGCGTATATTATTTTATTACCTAGTGGACGTTGCATAATGTTCACGCAGCACGTAGGGGACGATTGTAACGATGTCCTCTATTGTTTTATACATATTATAATTTGTCACCGCGCTGTCCAACCGTCCAAAGCATCGCCCATCCTACCGACCTAACCGGCTCGGCATTTTGCCAGATATAATTCGACTTTTCGGTAGAGATTCACGCGTGTTTGCGCGCCGCTATAACGTTATATTCGTTCGAAATCTAATCCCGTGCAATAACAAATCAACTTAATCGGAAACGTGGTATTAAATGGCCGAGATAGATGAACACAGACCGTTGAATTGCAATAAATTTAGATACGTTTGGAATATTGATCACCGTGCAAATGTAATTGCACTGTGCGTTATTCAATATCATTTATTATTAATGGATCAATTGCGGATATGAATTATTGTACCGTGCATGCGAGGATTTGTCTCGCTCGAAATTATGTTATTCCGAACATGCGCTACGCGCGTTATAAGTAACCAATTTTAAACTTCAATTAATTGTGATTACCGTAGAATGGTGTTGTGTTCCAGAAATGTTCTTTTTGTCTCGCGAATACAAATATTGCTATATACGCTGCAATATTTCCGTCAGCCGGAGCTGTCGGATAGCTACCGCGCCGGAACTCCGATTCCGATTTCCGCAATATTTGGACACATAAATTACAATTTGTACGTAATAAGGTAAATAATTTGGTCAGCTGTTGTACAACGAATCGATATCGGTGACGATATCGGTTTCTTTTTGCCTCGTAGATCGTCAAGTATCGGTCGGATGTGGCGACGCATAAAAACTCGACGCAGAGAACTGCTACGCGGCGAGAGGGTGATCGAAACTAGAGAACCTTTATGGGGGGATGAGAAAAGACGACGCGCGCGCAGCTCGTGTAGAAGTTTACGTGTGCGTATAAGGAGGTGGAATTGTGTGCGAGTGGGTCCAGTTAGGTGCTACTTTACGGGCAGTAACTGCCGCCATAAACATAGCAAACACAGCCAGGGCAGGCCACGCTTCTGGCCCCATGGTCTCAATCGGTACGGTACACACTCTCCTCATACCTCTCGCCACCTTTTCCCAATTTTATTTTATCCTCACCAGCAAGAATGTCTAATCGGTACATTCGCCCGTCCGTCCGCCCGCTCGTCTCTTCGTCACCGACCGATCGGCCGGGAGATCGCTGCACCTGGGGGTGAGTTTGAAATGAACTCTCGACCCCTTTCGGACTGTCCCATCAGAGAGGATTAGATTTTATGGGTCGTTAGTCGGAATGAGACTGTCTATAATCGCCGAGAACTTAGAAATAGAGCGTGGCTGATTTTCGAGGCCATTAGTGTTTAACGGGCCGCCGTTCAGTACGTTGTGTTCTTACGTGAATTTATCTTCTCTTTTGCAAAGATTTTTCCAGATTTTCCAATTACGCGATTAAACACTGCTATCGTGTTATGGAAGCTAAGAAGGTATAGAATTTTATCACTTTTGTTGCTCTCGATATCGGTAAAAATATTCACATATTCACAGGGTTATAACCTTTGAGATATTACGGTGCTAGAATTCGTAATATAAAAAGCATTAGGGTTAAGGTACCTTTTTACAGTTCTGGAAACGAGGTCAATTGCATCCAGACTTAAGCTTTGTTCGTACGTGACGCAAACGTTTTCAGCGTTCTCCAAGATACGATAGGTTACTCCGGGAGTAATTCTAGCTGTGTGACCCACCGCGTCGCCCTCTTGCCCGTCGAGTTATCTCTGCAGTATCTGCCGCATAAATCAGGAGCCGTGGATTACGAAGCTAAGACTGCGGAAGTAACGGGATTAACGTGCATCGCCGGTTAAGGGCGGGCGCGGGCGCGTTGCGCTTCGTGGTGTGGCGTAAACTCCATAATTAGAAGGATGAAACGTGGCTGCGTTACGTGTCTATGAGCTATCACTTACCCGCTTGTCCGAATTATGTGTATCCGCTTGAAAATTTCCGCGAGCCATTATTCGCCAGTGATTATTTGTATAATCCGAACATCGCAAAGGCATCGGTAGCCCTGTGGCTCGTAGATGAGAAGCGTAGATGAGAAGTACCAGGAGCGATCTATCCCTTCAACACTGAGACGAGTTTGTTTCCTTACGTAAGAACCGTATCGCGCGACCTGGTTTTCGTTGTTAGTACCATGTCTCCGGAGTCGCGCGATACTCTGTTGGTTCTTGCCATTAGACCGAACTAGCGGTCTATTCTCGTAAACATCAACCCGCGTTTCTTATCCCGATTCTCTCGACTTTCTAAAGTAATTTTGGAATTAGCTGCCGAAACTGTAGATTGCGAGGAAGCTCATTCTACTTTGAACGGCGGAGTTTGCAAACATATAAACTCAGTTGTCAAGGTGTTACTTCAGCTCGCCCACTTTCGGCTGATGAGAAATTTCTGTCGCGAGAGCAATGCAATTTTCGAAAAAGAAGCAACGATCGGTAGTATTTTCTTAGGGGCTAATGTAATTAAAATTTACGACAAACAACGATTGAGTCTCGACAGCGAGAATAAAGACTTAACGGCGATGTTTCATCGATTATTCCGTAGTCCGTACTCCGCTATCGAAACAAACTAGACACTTATATTTATGTCATGGTTATATATCGACGATAGAAGCATTGCGGGAAGATATAGAGCACAACAGGCGTGGTCGACGGTTAACAGTTGGGTCACGTTGTTCTTGCAGTCGCAAATACTTTAATCTCGTGCTCATCTTACCAGTCGCTTCGCGAGCTTTTCGTCCGCGCCGAGACTTCCTTTTCCTTCGTTCGCGTCGCGTGGTGAGAATGTCCTCGTCTAGCCGATGTCGGATAGACTCAAGGTAGAAACGAGCCGGTAAGCCTCGCTTCTTAGCCAGCTTGGAGAATAACGCGGCGCCTTCTCGACGCTCGAAAATCCTTCTCGCGTGAGCATCGGGGTCTCGCGTGTATCGTTCGATCCCCGATGTATGACCAGAATTAGAGATTTACGCGAATTCGCCGGAATTTATGTACGTATTCGTGAAAATTGACGCTGAGTTAGAGCTCTAGTACCGCACGCTAGGCGGTGCGGTAAACTATAAGTTTCGACATTTATAGCAGAGCTAAAATTTATGTCGCGAGTCGAAATCGCGTCAGCGTACTTTATTAGCGCGACGAAAGTAATATATTTGAATAGGGGGTGGGTCTAATCGTATAATTGTCGGGATTCGCGTCTCTTCCAGCTAGATGGTACATTCTCCATTATTCCGACGAAAAGTAAATTGCAATGGTTTGGACGGTTACCAAGAAACGGTACGAATGCGAGTTAGCGGCAGGGAAATAGATCTCGAATACGCGGCAACTGCACGAGCAACGTGTAAACCGGGGTTTCTGGTTTCAGCGGATTATTTACGATAGTTCGCCGTAACATTTTTCAGAAGTTTAATGTGGCGAAATATTCACGATTCAGCGCTCTCCCAAAAATTCGAATGGAAAGGTTCATGTTTGTGTTTTCGAAGTTCTGACATAAAATCTTCTTTATACTGTTACATAGCGATACATTAGTGCTTTGTTGCGAAAGTATTATAGATTATAATACATAGAATATAATAACTGATTCAAAAATAAGTTGATTATAATATATAGATTTGTATTTATCTCAAATACAAATGTTTGTCTAGCTTACTCTAATGTGTATGTCATTTTTTTTTAATTTCTCGGATATTAACATCAATTTCAAATTAACTAAAACAAGTAAACATCATCTTAGAAAGAGCGAAGCAAATAACCAGAGGCAATGAAACTCCCGTGTCCGTTGTGCTTGATCTTTTCTTTTCACTCTATCTCTCCTGTCGTCCTTTACTCTCCTGCGCCACAAACCGACCACTTCTATTTCTCCGGTCCAGGTCGGTCACCGTTTTCCAAGACCCCTCCACTCTTGACGCTCGAGAGAATAATTTAGAGAGCACTTTGGTGGCGACGGCGACGGCGGCAACGGTGGCGGTGGCGGTGGCGACGACGACAACGACGACTCTACCCAACCAGCAACCCACTCCGACCGAAGATGTCTTTCCACTCGCTTTTCCACTTTCTTCCTTTTGCCGCGCCCGCTTTATGAATTGTCTGGTCCGAAGTTATGGCCCGCCCGGGAAACCGTAAACTACCGGCAGCGCCGTCGCGAATCAACCGGAGGTGGACTGCCGGTGACATTCGCGGGACCCTTTCGCAGAGAATCTTCGACAGACTTCCGGTTGCTAGCGTCGGTTGCACTATCAGCGGTATCGCCATCTTTCCTAGTGAGGGTTACCTCGGCTTAGAATCGAGTGATCGTCAAATGTTCTTCGACTTATGGACAATCCCGGCCTCCTTCTCTCGTTTAAAATAATTATTTAAAATAATCGCTCCGACATTTGTTTGCGAGTTTCCTACAATATATGACAAATGCGATTTATACACAGTATCATATTAATCCGGATTATAGACGAGAGAAAAAATACATTAACCACGTGCAATAGAACGCGCAATGCGTAAGCGTCGCGTATCGATCATTGCGCAATTAAACGTAGTAGAGAGCGAAGCGAGATGACATCTGGACGTTGCAAGCTTTCTCTGATGGATGACAGTTCTTGCTGCTTTGGGCGACGCACCGATACTCGATGATATTTTGATAGCCAGATCGACGTTGACACAATGACAAGTTTGCTTCTGATGCGCGAGAGAGAACGCGGCGGTGCCGCAGAGTAGTATCGCAGAGAGACAAGAGCATGACTAAACCAATACTTTGATGGATGATGCCATCACTCGAGCATGACATCAATACGAATGTTTGAAGGAACGCGCTGTCGGAAAGAAAATAGGTGTCGCGAGAAAACATTTTTATACCGCCACGCGTTTTATAAATGTGATGTACGTATTATTGCAAAGGGATAAAGTCTTGTTTTACATTTTGTATTTATCTATTTATAAGATATCTCGATATCTTACAAAAATTCTTACTTTAGCAAATTCTTTTTGCAAATTAAAGTGTTAGTACTTGCTAAACATTCATATAAACATGTTGCGTCTCTGACAACGACCACGATTTTAAATTTACTTTTTCTCGAGCTTATTCGTTAATTAATCTTTGTTTTTGCGCGTGCAATGCCAAAGGGGATCATATTTGTCCGACCACTGGCGCGGAAACGCGTGACATACATCGGCGCAACGGTCTCCGATAAAGTTACGCGTCGTCCGTCTCTCTATGACTCTCGTTTTATGAGTACGGAAAAGAAGACTGGTCAAAGAGAAAGAGAGGAGACGATGGTTTTCGTGACCACGAAATATAGTCGGGACCCTTTTGTCGCTACAAAGAGCGAGCCCGCGGCGAAGAGCTCGGCGGAGCGAGGGGCGCGTTAATACTAAAAGCAATAAGCAAGGAGTGGTCACGGTTTGGACGGGGTGCGGATACAGGGTTTTCCGAAGTTATTGTTGTGACCACCACTATTCCGCCCGGCTAGCATCTCCACTACCCTTTCTTGACTCGCCTTGCTAAATTAAATTTTGCCCCGTGTGCGGAAGACTGCGTAACAAAGATCGGGAAAAGTTTGTTGGCATCGAGAGAAAATTATACAGGGTATAATTTTTTGATTCTCTTGAGTATTTTTACATTGCGCATTTCTTGGTTAGGAAAACAGTTTTCGCTTTGCCGTTTTTTCTCGGTGTAAAATAACAGTGCATCAGCTTCATAATAAATAAATATTTTTGCGTAACGTCGATCAACTCGCGCTCGCTAAAAATTCGAGTGATCTCGAAGTAGAGGAATGTCTATATACTTCTCTAGCGCATGCATGATTGTAAACCGCAGGAAATGGCGCATTCATTTGAAAGAGATATCTTTTTGACGATATAAAAATGTTTTTTCATCTTGGTTTATTCTCTGCCTTTTTATTTGGAACCGATTTCACAATATTTTCGCTTGTATGATATTTTCTCTTGAGTCCAATTTTCCTTCGTTCTTTCTTTTTTTTTATATCGCTGTATACCGGTGTATCGTACCGCGGCGATTCAGCAAGCACGACGAGTTACGGACTCTCTCTGTCATAAAGTGCAGAGCGGCGAACTCGCGCACGACGTGCTCAGAAAAAACGATCTCATCAGGATGTTTCGATTCGGGAGAATTGTATTTGGCGGCGCCGTGTCCGGGATTAAGCGTCGCGCGACTCGACTCCGAAAGAACTGGGTCATCGATCCCCAATATAATTTTAAATTAGCGCACATGGTCAGTATACCATCGCACGTATTGCCTCCCCGGATTCGGAAAAGATCAGTCGAAGAAACAATTTCAATATGACGCGTCTCACCTTGCCTCTCGTTTGCCCTTGTTATCCGGCTCGGCATTTCGAAATTCTTTATTCGCGACGATCTATCAGTTTAATCGGCTCCCGGCCGATTCGCGCAGTACACAATGAATCGCGGCATCACGGCATCGCCGCTCTGCGTAATCCTCGCGCCGGCAATTTATATTAATTAGCCCGTTCGCGCGCGGGACCATTCGCGCTCAACATAAATTACCGCTGCTAATGATGAATGTCAGATATAAACGTAATATTATGCAACCGTGCAGCTGTGTACGAGTGCCGTGCGTCCGGGGTTGCCTTCACCCTCACGCTGCCAAGTAGATCCGGGTCGTTAGAGGCGCGCACCAGTCAGCCATACGTGACAGCGCGTACGTGTATGCACATACACTCGTCGCCAAATCAACGTGACGTTTCTGTATGATGATTACAATCCGTCGACACGCACGGTAACACGGCTACGATTCGACATTATCTCCAACCGCGGTGATTACAAATCATTGATCAAAAATTAGCGAACCGCGCAATGATTGCCGTTTTAATAAGTGCTTCTATTTGAGCTCATCTATGTCATTCGCTCGTTACATAATGTATCGCTATAGCTGTGCGATTTTGAAGCGTATGGCGAATGTAAATGTAATGAAGATTTAAAGTTACGGATGAGATATAAATAAGTTAATTTTTTCGGTATAATTTATGGTTTCCTAGCTATTATTATAGCCTATATATTATAGAAATTAAATGTTAACTAAAATCATACATGACATGCTGTTTTATTCTCGTGATCAAATCTCGAATTTCTAACTGCATTGTATTTTAGTAATTTAACCTAGATTCGCTTGATGGGGCAATTAGCACAATCGCGACGTTCTGACTTGGCGGAGATAAGGGAAATACACGAGAAACTTGTTTAAGCGCAGATATCGTGAATATTTTGACAGATGTCTAGCTTTATTTAGCGTGCTCCGCTTGCTGACGGACAAGGCGTCATAAACGCCTCCGTGCGCATTTAAGAGTCGAATAACAAGTCCGGGCACGATCAGTGTAACGAGTTAGCCAACTCTTGTTTTTAGCACTTGCCACTTTTATCCAGCCAGCCGAAGAATCTTGCAGCTTCTGCATTTCCACAGTCTACTCGGAAATCCACCAGCCTTCTTCTTCTCTTCTCCTGTCTCCTCCTCCTCTTCCTCCGTAGGCGTTCGGGTCCGTACACGACCCGCATACCAGTTCTTGTCTTTGCGGAGCGCCTTTACCCGATTTCGACTCGCTGGTGCATCGGCCAAAGGAATCTCCGGGCCTCCTTCTCAAAAGTGGAAACACTGGGTGGGAAAGGTTGGTTGCAATCAAGCGCGGGCACGGACTTTGAGGGTGCTCCGTCCCGTTTTCTCACGGTCTGCATTATCTTCCCAGACTCCTGTCGCGACTCGAGCCCCACCTTACCCCTCTTCCCCCAAATCGAAGAAATCAGGGGCTGAGGTAACAACGGAGGTGAAAGGGACGCTCTTCTCTCTCTTTCTCCATCTCTCAGTACTCTTATCCTCCCTTCGTCCCTTCTCATCCTTCGGTTTTAGCGAAATCGATCGTCGTTGTGAAAAAGGAGTTAAGCTTACTGCGCGATTCGCCTTTGCGATCATTCCTAGTTACATTAGATTTGACGAGGATGCGGTCTAAAAGCTCGCTCGAGCGGATAGTCAAACACTAAAATTCGGTTTGACATTTGTTCGAATGGATTGCTTTTATCTGAGAATCGATAGTACGGAACAAGCTTCGTGTAATCATCGTCGAAATACTGAATTATGTGCAATATATTTGAAAAATGTTTCATCAACGGGAATATAAACATACATGGAATGCAATAGTAATATGCTGCCTATAAACCTAACAAGTAGTCATACAACAATTTAATTCAATGCAGCATACATTTATTAGAGAAAGCGATACCTAGTACTTGGAATACCGTTAACTCTTTTATCTAAGTAACAATGGAAACAGCAGCTTCTTCGCTACGTTGCAATCGTCAGTCACGTTGAATGATTGCTCCTCCGATTTCGAGTGATGACCGCATTGAAATCCGAGTTCGCTTTACGTTTTGCTGATGTCTTAGAGCTCTCATTAGTTAGCTCGTCGTCTTCGACGAGCCAAACGGCGGGCGGGGGGAAGAATTAGCGATGTCAATATTTGCGGTGCAATCAACTCGCTTCGGCTTCCCGTCCCCGTCGTCGATTTATCTCCCCCTCCACTTCTCCTCCGTCCTGGCTTCGACACCGACGCTGATTGTCATCCACACTTCCAGGCTGCTCGCCTGCGTTGTTGCTGTTGTCTTTTCTCATTTCGCCGGCTCGTTTACCTGATCTGTACACAGCGTCACCGATAGCAACGAGCGCCGACGCCCAGGTATCCGTTTTAGCCTGAGTAAATTTGAGGAACATGCTCTTTCGCGGGACGGATATCCGTAAACGTTTATTTGGTTTTCCGAATGTGCCTGTATCTTCATCGTTCTCAATTTATTAAGTAGCGAGTAGCATTACTTCGCGTCGCGTAAATATTTTTTATTTTTATTTTCAACCGTGTTATCTAGCAAACTACAACGATATGTGACAAAGTTACGCGCGGTAGAATCCGCGTACGGACCATTTGTACTTCTTACATTTGACAAGTCTCTAGCAATTTGTCGGCGTTAGGAATGATCGAGCGTCTCGGAACGGATCGTGACGCCTGGGATGGCCGGCGGCGGTGAATCGCGACTGTCGCGGCGTGAAGGAAGAAGAGAAATGTTGAAATTAAAGTTTTCGCAAGTTATTTGAACGCTATCTGTGGCGCGTGTGGTATGAATCGAATGTCATTTGTTGGACTTAAACGAGTGGGCGGCGGTGAGATATAAAGAAGGAGAATTGCTGGAGAGACGGACGGAGTAGAGGGGTTATAATGCAAACTCTTTCCCAGAAGGAACTGCGGGGGCGTTGAATGGGAGAAGGACCACATCGGTGGAAAAGCGCGCGTCAGCGTCGCAAATTGAAAGTCCGCATTCAGGGACCCACTATTTTCTCGTCTCTTTCTCGTACAAATCTTTGTTTGCGGTCTAAGTCGTTGTAATACTCAGAAATCAAGGATGCTGCCGATAGTCATCAGTTTTCGAAAGGTAGCAGTCATTATTCATTAACGGATTGATTACTGGAACGTTATCTGTAATGTGATCGAGTCCATAAATGTTTCTATAAATTGTAATTTTTTTAGATACTGTGTAAAATTGCTCGTAAAATTGCTTAATTGCGCATTCATACAATAATTAATGCAATTATATCTCACGATTTCTCTTGATTGCTCTTTCTTAGTGAGGATAATAGCCGAAAATAATGTACGAGATTCTGAGATCAGGTAAATAAGACAGGGTCCCGTGACTGTCGCACGATCTTTGCCCCCAACTAGTTCCATTCGCCTCGACGGCATTTTCCCTCGACCTCTCGCTTTCCTCTTCGCTTTGCCTCCATTTTCAGCCCTGCCTTCTCTCTCGTCCACCTTTGCTACCTCTCTCCCTCTCTCTCTCGTTATCTCTCTCTTTCTCCCCTTTACCCTCACCTAGTGGCGTGACACATGGCCAGCATTTATAGCGCGAGATAGCGCCGGCGGTTCTCGACAGCGCCGGCAGATTTATCCTCCACGGTTATTGGAGTTATACAAAGGATTTTTCCAACTGATCCCATAAAGTATCTGTGCCTGATGCCCTATTATTTACGCAGCCGGCAGCGGCTGATGCCGCGAAAGTGCGCTCTAGCTTTTCGCTCTTCCTAGTTTTTGCGCCGGAATGCGAGCGTCGTCATGAGCTTGTCGCAGATGCTATTTTACGCTCCGTCGTTTTCGATTTATCGTAAAAGCGGTACCTCATCGATATCGCCTTTTCATCGAGTGAATTATTGTCATTGATGGGCGTCGACGGCATAGAGCATGCGAAATTATCTTTCTCTGAAGAGAATTTAGTAGATTCATTAGTTCAACGACGCTGAATGGAAATATATTTAACGTTATTTGTTATTCCAAACGAAACAATTATCTGTCACAGCGAAAAGAATATCTAGAATTCTTTTTTCAAGCGCTTGTTAAAAGCTTTTGTGGCAACCATTCTAAAGTCCATCATTCTTATCACGCGTGTTTTCAAACGCAAATACTTGCATTGTCTGCAAACTGCACGCGTTACACCGGCCCATCGTTGTAGTGTTTATCCCTATGCTCGCTCGTTCGTTCATTCGTTCGTTCGTTCGTTCGTTCGTTCATCCATTTGTTTGCTAGCGACGAGTTCGTACCGCGTTGTTCGGCATTAATGGATGGCCCCTGTTTCCGTACGTTTTATCGCCAACTGAAGCTCATAGGTATCGCTCGAATCGCAACCGCCGGAGCCAAAACTGGCCGAAGCATTGATCCAGTTCTGTAGAATCCAGGTGAATTGTGCGGTTCCACTCGTTATCTACGGTGATCCTGTCTTTGAATTCTTTCGGGTTAAAAACGACTTACAATTCTGGAAAGACTAACGATACTGGTGGAACAGAGAGAAACGATAGAATCAGATTAAAAGCACGTATAAAATAAGACATACGTGCATTATATACTTGACATTTAACACGAATGGAAAATAATAAAAATCAATATTTCTCTTTAATTTGTTCAATAATACTTATAATCTCGTGTTACAGTGATTAAAATTCTACGTTGTGTAACATATCTCGGGATATTTTATCGGTTTTTATTTTCGTGCACTTTAATTATCGGAAAATGGAATATACGTAACAGAAGAGAATATTTTCTTGCTTGCAGGACTCTGAAGGCGACACACCCCTTCACGACGCGATCTCTAAGAAACGGGATGACATGTTGGCTCTGTTGTTGGACCACGCCGCAGACATCACCCTCACCAACAACAATGGCTTCAACGCTCTGCACCACGCTGCTCTTCGTGGCAACCCAAGGTGAGTGCTTCACGTTTTCAGATGTGATGCTTTTGTCCGAGACGCTGAATGCGCCGTCGTCGTTCTAGAATTTAACCGTCAGGTAGCGAGAGCTGTGGCGAAGAGAGATACCAATAAACAGCTTGCGCCGGATAACAATTACGCGCGCCTCGCTTCGTAGGACTAATGGATCACCGTGTCCATGTATTTTGAGAATCCGCACTAAAATGCGAGAAATATCGCGTTAATCTGACGCACGTTTGATTACCATTACGTTTGTGCGTTAATTGATATTTTACTTATGCGCACGATTGTGACCAAGAATTTTAATCAATATGATAGAGAGATACCAGTCTCTTTATCCGAGATACGAGCGTTTAAGCTAAACGTCGGTCGTGTACAACGGGTTTTCTGGTACGGGGCTTTTTTTCCGCAAGAAGTTACGAGTGAGATTTTCCAACGGCATGTCCAATCGGCTCGTTCTTTCTTCCGCCTTCTTTGTTCTCTTGTTCGACGAATCATAAAAGAACGTCGAACCACAGATGTTCCCGAAGCTGTCGTCGTCGTCGTCGTCGTCGTCGTCGTCGACGTTCCTGTCGTCGTCTCGACGAAGTCTAATCGATCCGGTCATTCTCGAGAGGTAGCGAGTCAATTTTACCTCGATTCTCACCTCCCGTCCTCCCGTTCAATTTAGCCACGCGGACTCTCGGAGCTTTTCGAGATTTGTCCACTTCTAGTTATTACTTCTCGAGACGCAAAGACGGAGTAACGAGAATGATACGAACGGATATTCCAATGGGGGCGATATCTAGTTTGAAACTACATTGCTTCGGCTGAAATAACATTATTTCGTAATGACGATTCGGTTTGCTTATCCGTCCGAAATGTCATCTTTTACAAAGGAGAAAAATAATACTAGAAATTAGAGAGTTCTTTACAGTTTTTAAAAAATAATAATGTGGCTCTGTCTTGTGGCAATCTTGTTTTTTTAAATCGTTTATTATGTTTGTTTTCGTTCGAGAATGCGGATATTAAAAAATTTGGAAACTTTCAACAAATTTAGAATGATAGATTATATTGTCTTACTCTTTTATACTTTTTTGTATCTCTCTTCTTCGTCTCGTTTCGTCTGTCTTTCTTCTCGTTTTTCTCGTACGAGAGGTTTATTTCAACATTTTGCATCTGCTTCTGGATTCAGAAAATCGAGGCATTAGATGCATATAGTAGTCCTATGGTCACGATTATGGGGTATTTATTTTCAACCTTTCAGTCGGATCATGTAAATGTCGGTGATTCGCAGTTGCTTTCGCTCTGCGACGATGTTATCGCTGAAATAACAGAAAAATTTTCACCGTGCAGCAAAAAAGAGACGATATCGGAATTTGCAGATCCATTGCCTAGATTTCCTTAATCTTAAGTACATTAACATTACCGTGAAATGGAATACCGTGGAAATAGAGTAAATGTAATTCTCGCCACAATAAAGATTTTAAAATATATATTTATATGTATATATTAGAACAGCTAATTGGTTATATTATATCTTATACAAGAAACAAAACTGCAATCTTTATTAATTACAACATAAAGTTGTACTGATGCGTAATTTTATCTTACTATATTTTCATTTATATAAAGGTTCCCTTTTTAGAGTTGATTGCGCGATAAATTCTTATTTAGTCGTATTGTCATGTTTTAATTGACAATAAGGAAGAGTAAAATATCGTGGAACAAATTTCTCTGATAAATCAACTCATATTTCATACTTCTATTGTCATATCAATGTACATAAGATTAACGTGTATTGGTACGCGGATATTTACTTTTGTTCCGTTATTATCAACTGGAAAAACAGCGAGAAAAGTGATTTAATAAGGTCAAAAGGCGAAAGGTTTCCGATTAGATAGGCGATAGATTCGGATATCGCTTTGATCGAATGTCCCGATGATTCAGTATATACCACCTACATTATAATTCGAGACAAACGTTACGAGGCATTAGTGAGAACTCGATATCGTTATAATTATTCCTATCTCTCTGAGCGAACGATAAGGATAATCGTCCGAGGAGTATCTACATCGAGAAATGTCAACCTTGCCGCCAGTCACGTCATAGCTGGGGTAATTATATAGCGACTATCTTATGTAGGAAAGACGCTCGAGGGTGACTCGAAACTAATTCAGACTAGGATAGTCTGCGGTAAATGAGTACTCGAAACCGATGAGGTTTACTTTGCCTGTCATTATATAGACCGAAGAGCGAACGTTTCGCGGTGCGGAATACCTTCAAGTAGGCACCGCAATCACAGAAACGTATTAGCGCCGAGATAGACGGAACGTACTTAAAGCGTGCCGTACTATCAAGGATCGTTTACTCTTCGCGAAGAAACAGTGATCTCTGATAAACATCATAGTATTCGCGCGCGTTCGATACAAGCGCGATACGGGTCGTTGTAAAAGTAGCGTTTCGTACGTGATTGTTCGGTCCGAATGCGAATTTAAAGCGTCAGCGAATACGTGTCCGTGTTCATTACATCGATGGCATTCCTAAAGTACATTTAGATAAAGACGAATGTCGGGTGTATTCACTGCGACCAATTTCGCTCTCCTTCGTGCCCCAGTATTCTTCAGTCTTGCTCCCGGTCATGGACGGGCCGCAGCTTTTCTTACGGCTCTCTCAGCTGCCCTTTCCTGACCTCTGCTCGTGCCCTGTCGGCCTTTTCCCGCGTTTGCACTCGCCTTCCGAAGGAGCCGTCGGTTTCTCTCAAGACCTATGCTGTAGCGCTCTGTAGCCGAACGAACGGACGTCCGGAGACGTAATTTCCTGCTCTCTGGTGCGGCCTGCCGACTCCCGTTCTCCATTGCCCTTGCCTCTCGCCACGTCTGCCGCTTTGTAGGGTACATTCTCCGAGGGTTGTCGACGAAACTTCTCTCGTTTTCCATGCTTCTGCCCACGGTTTCTGTACGCTTCCGAATTAGGGTCGACCGGCCAAACGTGATTGCGAACACTCGCAAAGGCACTCATGCAACATTTACAAAGCCTTAAATTTGCAATTATTATAAATCAATCATATGTTATTAATTATATCTGGTGATAGGAAAAGTCAATGTGTTATTTTTACCGAACAATAATCGAGAGATCGGTGGATCGTTCTAACTAAAAAAATCTTTGCATTTTTAAATTATTTATATTTAGGGAAATTCGATTGAAATATCTATTATTAATTATTCAAAATACATACTCCGTGAAACTTCATTATTATTACACTAAATTGTTAATTATATTGTATTTATGTATATTATTACTAAATCCATTGTGTCTCTGCTAAACCTTTTCAAAGGATTATTGTCACAACATAATAAATTTCCACTCTACTCTGTGGGAGCAGAGCAGCGTGAAGTTACTGTATAATAAATAGTGCATCAGCGTTACATTATCGACGATGAGTATTCTATGAGCTATAATATTTTTAAGGCTATCGAAATACAGTGAACCCGATTGCAATAATGCTTTATCGTTGTAAAAATAGAGTACGGTCAATACGCGGGCGTTACAGTGGAAGAGCACTAAAATTGGCCGGTTATGCTATCCCTTTGTTATTGTCGGATCACAATAGCTTGTTATTCAACCGTGATAGTCTAATCATTATGCTCGCGGACAGAGATACAAACACGAGTTATATACTGCATTTTACCACATGAATCGGATGGCCCCCCTCTGGCGTTAAACATTGCGGTACCATCCGCGTGTCGATCTCTGATTGACGTAAATCACGAAATTGATAGTTAAAATTGTCATCCTTTGTAACGCCTACCATTGTAAAGAAATTGTGTAACTGCCTCGCCTGTGTAGATTAACGCTTTGAAAATATACATACGTATACGTATACGTATACATAAATATATACGAGTACGTGCACGATGCAATACACTTTCGCAAATTTTCAAAGAACGAAATTTTCTATCGACCTAATGCACATATTTTTTAATTATAACTTCGTTAATTACAGTTTTTAATGCAATCGTTACATTTCGCGATATCGTATTCTATACTTGTATTTTTCATCACCGACGTACGCGAGGTCGTGACAGTCTACGACGAAGTTATACCGCTAATTCGGCCCCGCTCTGATGTCTCGCGCGGCTTGATTATGTTAGTCACACACGCGGCACTCGGTGCCGTTGATCCAGTAACGTGCACACATCGCACGCCCGTGAGCCGCTTTGATCTTCCCTCGTAGAGCCGTATTCTGATTGTGACACGCCGAGTCAGAACAGCGCAAGATCCCCGCTCCGGCAGTCAATTCCGCTTGTTTTGTATTATTTCGTCAGGACGGCGCGACGGTCACGTATATGTTCTGCCGAAGAGCTTTGCCAGGGGACGAGAGTCCAGTGGTGGCTCGTGATTAAAATTTTGTTGTACCACGTAGCCTCGCGACTGATTTCGTGCGGCTTTGTACATTAACGTGTCGTCTATCCATTCAGGTAGTTCAAGTAGTTACACACATCGAGGTAGGCTTCTCTTTAAACGTCAGACCGGACAGCGGTTGTTTATTCCATCTATTGTTATTCGAATCGCGTTCCGGATTAAAGAACAAACTGATCTCTACGCAAATGCACTTAATTATCGCCGACATTTCTTTCAATCTGGGCCGATTTGGTTACGCCTCGCTTAAACTGTCATCCCCGTTTCTTTTCTCCCGAAGGAGTAAAATACTGGAGAATTCATTCCACGCTATGCGCGGACTTTCGAGTTCTGGCAGGACTTTCGTGCCGCGTTTCAATTGGTATTCCCGGGCACGCTCGCGCGCGAAGAAATAACGGCAGTAGAAAGTAGTAGTAGTCGCGTAGTAGTAGTAGTAGTAGTAGTAGTAGAAAAAGAAAACGGAGAGAAGCACAGAGAGGAACGGCAGAGAAACTCGCGGGTATTCGGCCGTACATTTCGTTTCGCGCGCTAAGACGTTCCGATCGACAGCCGTAAACTTCGGAATAGTTGTCGGAATAATTAGCTTCGGTTCTCTCACTACTTGGATGCCCGTCGTAGCTAAGTCAGGGTTTTGCTCCATAGGAAGCACGGCGCGGAAGGATAGAAAGGGTTTGCTCGGAATGGTGCTAACGATAAAGGCGGGAGATAATCATTTAAATAGCTCGTCGAGCGCAAGCCATTTAATTTGCTTCGGCGAGGATCTAATTACTTCCAATAGTTTGTTAATTTCATTCGCCTACTTTGCCACCATTAAATAATTATTACGGCACAACGGCGGCGCGAGCGGGGGGGGAGGGGGGAGAACGAAGCTCGTCGCAGACGATACGGGACGCTATAAGAGAAAGCAAGTTCAAGGAGTTCCGAAAACGACGACGACCCCCATTTCCGCATACGACTCCCGTGCGCCGCGTTAAGGAACGAGTCCGTTCAGTGCAATTCAATTCAGTTTGACTTTAGTCTTAAACGAAAAACTCTCTATGTTACATGCAATGTTACGAATTGATCTGAACCGATCGAATACAGCCCGTTCGCTGCTTAGGTCGTAGCTATTACGCGAATAAAGGGGGAATTGCAAAGGGGGCAAAGTTTCGCGGAGCGCGTATCATAAAGGAATCTTGTATCTTATAAGCAGAATTTTATGTATTCGACTTTACACGTCGCAGGAATATGATGGAAATGCTTAGTTTATTTTGTGAAGTTCGTAAACGAGCATGCACTCACAAACAATTTCGAGTTATTTTGGGTCACTTCACATATATTAACCGAAACGAAAGCGCTGAGAGAGAGAGAGAGAGAGAGAGAGAGAGAGAGAGAGAGAGAGAGAGAGAGAGAGAGAGAGAGAGAGAGAGAGAGAGAGAGAGAGAGAGAGAGAGAGAGAGAGAGAGAGAAAGAGAGAGAGAGAGAGACAGAGCGTAGAGTAATACCTGTAAGATATTCTCGACGCACGATATGCTCGCGTCTGTGTACATTATATTGGCGAATGTGCAAGAATGTCTAAGCTCGCAAGCAGAGCTTTCCGCGCGCGCGAGCACGCGCGGTACCGTTCTCCAAGGCTTAAACTACAATGGCACGCTAACTACAGTCGTAGTCGTGGTACATAATAATGCGATGGCACCACAGAGACGAGCACGACCGATAATGTGCGCCGCGAACGCGCGCGCGCGCGCGCGTGGGCGATTATGCATGTGCGCGAACGAGAGGCGGGATGCACCAACCGCGTTATATCTATATCGAGTTATAATAGTTCTCGTGTTAAATCGCATGAGAGCCAAATCGCTTGGAACTAACCCCAGAGTATTCCCGCACCTCCGCGATCTCTCTCGTTGTCTGTGCCTCACCTCGCCTCCTCCCATCTTTCCGGTCTCCAGCAACCTTTCCCGCCGGCCTTAGGATATAATGCCGCCGTTTTCCACTAAAAATTATGCATTCAACCGTTGTTGGAATCTTTCTTTCTCGCTCTGCTCCCGATGGCTCTCCGGCCATTAATTAGGAACCGTAAGAAGCCACGACTTCTCCAGATTCGATCGAGTTACAACGTTATATTCTCCAAGATATATCGCCGGTGAAACCATAAAAAGCGTCAAGCTCTTTCACGAAAACTTTTTATCGTCCCCTAAAGCCGTCTGTTCCCGTAGAGGTGTAAAATATCGCCGCAGTAGGAGTTCCCGTTAGTACAACAGTAATTTTCTAATGATGGAAAGGGTCCTCGTATTTTTTTGCCTATTTCTCCCGGCATATGTCTTAGAAATGCCGGGCTTAGAAAAATTTCGATGGTTCGAGTTTCAATTTATCACGCCTAATTCGCAACAATAAAGCGGCTATTTTTACTCTTGCCGCACTGTAGTTAGACGGAACATCGAGTTTCCAGGACCGTATTTCTTGCGAGAAAATTTATTTGCGCTCTTTAGTGGGACGGCTAGCTCGCTGGATACGCGCGTTGAGAATTACTTTCCCAGCAATGTTTATTACGACGATTCTACTATGGTGAGATTGATAGCGAATTGAGCTATTTTGCGAATATTCTTCCATAAGTAAGAATTATAGATTTTTCTTCTCAAAATTTTGAATTTATTACTTTTTGAAGACACATATTGCACAAATTTTCTTTCAAATTAATTAAATGTCGCGATGTTTATCCGCTCAATACTGTAGTTTGTTCTTACTATATTTGACTAACTGTAATTTTTTGTAACTAAGATTACATTGTTTTCTAATTAACACAATTTCTAGTAATTCGCAATTGTGATACTCGTTAACATCATTACCGAAATAATAATCAAGAGTCTCATTAAACGATATAAAATAGCACGGTATTTCGTCGTATTTACAGCCACGGCTTCCTAATATTCTCTCAGCGAATACT
The DNA here is from genome assembly GCF_030848795.1 of Temnothorax nylanderi. NCBI lineage: Eukaryota > Metazoa > Arthropoda > Insecta > Hymenoptera > Formicidae > Temnothorax > Temnothorax nylanderi. Next base: position 1,605,824 of record NW_027249075.1, read on the forward strand.
TGTGAAGATTCTCGGCCGAATAACGAGACGCAATGTTCCTTGAAAGGATTCACAGGGTTAGAAAACATTCCGCGAAACGTACGAGCCACGACACGGTTTTCGTGCGAAAATTTGGCTTCGGATTAAACGACCTATCCTGAATTTGCGGCGTTCCCTCGTAAATTGCACCGAAGAATCCGATATTAACGGTAGCTAGAATCGCGCGCCCGTGGTATGGAACCTGAGCCGAGGTCGTGGATACACGAGGTCGGCGATTGCTTGTTCTGCCGAAGTAGGGGAGGCGGGGGGGTATACCGGGGATATGTATTAATGCCTCAGACGCCGATCCAGCTGACAAAGCACGATCAGTGCAGTCTGGCGAGTTCGAGGTATTCCAACAAGAGGATCACGATGGTTTTGAGCGCGCGGATACGGGTACATGCGACGAGATCGCCTACCTCAGGCATAGCTCGTAAACCAAATTCGAAAGATCCAGATTACCTTGCGATAGGAATGATGTCACAGAAGATACGAATAAATGAATGATCATTGTAATTAGACAAAGTCTAATTGAGACATGCGATTTAACAATCAAATAATTGTATATTTTAGTATGCAATTCTTAGGAAGTATGCTATTCTTGTGATTCGTAATTGCGAAATACCGATGCTTCTGTTAGATGGTGGGAAGGTCGCATACATCTCACGTTGAATCAACGCTCATCGACTTGTATGTCCTATGTACAAATGTGCGGGATGATTGTAAGAAGTGACGTCAGCGTTTATCAAATCTTTCGAAGGTTTCGACTTAGGAAGCCAGTTTCCAGGTCGCTAGACTGCTAAGCCGCTATCCCACCTCCTTTTTCTCTTCCTGTTCTTCTTAAATCCCTTTTCCTTTCCCTCTATTTCCTACGTCTTTCTCCTCCTCCTCCTCCTCCTTAGAGTTTTTCTTTTTACTTTATCCCTCTCGCTTTTGCACCGTACGTTTCTTTTTCCCTCTACTATTTTCTCGGAAATTGGTTAGTTGCTTCCAATTCTGCGCAGGACTAAGGAAAGGAAGCGCGGAGCAGCATTCCTTTGTTTCTTCTACTTTGTCTTCGGCCCCGTTGAAACTTTCGTATCCGGAGTTACCTCAACTTTTTTTTCTTCTACACCATCCGTCGATCCTTCTCTTCTCCTCGCCTACCGCGCATCGTCGCGAAACTTATTCGGTTAGCGTCTCCATCGCGTCCGCTTGATCGTCGACGAGCAATTCTGTGATCGAACAAAGGCAGTGGCTTTTATTTTATTGATTTATTTATAGTTTATTTATTTAATTGACTTTACAATTAATTTTTTTAATTATTTAAATAGCCATATTATTCGAAATTATATATGCATTCTCATAAAGAGGAAGGATTAATCAGCGAAGTCTCTAATATTTATTTAAATTTGCTGCGAAATTATCAAGAGTTTAGTTACGACGGAGCAAGCGCTCGGATAATTTTTCTGAAATTTTTGGAGTTGCGCTCTGTCACGTGTATCACTCCACGTGCGTCCGGTGCAACATCGTATTTCACGTCGTCGCGCTACACTTGCGGATAAGTGATTTCGTTTTAAATTCGCCGCACGCGCCTGTAATTAGTTTAACTCCGTTCCGAGAATTTATTAAGAAGAGAAGAAGGTGCTGCGAGACACCCTCGCGCTCTTTTACGTTCCGCGCGCGTTGCAAGCCGACGCTGCTGCTGCTGCTCAACCCCTCCGAGGATAGCTACGTGCTCAGAGATTTACCTCGACTCGACCGAGCGCTAGTTCCGTCACTTCCGCCAGAATTGTCTGAGAGAGATTTTTAAAGTTCGAGAGTACTTCAGAGTTCTCATGTTGTACTCTACAATCGTGCCGAAGTGTCTACACGTGTCCTCGCGCACGCGTGCCTCGTTTGACTCGGCCATTTTGTTTCCGATTGTCTTTCTCTTATCCCCGATTGTGCATTATAGTACTGAAGATCCACAGGAAAGACAGAAACGTGGAAGAAGGACCAGGACGACGATTCGTGCATTTCAATTAAGCTCGTTATAGCGATGCTTTTCTTCGTTTCGTCTTAACCTAAATCGCGAGTTTTTTTTTCCTTGAAGATCGTCCGAGAAGGGATTTCACGTTGTCCGTGTACGTTTAGTAAATTCTTGACAAAGGTGCGAAGAAACGATGAATTTTTAACTTTCGAAAACGAGAGCTATATCAATGAGGCATACACAGAATTGCGAGAGCAGCGCGTCTCCAAATAATCCCTTTCACCCGTCGCCAAAGGAAATAGGTTCCCGAGTTCGCACGGAACATCCTCTTCAATATCTCTCTTTCTGTGCACCCGGTAATAAATCGCCAGCGAACTAATATTCCTGCGGCGATATTGCTGGTAATATTACCATGGTAAATGATCTCGATCACCGTTCTCGAGGGAGCCCTGCACATCGATATTAAAATAGGAATCCACATAGTCCTCGAGGAGATTTAATTTAATTTAACGTATGCAACATGGTTTGTTCTTACAATGATCGATTTTACACTGCGTTTAATCGGAAATATTTTCATTTAATTAAACGCGTTATTTTTGGCCGAGTTAGTTATTTATTGTTGATTTAGTTTCTGAATATCTTAACGACGTTTTCTCTCTCTCTCTCTTTCTCTTTAATTAGTCGTAATTATTATTTTTCGAGATAGAGCGTCCTTATTAGATAACCAGCTAATATATTTAACGAGAGGAACGATTAAGACGACAGCGATATTGCGCCGCGTGTTCGCGAAGTAATTGCATCCTCGGCGCGTAGCGCTTCTTGACTCTAAACGGATCGGTTTTCGTTCCTGGTCTTCTCTACTTAGGATACATTCAAGTGCCTAGTTAAATCCTCGTGATCTTAAATTTAAGTGCAGCACCGGGAGTTGTTAAGCCGCGTTTTATAGGATCCCGTTGCTGCCTTTACGGAGGCGTCATTTGCCGTTTCTCGAATCTGAAGTAGGAGGGTGGGAGAGTGGACGAGAGTCGACGAAGGCGACGAAGAACGATGAAAGATATATAGGAAAGGGAGAAAGATCTAATCTCATATAGAAATATCACTCTGCTGCTGCAATTTCGCAATCAATCGCTAATGCTCAAAGGGAACGCTTTCGGCTGATCCTTTATCGTCTTCCTTCCTCTCGTGTTCTCCTTGCTTTCCGCTCGCTCTCTTTGTCTCCTCGAGTGAAACGATTATTTATGATGCGCCACGTTAAATCGAACTCTTTTGCTCGCCGTGGCGATATCTTGGATTTCAGGATTGACCGAAACTTTGTCCCGATTATAGATCTAGTGGAGCGTAAGAAACGACGATCGTTTTAGGTCAACTTATCTACGAGTTTGCAGTTTTAGATGTGCATCGAAGATTCACGCGAGATTATGTTGTCAAGACCGGCAAATGGATGACTTTCGTTACGCTGATTAAAGTTTCGCGTGTTGTTTAGTCGGACGGTAATTACGTTATTTGCGTTCAATGCCGCAGAAGTTAACTGATAGATGAACAAAAGTATGCCGACTAATTCGTAGCAAGCGCGAAACAGTTTTAGATCAATTCGTTAATTCTTCCATTATTTTATATTCGCTATTTTTATGGCGATTTTAAATAAAGTTGGCTAAACTCAGTATCAAGTTTGTTATCTAATTTTAAACGTCGCAAGACATTCAATAATTGCATGGAGATCAAGAGTACATTCGTAGGATGTTATTTTACCTAAAAATTCTGACGCCACATTTTCTAAAATACCGGCCAGCAAGCACGCGCGCTCATCTTTCCGCTCGGATGTTCTTGCTTACTTGTTCGTTATCGCGGAAAGCGATCTCCACCCCGGATGACGCGGAGGTGCGAAATGTAAAATGGGCCGTTTTATCAAAGACGAAATTCGCCCGGAGACTGAAATTTGTCCAACGTAGCGGAAGCCCTGGATTACGATGGCGGGCCTGACTCTTTCTCGCTCCCGTCCACGGCTGCTCCGTACCTTGCTCATTTTCATCTTCCTTCTCGCGTCCCGGTTTCTTACGCCCTTCCTTCTTTGAGAAAAAGGGTAACAAAGTGTTAAAGTTTTAATCCGAGAAGGAGCGCGCCGCGCACGGACGAGGAGCGAGAAACTGCGGGTGGAAAGGACCGTGAGAAGACTGGAAAGAATGAGAAATAGAGAAAAGAACGAAAAAGAACGGCGGCAAGAGGGGGACAGAAAAGAGGACAGAAAAGGGGAGCGGTTACAAAGTTACAGACAGCGAGAAGAAGACGAGACGACGACGGAAGGAGTAAGGAACTGCGATAGAACGGAGGAGAGAGGACGTAAGAAGGAAACGGGGCGGCGTGTTGGGGAGAGGGGTGCGCCAGGAAAGTCTTTGTAATCGCAGTTTTCTACTTTTTCCTGGAGTCGTAGCGGAGGGTGAGTCGAGCCTGGGAGAGGTGAATCTAGATTCCAGGTAAGTGGGTGGGGTAGATGGAGCGACGAGGACCGGGCGAGAGAGGGTAGTGCTGGTGGAGAATAGGGACAGCGGGGATGCGGAAGAACGGGGAACCCTCGGTAATGGTAAGGGTAGATGGGTCGGTGCAAGGGTGTGCTTGAACAGGGATTTACGGAATTTATCACTTGAATTCCCTGTAAAGGATTAGCAGACATTCCCTCGCTCCGGTGGAGACGTAGGGGGTTACTGCAGTGGGTTACCTACCCTACGAACTTCTTGGGACGATGGCGCCGCCTGCTGGCTCTGCGAATCCAATTCGCCCCACCCATATATGCCCTCGAATTTCGATTGCACTGAAACGCATCGAGATCCATCATTTTGTATCATTAATGTATACGATTTAGTTTTCACTGTACAAAGATTGAATGTCGTCATATTATCTCACTGATTTTTGTTAGGCTAGCTTTATTATAATATTTTATTCTCAGAAACGACAATGTAGAAGTCTAAAATTCTCTCTATTAAACTCTATTTAAACTCTATTAAACTTGATTAAACTTTATTAAACTTTGTTAAACTTTGTTAAACTCTATTGAACTCTATTAAATTCCCATAAATAAAAATATTAATGACTATATGATGATAACTTTCTTTTCCGTCGATGCATTAAAAGAGAAGACTGCATCGGTCTGATATCGTTAACAGCTGTCGAATCACTCGCAGCATCCGTAATCGTGGGGAGTGTTCGAAAACGGGTCGTATTGAAATATCTTGCGATGTTATCGGACGATACTGCCGTTCCCTCCACCTGCATGGTATTTCTTGAGTGAGTATTCAGCACCAGTTGGATTTCCTCAGGACGACCCTTCGCGTCGTATCGTCTGCATTTTACGAGTCTCGAATTGTCCGACTCGGAACTTTCTTCTTGGATTCCGCCACACGCCGCATGAAGCGGCCATACGAAGTTAGAATATCCAAGATTTTCTTCATGATCCGTGGAATTAGAGGCGACAGGCAACGTGACAATTCCCGGGGATCTGTTTTCACGATTTTTTAATCTTATTTTCTCATTTGAGAGATACAATGTTGATTTCGGTGTACTTTCCAAATAATATTTTCTACGCTCAGATATTCCATGCGAATGCATTATGTTGTAATTTCAGAAGACACAGTTTTAGATTGCAAAGATGTAAAATTTGCGTAATGTGCACACATTATTTCTGAAACTTTCGGACTTTTGACATTGATATAATTGTTTATGTCCATTTTGTTGCAACATTTATATTTTTTGTGATACTATAAATTATAGATAATTTTAATTTTAATTAAAACAACATATAGCAACTTGAACCACGCTAGCTTCGAGTTTTTTTTTCTTCTATGGATGTGTCATCGTGCGGCAGAAGGACAAAGTCCATCGTGCCTAAAGAGCGCGATTCTCAGCGGCGTTGTTGTGTGTACCGGCAATTCGATCGACTTCCGCTTTTCTGCCGATTTGCTCTCACAACATCTCGAAGAGAAAATATCTGTCGGGAATAAGCGTCCGCGTTCCTCTTTTTTTCCCTCTATTTCTTTACCGTTCCATCTCACCCTGCGTCCGTATCAATCGACGACAGTCGTGACCGTCCCGGCGGAGGCTAAAGCAAACCTTGGCCCGATCTCTTTGCGCGGTCCCATCCATCCCCTAACGTAAACGTAAACACGCTATCTATATACAAGGAAGACCATTCGAGCGGGAGCGAGGTTGCACCACGTGCCGGGGTAATATATCGACGGCTAATAAAATATGAAAGCCTCCCTTCTGTATACACGATTTCTTACCTTTCTCTCTTGTCGCGCGAGAAAATCGAGGGTCGAATGCGTCGAGAGGCGACAGGTGCTACGAACAAGAGCCGTCGTTCTTCCAGCGAAAATTCACTAAAAGGATGGACAGATTGTAAATTTTACAATTTTCTCAGAGATTTCCTTTGGACGAAATCCCAATAATATTAAAGTCAATCTTCGATATTTCTTAAATTTGTTACGTAAATTTTGTCTCTAATCGAAGAGACATTTGACAAAAGTCAGGTTTTCGGACAGAGGAACTTTTTGGAAGCTTACGCGTTAAATTTGCGGGATAATTATTTTTAAATTTATATTTCTTGCTTCTTACGAATTCGTTGAAATAGCGAGGATCGAGGTGGCGTGCGCGGAAAATGAAGAAAAGCGGAACTTCACGACGGTGAAGTACCCATTATTAGAATTACTCACTGCTAAAAACGAGAAGACTAGGAGGAAAACGTGGTATATGCGAGGAGAAGTTGAGGAATTATTTCTCGGCTCTTCTAAGCGACGCGTAATGCCGGGCGAGCTCGCCGAGTAATCAGGATGCGCGTTGCGAATTCCGGGGTTTCTTCACGAACCAGCAACCTCGGAAGTAACCGCTCCCGCGTAGAGCAACGCACGTTCGAAACTAACACAATGCACGGATACTTCTGTCCTGCGCGCACTAAGGCGAAGGGGGGGGGGGGAGAGGACAGGGGTAGAATGTTACATAGAACGGCGTACATACAACGCGTATATAAGAGGAACTCGAAGTACGGCCATATCGTGCGGCAGCAGGGCAATTCGAACTCAAAAGCTTCCAAACATCTTCAATATAAGTTAGGGAACTGTACTTAGGTTACCTCCGTAACCAGGCCCCGCGCATACGAAACAGTCCTCGAATAGTTGCGCGGTATTCTCCTTATTGCAAATAGTACATCGCTTCTTGCTCGTGGCCTCTCCCCTCCCGCCTCCCGCCTCGCCTCCTCCCTCTAATTAGCTCTTGAATTAGACGCGCGAATTAATTGACCGTTGCGCTTCGAAAACGAACCGAGATATGTCGATGGCACGCAACACGGGCAACACGGACAACACGGGCAGAATCCCAACGCGGGGAATGCGAACGCGGACGCGGGTCCGCGTATGCGGGTTGCGCGATTTTCCGAACGCACAGCTCGCGGGGCATCGGACTGATCGACTCGCCGTGGGGTTAATTTCGTTGCTCGCCGATTCTGCGCGCAATGTGTTGAAATGGCGTTGATGATGTTCAACACGCGCGGCCGAGTTCATTAAGTTTGACGCCCACACCGCCTGATTACGGACGAGCAGATTTAATCATCGCAATTTCACGGTCCGTCGTTCGCGGTCGGTGTTATCGTAAACTATCAGAATATTCCGGTACTATAATGTTCGTACCGGCCGGCCCGATTCAAAGATCTATTGTGCGCACGGCGACGCGTCGAATTAATTTAGCGTTCGACGAGAGCTCAACTCGATCATTAATCGCGATTAATGTAATCGATCCGCCCGTTTTGACGAGCGCGATTAATTACGTCCTTGACGAATCGTGTCTCGCAAATTAGAAAACGTTCTTCGAAACTTGGTAATGGAGAAATTACACGTGTGAGCGCGACTCGTGCCGATTCGTTACCGCGGCGTTTGCATGCGATGACAGTGTGCATTTTCGCAGACAATTATACAATAGTTTACTCTGTGCTAAGACTAGAAGCCTGTCCTTGGCGGCATAGGTGCATCGATTGCACATTTGCGCCTCTTTCTCTCTATCTCTTTCTCTCGCGATATATGTAGCTTATGCACGCTCGGCTCGCTTGGCGTATATCCGCATTTGCATGGCTATGTAAATACACATTATAATGACAACCGGCCGGTACAGTATTGCCTCGGGTACACAGCTACGCTCCCTCACGGAGCAAACACGAGGACGGACCGTTACTCTTGCTTCCCGGAAGTAAATCGAAAATCTCACGAGGACGGAGGAAGATGCAATCTTCGGGTTGCTGTCTTCGGTGCGAAGGAGAAAGTAGCACGCGATGCAATAATTTCGCCATCCAGTAACGAGGAGAAGCCGTGATAGGTAGCTAACTAAAATATTAAAGCGCTGTCAAAGAAAGTTAGAAGAACTTCCGCAGTAATATATTAAAATTGTCGTATAAAAGGTTTTCAAGCTTTCAGATGAATATCCGTTAAATTACAATTTTTGCTTTTGATTTGCATATCTACTTTTAATTTAAAGTTTTTCTGTTCTGAATTTTTAGTAAAATGTTGTATGACATCGGGTAATTTTAATAGGTGTCTGCTTGCGCGTAACATTATACTCGAGAATAGTTTATTATTACGGACTTCTGTGTGTTAGGGTCTCGTTTTAAATTATCATAAATAATACCTATCACGCGCACTTATCATTCTGGAAACTTTGACTTTGGCAAGTTAGATACGCGAATCTACATTTTTCCCCGAGCGGGACACTTGCGCTCGCTTATCTGCATTTTTTAAAGAGGGAAGCGCGATACTTGGCGCTTCTTATCTTCGATATACACGGAACTGCACACGCCGGCCGAAGTCAAGAATATTTAATGGGGCGTGGAGAAGCACCGGCAAGCGCGCAAATAAATTCGCGGTGAGTTTATCGTCTGTGAAAATGTACTTTCGATTCCTCTCAATTTCACGAATCCCTCCGGCGCATTTTCGTATCAAACGCAAAACGAATTTTCATTGTCACGCTCGGCGGGGTAGAATGGCTCGCGCCGATCGTGATACATTTTCTCGCGGGGCCAGGCGCGCACCGATCCGGCGGATCGCCGATCGTGTTACTTCCAGGAGCTCGTTCGATCCGCTATCCGTTCGGCGTCTCAGTTAGCGATCCATTCCGCGCGGGATTCGCGTCGCCGTGAATCACCGTTTGATCGGACGACGGCGATTTGTCGTTTCGTTTGCTGACCACAGATCGCCGGAAGAATGGCCTCGGAAGTGCTACCCGCTGAAGTGTCCGTCGATTCCATTGGACTCATCCCTATTTATCTCCCTCAGGTTTTTCAGTCGTCTCGACGGGTCGTCGTGAACTTGCTTGCTGGCGAATTCAGAGAGGAGGGAGCAGGGAAAACTCGCTCGCATACATCGAACAGAAACTGTTTTCCCAGCGAGCGGGAACCGTAGAGCATGCGGATCCGCGAGGTCGCACAATGTATCTTTCCTCCCCGTCCTCCGTGCTTTCACGAAAAGTTTTTCCGCACGCCAGCTTCTGGGCAACACGGCCGGACGGACGGACGGCGACAAAACATCTATCCGCGTCGTTGACGTCCGCGTCGGCGTCGGCGTCGGCGTCGGCGTCGGCGTCGGCGTCGGCGTCGGCGTCGTGCGCGAGCACGAGCGCGACGCGTGCGAGTTTTCTGTTTTGCCGGAACTACTTTCCCGGAAGAGCTTTTTGTCTCATTTCTGCCCCTTGCCGTTTCCTCTTCGTCGGTATCGTCTTTCTACGAAAAGAGAAGCGTCCCGGTGAGTTTAAGAAAGTTGTTCCATTCCTGGCGCAAGTATGACACAAGTGAATCCACCGAAGCTTCCCGTGAAAGAGCACGGAAATGCTTTTTATCCGCGTTTCTGGCTTCCCTTCCAAGTCGCTCAGACGTCCTATGTCTTCGTGAGAAACCGTCGAAACCGCGTATTGCACGTCGATGATTGGTTTGTTGAAATATAATTTACGTAAGCCGCGGTTTACCATCCGCGATCAAAGAAGTATCTGTTTTCTTTGGTTTTTCGAGGAATCGCTGATGATACATCGCGGACTTTGTTCGAAGAACTTGTTTGCCGCATTGTCGCTCGCCGGAATTCGCGCAGCTTTAAATTACGTAGCGTGACATTTGCTGTGTTCGCATCCTCCTTCACGAGACTAAGATATCGTCGCACGAGGTGCCTGGCTTACCGAAGTTCCATTTCGCGGAACTTGGAGTAGCTCCGCTGCCGTCGATGGGAATGAGGCGGGGGCGGCCAAGAGGCAAAAGCACAACTTGCGAGACAGTGCAGCCGGAAGTTCCACGCTGAGTCTGGCGAGAACTTACTTTTGCCGGTTGTTTCTTCGTCTTGCCGTCTTTCTCGTTCTTCTCTCAATCCTTCCATCCGTTTTTCTCTTTTGGTTTATTCGATTCTTTTTTTTTCTTTATCTTTTTTCTACGCACCGACGATCGTACAATTCGTCTTCGAAAATTTGTTCCGTGTTATAGATAATAATTTTCACATAGTTTTATTTTAACGAATAACTCGGGGTTATGTACAGGCATGTATGTATACTCGGTTAACGGCCCGCAGATTCGCGCAATTACGAGTTCTACTGCTCCACCAATTTGATCGCGTGCGATCGTCCAAATTACCTCGAAATGGCGCGCAGAACTACCGTCCGCGATTTACATGTAAATCGCGGGAACACGGTGAACAGCCTTCGTATTCTCTCCTATCGTTGCCGGTTTTTCTATTTGTCCCAACGAGGTCCTCCGTCGAAGTGTTATAGCGTGCGAATGGAAAAAAGGGATATGCTCCTTCACCGTCGCCGCGTCGTAGAGAGATCTTTTCTCGCAATCGCGCGATTTAACGCTGAATACTCCGCGCGTTAGAGCGCGGCGTTCGTGCGGAGTTATCACCGGGGTGATTTGCGGCGCAAAGGATTCCGGTTCGCGGTCGGTCGATGCGAACGTGTAATGGGGGCCGTGGAAATTTTCGCTGACGTTATAGAAATCTAGGACAAGTTTTAGAGTGAGCGACTCTAGAAATAAGTATTTAACCTCGATCCTTGCCATATCCAACTATTCTAAATCCAGTATGCAAGTGGAGTAGATAGCTGATAGGAGATACCAGATAGCGAAGTGCAGCGTTGCATGCATCCACCTGCGACGGGAGGGAGCTGCCTCGGGGACGGGGAGCGAAGAGAACCGAGACAGACTCGTTCGAAGTAGCCTGAATGGACACGAAATAGGTCGAGTCGATGTTGCCTACGTGAGCTGCCTCAAGGAGAAACATTCGTAATGCTCGCTTTGAGGCCAGATATCGGTCGCCGCGAGGTAGCCGGACGCGGAAATAAAAAAAAAGCGTGACGGAGGTTACTTAGCGATAACGTATCGGTTTAATGCGTTCATCGCCAAAGACTTTCTTCGTTAACGTTACAGTATTTATCCAAATTTCTTAGATTTACATAATTCTCTCTCTCTCTCTCTCTCTCTCTCTCTCTCTCTCTCTCTCTCTCTCTCTCTCTCTCTCTCTCTCTCTCTCTCGGTATACTGTAATGAAAGCGACCTGAATAAGTAATCGGTGCAAGATAAACGGTGCATTTTGTTGTACAAAAAAGAGGTAGAAAATGTGCTTTTTCAAGTTAGAATGTTCCGCTGCGAAACCTTCGAGAATTTCCACGTAGAAGATTCCGTTGTCGAGCTATACATAGTATCGTGAAATCGCATTTAAACTTATCGTCATTTTACAAATGTCGCAAGAAGCAGACAGTGAAGCGGAAATAAAAGGGACCGAGGAGAAGTCCGTACTTCGTAGAGATCGTGATCCGAAATAACAGTCACTTCGATCCGCGTGGCTTAAGTTCCAAACTTCGGAAATGGTTCTACTGCAGATTGAACCTTATATTATCTTCAGGCAAAAGGATAACGATTTCAAGTCTGGAACCTTCACTTTCTGAGGGTCGCCAAGTTGTAGAACGATAAAGACGTTAGAAAATGTCGAGTTAGTCTCAAGAGACAGTAGAGATTTCGCGCACGTGCGCAAAGAAAGAAAACGGCGCGACATTAGAAAACTAACATGAAAGTCGTACAGTTTTAAGGGCGAAATCTTCTGTTATAGAATTGCTACGCTATTCTAGTGTGTTATATTATATTTTGTAAATTGTACTTCCCTATGGCTGCTCTCGATCCTCGCCGCTTTCAGGATAGAACCGCATCGTTTCTTAAACTAATACGGTAATCACCGTCGCGGAACGATCGTTGATGCCACGGCCGGAACGACAGTGGCGGAGGCAATGGCTGCGGTCGCCGGCATTAGGGGTTTTAAGGAGGCTTTGCAGGTTCGAGGGCGCAGAGATGTAGGCGGGCAGAGGAGGGAAGCAGAATGGAGGGCCAGCTCGGGATTTTGGTCGGAGGTCGGACCGAGCTTGCACTGTTCACGGCGATTAATTCATTGCCGCTTACCGCATACCGCTTTTTGCTCCTCGAATCGCTTGCTTCTCCTACTTGCGTCTGCCTTTCTCGATTCTCTTCGTCGTCCTACGCGTGCAGTCTTCGTTCTCCGCTCCGTTGTCCGGTTCTACTGCCGCGGCTATTCGAAACAATCTCGGCGTTTTCTTTCTCAGGCACGTATCGCAAGAACGTGGCCCATGGCTGGCTGAAGCCGCGTTAAGCCGAAAGTGGTGGGAATCGATACGGCCCGCTTGCCTGTCTGCCACTCGCGATGCTCGTACACACACGCGTGCACACACGTTGAATTTAACCGGTCGCTTTGCTCGTGGGAATTTGAAATGCTAAACGGAAACGCGATAGCGCAGGCAGGCTGCCGCGTGGAATTTTCTGTGGTCGCGACGTCCCCGTGCGCTTTGCTGTCGGCGGTGGTATCGGTGTGGCGCGTTAACACTTTTTGATTTCGCCGATGCTGTCGCAATTGACGAGAAGTTGATTGGTACAGCGTGCAAAAAGTGCCCGTGTATCACGCTGTATTCGCTGATAAATCTATTGTTGTATATAAGTCTGGCGTATTTATTCTCTACAATATTTTACTTGCATGTATAGACACATTTATTCTTGCGCATTGTTTCTCCCCCTTTTCACCGTTATATACTTTTAATTATACGAAACTGAAATTATTCACATTCCAGATTAAATTATAAAGAAGGAAATTATCGAAAGTAATTTTATTACTTTACCATAGATAATAGAAGGGTTAAGGATTCCTGCAGAACCTGGACGGATTAGTATCGATTTCTCTCAATGGTGTTCGTATCTCGATAGAATTTTAAGGGCGTAAAAGCGGGGCAATGAGAAAACGCGCTTTCAACGACGTATCCGTCAGTCGCATTATCGAGCGTAACGAGGGAGGGAAGGGGGAAGAGAGGAGGGAACCGGGAATTACGGTTTCATCCATCGTGCCACGACCAAGTCAAAAGAGAGAGATTTCCGGTAATTTCCGCGCCCTAAAACGTTTCCGCCAATGGCGCCAGATATCGCGGAATAGCGAGTGTGGCACGACGTGAGTTTCCTAAGGCCGCTGATTTCTATGAACCGTGATTTATCGCCTTTCAGAAGCCCTTTCCACCACCGCGCAGCGACGACGACGTGATTCGGCATCGGGCGAAGCGTGAATCATTTCAAAATTTCTCGTATTCCGTAGCGAAAAAAGCGCCACGATTCTCCTCGTTTCGTCATTTTCAAGCGCATCGACCCCCCGATAAATTTACGTCGTCCTGATATTTATGATATCCATAAATAAATAATTCCGGGACGCGCTCCATCCGAAATGTGTCCGCTGGACGCATAAATAATAATCGACGACAGAGGATATCCGTTTTGTAGAACGGGACATCCATCGCGATCGGGGAGCTATCGAACCTTATTTTTAAATATAAATAAACAAAGGCTGGTTGCCCAACCAATCGTTCGTCCGGAAGGCGATGTGCGAACTCGTAACGAAGTCGCGCAATAATCGCGATCAATTGATTTGACGTTAATGGAATAACGTTTACGATGTGTCAGGTTTGCAAGATTGTTGGACACGTTCACAAAAATAATCCTGGTAATTGACAGTAAAAAAACTGTGGCAACAAATATTAATTTCATCCCCATAATAACCGTGCCGTCGTGCTTTTTATCACTTCCCTGTCCCTTCGCGCCTTGATCAACGCATACAGCCGCCATGGCCCTTCGCGTCATTCGCGCGCCCTGTTTCAGCCCTACATTGCGCCCTTCGCAATCTTCTCCCCTTTCACCTTTTTTTCTCTCGTTCGTTTTGTTATCGTTATTTCGTCCCTCCCCGTTTCGTCTCGTCTATCTGCTTCTATCTCGTTATTCTTTCCTCCCCCTTCGCCTGGTCTTTCGATTCCTGGGCAAATATCTCGGTTAGCCCGTTGGCAACTTCAGCTGAACGGTGCAATTTTTCACCCCTTTAGAAACACCCTCGATAAAAACTATCATTGAACCATATTCGTCTCCCAGCTGGCTTTGTGCACAGGGCCTTTTAGCCTAGCATATTGCTGGATCCACGCCGGAGATTTGACAGAGTAATGCAACCCTATGCACAATCAGTCTAATGACAATGGATTAATTAATCACTGCGTTGGAACGCCCGACGTACATTGGAGAAAGTCGGTCGTTAGGGAGATCGATTTTGAAGTTTCTGTCTAAACGTGTTTCAAAGTTTTTTGTGCTTGACGTTTTTATTTGCGCGAATATATCCTGTTTCGTATAATATTTAGATCACAAAAAATGCAAGAAAATTTATCATTTAACTGTCTATAAATATATCGTCAAGTCGTATCTAAAAATACTGTTTTACATTTTTACATAAACCGTCATTTTATATCAATCATAAAAAATCCAAAAATATTAATTAATTTAAACGTACTTCAGTTTCTTTGGCTATTGAATTGAGGTAGTATCAGGTAGTCTAAATTAAAATATGCAATATTTTAAATCTTAAATTATTGATTTTCGCGGTATTACCGGCTTCTGCGGACCGCGGGATTTTATACGGCACCTTCAGGGAAATTGACTCGCAAAGCGTACGTACTGTTGGTACAAAGAAAGAAGAGATTCATAAGGCAGGACTGCGGAATATCTCATAAGATAAACCAATATTATAAATTATTCGGATCCATTTCAAGGAGCCGCGGCAAAGGCGAAGCTCCGAGCGAGTGGCTTCCGCATAATGCGAAATGGTATAATAACTGGCACGACGGCGACCTTCCATCAGCCGCTGCCATCTTGAATTTACGGAAAAATTATCTTATCACCTCGCTCTTCATTTCTCGCCACGAAATGAATCCCCGACCATTTTCGAAGACGCGTTTACCTTCGTCGGACAAAGACTTAGTGGTTCCGGCAGAAGAGAAGCGAGATCGAGAGAACGCATAAATTTTATTGCCGGTCTTCTATCATCTCGGGACGTATCCCAAATGAATATAAACCGCCGCTCGAAAAATGACATGCTTGATAAGACGGCCTCTTTAAGTTACGGTGTTGAGAAAAGCGCGTCGGAGCGCGACATCCATTGTCCGTGGCAAGAATCCCACCCATTGTGCATCGAAACAGTATCCGATGGCGGCTTTAACGAATCTTCAGACGCCGAAGTAGCTTCTGTCTCTCGCACGAAAGCGATTCTAAGACCTTTAGATACCGCGGACGCTGTTGCGGTGAATGCACATTGAACGGCATTCAGTTAACTACGGGGCAGCTTCTCTCGCGGCTTCGTAAGGGAGGGAGGATTTCTCAAGATAGATCCTGCGGAGAGGTCGGCCAATGCCGCCACAACACCGCAAGGCTCAACTCGGATGGTCGCATGGGGATTTGGGGTTTTACGTTGGTCAGGTTGCACCAACAAGCCTCGAAACCTTATCTCGAAATCGCCGCTGGTTCGGGCCATCCCATAGGATCGCCCCAACAGCTGCTTCGGTTCGCCGCGATTAACGACGGCTTATAAAACCAATGTTCCTCCGTCTCAAATTAGAGTACGAAGTACGGCCAGCCATCGTGAAACTTTCCGCTGGATCTGGAAATTGGATCCGCACCGAACTGGGAGGAGAGCGCGACCCAATTATACGAGAAGTTCTATCTCGGCTGTAGATTCGTTAACCGGCCGAATTATCGCCAAAGAAAACTTCGCGTCTGTATATATATCGCGACAAAGCGATATACAGTAAACGCGTCGCCTGGAATCTGATTAATCTTCGCGAACCGATTCAGGGCTAGTGGCAAATATTGTCCTTCCGTCCGGCACTTTTGTAGTCCTTGACGCCGCGCGAGAGCTTCGAGTACACCGGGAAAGAGTAGCGAACGGCTGATTAAACAGCACGGCCCATGTTCCGCCTCGAGTAATTAAAGAACCCCCGCGGAGTCTCCGGGTCTCGAGCACGCCGAATAAACTTCGTATCCCGGTTGCCAGGAACGAGAGGTATCCACCGACACTGCAAAGACTGCAGTGTCTATCTGGTCCCACCCTCCGTTTTCCTCCTATCACCTTGGCTTGCCGCACGTCCTCTCTTTCTCTTTCCGCCATTTCTGCCTCTCTTATCCGCGCGCGCGAGAAGTTGGATTAGATAAGTTTGCCGTTTAGCTAGCTGCGGATGGGCTTGGCTTAGCTGATCCGTGCCGAGTCTCTCCGATTTCGGTTTTGTTTGATTTGCCTCAGTTTGGCGCGAGAAACGAAGTCTCCCCGGCTGTCTGTGAGAAGTGCCGTCGCTCAAGTGGTTTCCGGCCTGTTATTGGCCCGGCAGCCTCGCGCGACGTCGCGTCGCGGGTTTTCCGCCTGCGAACTTTTGACTTGACGAATACCCCGGTTCCTGTCCCGGCGATACGCCGTATTCAATTTCCATCGATACGTAAGGGCCGTATTGCGCGGTCTGCGGAAATCTCGGAGTTTCCCAATACTCGGATTGACCGGGTGTAGCGTGTAAAACAGAGTCGCTCACTCTATCGCATATATAGAGTGAATTTGGTTTCATTGGCTCCAACTTTCTAGCTTTTTTACCATTTCTACGCACAACGTGCGAATATAAATATTCATCGACTTTTTCTAGTCTTGTCTTAGTTCGTGTATGATATCATCGAACTTTACAATAGCAGTTTACCTTTGAATACGTAGAATAAATGTCATCGATGGAATATTAAATATGAAGGTAGACGAAACTCTGTTTTATCGAATACGAAATAAGAAAGAAAAAGAGTGATAGCAACATTTTTCTCTTTTCAGAGAATTCAAGATTATGTTTTGCTTATATTTGCTATGAATATGCAATGAAACAAAGAAGTAAGAGCAGTCAATGTTCAAAATTTTTATACAGTAGCGAACATGAATGTACAGAACATGAATGTTACATTTTCTTCTCTATTTTTCATGTTTTATAATTTGTGAGTTTGTTTACACGTTTCTCGAGGTCTCATTAAAGAAAGACGTTAGCGCAATTAATTTATTCCACGATCGAGTGACTAATCTTCTCGAATGTCGATTTTAAAGGCGGCTACGTGTAATTTGCGAAAGAACTAAAGGAATCCAGTCGGTCGTCGAGCAACGGGATTACTCTATGCTAACTAATCCCCGTGTGGTGGATCCTGCGAAGATGTCGACTTAATTTCTCGGTCCCCCGAGTAATTTGTTCCGGATAGCGGCGGGCATTAAGTAGATGTAGACCCATCTAGGCTCCATGACGGGCTTCCCCTCATGTCTCACCGCGCTTCGGCAGCTGAAAAGGGGTCTCAACGTATCTGCGAAAGTGGGGGACGAACGATAGCCAGGAGTAATTTTACGGGGGCCGAGCAATCCACCTTACCATGACCTCTCTTCTCTAGGACCGTCCTTTCTTATCTTCCTCTATCCACCTTCGTTCTCTCTTGTCCTCCGTTCGCCCGTCGCCGCCTCGAGCTCCTTTCCCTTCTCGTATAAGAGCTTAAGTGGTTATTTTCTCCGGAGATATGGGACGTGCACGACGAGCGATGAAAGCCCTCTGTAGGACACAGCTCTGTTCTTACCGTGAACAGGTGAAGATAGCTCGCGTACGCCATCGCGAGTACACCGAGCACCGAATGTTATGTGAGATAGGGATAATGTTTCGTGTTTTTGCCAGTCTGAAAATACTTTGCGCAGTCCTAGACACGATGTCGTCTCTCGACTGACATTGTCGCGACATGATAAAATGTAAAGCTCGAGACATGCAAGGATTTGCTAGAAATGTCACAAGAGTATAATAAGGTGTAGTATTTGCATCAGGGATGTCTTGCGTGATAACATTGCGTTATTTTTTGTTAAGAAATCTGGATTTATTAGGTTTGTTAATTATACATTGTTTTAATTCAAACTAATTATTGTTCACGATAGAATCATCGTGTTATTGTTATCATGACGGAATAATGCGATCTTGGAAAACGAGGCTGAATACCGTTAAATCTCGTTGACGAAGGTCGACCGACATTTAGTTAGCATAATTGCTCTCATGTAGGCCAAGCGCTATATCGCGGCGAATCTCTCGAGGTAGTGATAAAGCGTGAACGGAAGGAGCCTAACGGAGGTCAGGGAGAGACAACAATGAGAGAAGCCCCTTATCGGATTCGCAGTCGTCGTTAATTAGAAGGTTTACGGCGGAAGGCGATATTCGGAAAAAGAAGTAGGATGGAAACGCGCGAATGCTGGCTGTTTCGCTAAAACATTACATATTGGCAAAAGGCTCATTGGCCGCGAGCCCAAGAGCGGATGCTTTCGCGGTCTAACTACGTTACTAATTTGATGTTACGCGAATTAAAGTTAATAAATAACACAGTTTGCGCGCAAACTGAATGCTACCGTGTTCTTGTGACCGGTAATGACTGGGCATTACGTCCGCAAAACTAATTCCTTCGGTATAATAGCGAGGCTGCACGCCAAATCGTTAACGATGCCTGGCTCCGTATCTGCTTATTTTACACATACACGTGCGTAGTGGCATATTGATTGTTTCTTTTTATCGTTCCCAGATTAGCGAATAGCATCCGTATACTTACGCAGAGCTGAATTAGCTATATTCTTGGGTTAATTTAGAATTGATCTTTTTTGCAAAACAAAATACTGAGATATTTTTCAAATTATAAACGGTTCAAAATTTTTCAAAAATTTTATGATAGGAAAAAGCGCGATACATGATGCGCCTCAATGCATCTTATGCGTGGAATAAAAGAGCTTTTACTTTTCCTCTTCGTAATTTTGTTTGACTTTATATCTTCGGGAAATAATATTAAAAGTAGTAAACTCGATAATCTTATTCTTAGCTAGAATTATGATGGAGAAGAGGACTACACAAGCTATTGCGATAAAAAGTTCTTGTAAAACTGTATTTATGCGAGTTTCACGTCGACTTTACACTGATGGGAGTTTCAGTTTTTAACATTATCCAGGTTACAGCGTCATGCCTGAGAGCATTAGGAACTTCAAGATCCGCGACGTTTGCGGATTTACCATCGCCGTTGAATTTTAATATTTTAAAGCGAACGGATAACGCATTATTCATAGCAGGCGCGGCGCATAATGCGTATTCATGACGATGAATGATTAATTCGATTATTACGGGCAAGCGTATCGACAAGTGCATCACCGTCGTCGTCGGTCGAAGAGTAATTACGGGCCGCGCATTTCAAAACAGCCCGGTTTCTTGCATATTAACACGGCTTGTGCCGCGCGGAGGCAGGAACGTTAATAATCACTTAACGGGCTTTAAAGTTACATCGCGCCAGCCTGGCTAGGAGCTTAGTTTTGTTCGAGATTTATGGGCCGCGCGCAGTTTCGAGAACACCCCAACGGTGTTATAGGTATACATGCGCCACCATTTCGGGAGAGCCCGGTTTTCACCATAGCTTTAGCGGATACGCACCGGAACATTCATCGGGATTAGTACCACGGAACGGTACCGCGTATACGTGTACTTGCCATGCGGATCCTGCAAACATTTTCCGTTAATATATTAATTCTCAAGTGTCGCCGAAGGAAGCCGACAGGATGCGCACGGGTTGATTGTGTTTATGGTTGTCTTGAAGTTGGTTTTGAAAATCAATTGGATTTTCAAAATATTTTCGTAATGTTGCCACGATCAATTATCTAAATTTTGCATCCATCAGAAAACCTTTCAACTTATAGTGTATATACACAAAATATTCTCGAAATGGTTTAAACGTGTTTTTGCAACACTCCCGCGATTGTTTGCCTCTGGGATCTCTCACGGTGTCGGGCGGTTTCAAGGGACGCCGTATTTACCTTCTCGAAAGAGGAAACAGGGAAGCTAGCTGCGTGATATGTCAAAACGGATGCCATGTAGATCGCCAAGTCTCCACATCGCTCTCTTTCGACACTACGCAACGCATCTTGAGAATTCAACGAGTATCACAAAAAGGCATCCCGTGGAAGAAAGTCACGGTTTCGTCGGCTAGGCGTTTCGCATGGATGTGAGATGATGCATCGCGGACCGGTTAGGTAAACGTTGCATTTGCATCTAAAAGAGTCTGCCAGTAGTTTATATGAAAATGTAAAATGAAACAGTATTTCACATTGGATCTCTTCCGCGCTATGTTCTCTCTCTCTCTCTTCTCTCTCTCTCTCTCTCTCTCTCTCTCTCTCTCTCTCTCTCTCTCTCTCTCTTCCTCTCTTCCTCCCCTTTTCTTTTTCGTTCTCTGTTCCGTTTCCTTCCGATCTCACTTCTCTCTTCTAAGCTGCTTGGCGAGCACTGTCTGCACACCACAAACGTAGCCAGTAGAATCAATTTTCTTCTTTCGCTGGGAGGAATTGGAAGGTTACCACAAATATTTACCCAGACCTATTAAAGGCACGCAACGCGCCGTCGCGGAAAACGATTGGTAGTCTGCAATCGATAATCGCCGGTCGATATCTTTGTGCGGAATTGCGTATTGTTTTTTGAAACAGCAGATATATCGTAATGCGAGTTTTTCCTGCAGACTTTCGACTGTGCATTGATAGCATGGGAAAAATATCGCCTTGTATAAAATTCATCCGCGAAGTGACGCTTCACGACCAAGATGGAAACACTTTGCGTTGTATATCTTTAGATACATACAGGTCGAGAGATGGAGTCGTTACCGGCGAGACACCATCTGTTCCCGGCAGAAATTTCATCCCCGCGTAAAAAGCGAGCGCAAGGATCGGGGAAGGGTGGATATAGCTAGCATCTACACGATGACCCGACAAAATGTTGTTGGCTCTCTGTATACCGCCGCGGTAAATCCACCGGTTCGTTGGGTGCTACCTGATCCGAACCAAGTGGTGGATTTACTCTTGGGCTCTAAGAGGCGATAACTTGCGGTTATGTTATCGGAATTGCGCTTTAACGCGGAACCACCGGAGCGCGAATCGCCGGTACCTCATAATGGAAAATGTGGCGGGACTCGTCGCTACCGTCGATGTATCAACGTATCCCTCAAATCATTCGCACAATCACCACTGATATAAATTAACGAAGGAAATTTAGACTCTATCTGTTATCGTTACGCTGCGAATTCTTTTCTCTTAGAATTGCAGAATATCTAAATTTTGTGCATAAATTTGTATGAATTTCTTAAACGCGCACGCGAGAGGTAGAATCGTAAAAGCGAAATATATTCGACCCCCGCAAAACGCATACGGAATACAGACGTCGTTGAAGTTAACCGGGGCAGCGGATAGCGCACGCGTTTCAGACATAATTGCGAGATGGCGTAGAAAAATAGGTGAATAGGTACGCGAAGTGGTGGAGAGAGTTCTCTTTGCTGCCCCTTGTCGACCGTAGCAGGAATGACCCTCTATTACCCAAAAGCGCCCGAGGTAGCGCGGCGAGAGAGCGACTTTGATAACGCGCTTAACTAAGCGACTAAACGGATGTAAATCTATGCAGATTGCCTGCTGACAAAAATCTCGCGTACTCGAGAGCTCGCGCGGGCTCGCCTCCGCGGCTGTTCTCCGACTCCGACGGTAGTTTCCTGCAGGCGGAGTGTGCACTTAAAGGACACCCTTGGGACGAATTAGGTCGCTAATGGCGCGTCGTCGGGTCGCGATAGGTACCAACTTCGGGGACGCTTCTCGTTGTTTAACGGCGCGTCTATTCCACGCGAATCCGCAGTGCCGTGTCTGATTCCCGCGTCCGACTTCCACTTTCCAGTGTCGCGCGCGCGCGCGCACGCGAATTATCGCCGCTACGAGACACAACAATACGGAGTGTGGCGCTATTCGGGCACGTGTATATGTCTGTGAGCTCTTCGAGCTCGAGGCTTGTCGTACGACCGCATATTTCCGGCCCGATTGTCAGCGTCTCTCTCGCTGCCGCGCGATTAAACGCGACCGAAGGAAGGTTTTCCTTTGTCCCGGCAAAATAAAAGGCACCGCGAATCGACGCTTTTTCCCACGGGACTCAGATCCTAGGTGATCGTTTAATTGGCAATCCACGAGGGAGAAAGGGCGCAGCGGCGCACCAACCCACGAAATAAAACGGCCGCCGGCAACCGTAGATACCGACTCCCAACCTAACTCGATGGCTCGTTCGGATTGGCGTGGTTTCACATGGGGGTGAGAAAAAGAGAGAGAGAGGGTCGGACCGGATAACAAAACCCGTGCAATGTAAATGTATGTAGATTGGTCGCTCTTTTTGCGGCACTGTGTGTGCAATCTAGCACCGTGGCACTCTCCACCCTCGTCTACTCTCTCTCTGTTCAGCCCCGTCCGTCCCTCTCTCTCTTTCCTACACATTTCTATGCTATCATTCTCCCTCTCCCTTTTCCTACACGTCCCTTTTATCCTCACTCGCTCTTTCCCGCTGTCTCCGAATAATCACCTTCTCTGGTAATTACACCCCCGCCTATCGCTGACCCCCGAGTTCCCTGATTTATGCCGCTCTGTTCGTTGACGTCTAACGACCTCCAACGTTACGTATCGGCATTTGCCTCGGCGCTTTCCCAATGCCAGAATCACCGGTGGCTACCAACGCTCCCGTCATCGTTCCTATCGGAATGCGATCATTCATCCGCGCGGTAACGCTAAACGTTACCACGCCGTTGAACGCTGCACCCCGCTTTATTCCACCCCCAAACGTATCCCGCATTCGGACACGACGGCGCGGCGTACGGCGTGCAACGATGATATACCGTGAACGGATGTAGAAGCTATGCGACATTAGTCAGCTTTTATGGATTAAATTGCCCGTGGACTTTAGTCGCTCATTTTGTATGAAAAATAAGCTTAAAATAATTTTGTATGCTCAAAACGAATTTTGTATGAAAAATAAGCTTAAAATTCTTATTTTGTTCTGTACTTATATATCATTATTTACTTTAAAACAGAAATCCACTAATCTGAACTTGGTCGATTTTTCTTCATAATTCTTTGATCGATCCTCTCTCTCGTTCTCTCTCTCTCTCTCTCTCTCTCTCTCTCTCTCTCTCTCTCTCTCTATATATATATATATATATATATATATATATATATATCTTTTAACGCTATGATTTAAGCGCGATGAAAATCATTGAATCTAATCAGATTACAAAAACCTAATCTTTCATATCGTTGCTGACGGTCTCTCAAACTATCGATTTTTTGAAGCGCTCGAGACTGACGAATGCTGCACGTGACGTGAAAATAAGTCGTCGCCGTTCTTTCTTGGTAGGCAGTGTGAGATCGTCAAGCGATTCTCCTTCATAGACGACGCAACCGAGGTTGCCGTCGGAAGGTGGGATAACGTTGGTTCATTAATAAAACCTCTAAGAGAAGTCTAGCGAGAAAGAAAGAGAGATCGAAAACTCGAGGATTTGAGCTGGTAATCGGCAAATAAACGACATGGACACGCGGACTAACCAGTAATAACGCGCACAAGTGGTTTAATCCATCACTGATATCGGTGGAAGCTATATTAATGGCCGAGCACTCCCGCGGACTACAAGAAATGATCATAATGAAGTAAGTGATCTGCCATGGAATCGTTCATCACGAATTGCGGTTAAACTTTCAATCTCTTAGTTTAAATCTTCTATGGAGAAGAGAATCTAAAGAGAATAATTGCATTTAAATAATGTAGTAAAGTTGTATTAAAATTTATCGAAAGACTCAAATGGAATCGAAAACTTTGATTTTATCATACATTGTAAATCATTCCCATGTAATCATACAAAGAATATTTTTTTCTATATAGGCAATATTTTTTTACGACCTTAGAATCTTATTTCGTCGTCAAACTGTCGCTAATGCGTAGAATTGCGAAAAAATTGTTCTGTTTTTTTTTCTTCGAAGGTTCAGAATCACTGAACTCTGTCGTCACGGCATCGCGATTATTCGTCGGAGGACAAGAAGCCGCCGTCGAAACGCGTGCGTGTTTGCGTAATGGCGTTACCATGCCTAGTCCTTGACGTGTCGGGTATACGGGGCCCCTACACGTCGCGGTTGCGCTCCGAGTCCCATGGAATCCCAGAGTGTGCCTAGGAAGCAATTCGGTCCTAGGAAACTCCATCAATCAGCCCGCGGTGCAGACGGTTTAAAAGCAGTCACTTTCCCGGCCGACGTTACCGGCTCGTACTTCATTCGGTCTGTACCGACGCCCTCCTCGTGCTCCCTGTTCCTCTTCGATCCGCCTTCCTCATCAACCTACGCACCCATGCCGTCTCTCTCCCTCTCTCTTTCTCCCTTCCCTTTTTTTGAGATTTCGAACCGACGCAATTTCATATTTTGCATATTTTTTTAGGTAAGCTAACAAGTTAATATATGTTAGGTATAAGGATGGAGAGATAGATGGATAGATAGATAGATAGAGAAAGAGAGAACATTTATGTTATAACATTGCCTTTGTTTCGTTGTTAAAGCAATTATTTTAGGAAGCAAGGAAAAAATATTCTTTTGTGTAAAATGAAATTTAAGACTATATATAATAAGCTACATAGAAAGAAATCTATTCTTTTTACTTTTAAGAGAAATTATTCTTTAGCTTAAACTAAAAAATATTTTTTACTCCGGCCAAACCGACTTTTTTTACGTACGCTTTTAAAATTCTTTTGACTTGAGCGTTTATCTCGATACATAAAGGGTAAGTGTAGTCGAAGTGCGTTTTATTGCGACATCTTGGTAAATTATTTTCATCTCGCCCTCGCGCATCTAAGTGAGAAAACGAGAGACGAAAGTGTGGCGGCGACGAGCAGGAGACGAGCCAATATTGGTTGCCTGTCGGTGACGTGCGCGACTGCATTTACAAGACTTAATGGAGGAAAGGTTGTTCGAAACGCGCGCACGTACATATATTCCCGCGCACGATGGAAATATTCCGATAACTCAGCAAATCGATCGAAAATTTAATCTGTTTTAGCGAAAATTTACCAAATTTTGTTTCAGTTTGTTGGAGATAAATTTATTTCGAGTTAAATGTAAATGTCGCGAATGAAAATCCGTAGGATTAAGGAATTAATTTAAAAAATACGATTTCCGATATCCTTGGATTTATAAATTGGAAATACCGGCAGATGTGACAATGAGGGAAATAATTTTCAAAATTTCGATTCAAAACTGATGTTGTCGCGACGAGGATACAATCTCGTTACGTCGATCCACCGTTCGGAATCGCCGCGCGATAACTATGTCCCTATATACATATGTAACGCCTGCATATTCTAGATAAATACGAGTTTGTAGAACTGCGCCGCTCTATTCGTGTGAGACCGCAACAAAAGCAATTACATATTGCTGGACGGTATGAATGGACAATGGGCACGCATAATGAACATATTGCATCGGCATCAACGGTGGTTAGTTGTGTCGGACGACGTAGTAGTTTCGCTGAACCGCGCCGCAAAATGAGTGCGTGCCACATTTATGCGGATTCGTGGACAATTTGACCGGAAACCGCATTCGGTCGTACGGGTGTAGAATATTTCGTAATTATGCGATTCACGCTTCCTGGACACGCACTTGTCTTTTCGTTTCGCTGTTATCTCGTGTCTCTCGCTTCTGATCGTGCCTCAGAAACTTTTTTTTTTACAAGGATAATACGTGCCAGCTGCATGTAAGCCTTATTGCAACGAAACGCTATGCATGCGCAAATATAGACCATTAATTTTAGTACATGTACGTGTACATGCAGCTCGGGTCAGACGTCTTTTTCTACTATTTTTGCGCCATCAGCGTCGCAATATCGCGCCGGCAGATCAGGCGTGTGAGCCATAAAAATCTCGACTCGCGAACGAGAGCGAGAGTACAAAAATGAGACTGCTCTCTCGTCTGAAGATGGGATAACGAAGAAGGGATCGAAGATCGTTTGGAGGCGATGCGGGCGATCTCGAGCCGGGTGGAAATTCGAACGGACGCGAACGGTAGAGAAATCTAGGGGCGAGCAGAACGGAGAGAACGACGAGGGGAGAGGAATACGAATGCCGCGAGTTGTCAATTCTACGGATCTCTTTGGTGAATCGAGCTTTCGAGTTTCGGCCGTAGCGAAAGGGCGAGAGGGCATTGCAGCGACCGATAGTCGGCGATAGCGATAGTCGGTGAAGTCAAGAGAGACACGAGGGGAGAAAAGGGCACGGCATAGATCGCAGATAGCCGCAAAGGAAGGAGGAACTCCTCGGCAAGAAAACCACGATAAATCTATCGGCGGGACACTCCTACGACCGTGGATAGAGAGAGGCTCCCCGGCTATCTTACATCTATTGTAAGGTTCGGAACGGCCTCGTAGCCACTGCTATTGTGAGCGCGATCCTTAATTCCATCCGATTTCTATCGGCGCCGCCGAATGTAAAGAGGAAGAATCGAGTGAGGGTAAGGGAAAGAGACTGCGGCGCGCGAAATCCCTTAAAGCCAGTTTCACTTTCGAATGAGACAACGTCGTCTAATCAGCAGGAAGAATGCGCGTGCGGCATTGGCGGTTGAGAAAATTAGTTTCAGTATACTATAAATCTCCAACATCTTTGTGTCTCTTCGTTTGTTCGACATGAAATATGACAGGAAATAAAGACTTCTGAGACATTAAACCTGAGAGATGCGCGACGGGTGAAATTATCACCTAAATTTCTCTAATATAAGAGTCGTTCATTTATTATTTGTTCGATCTCGTTATCGCATAGCAGAGAATATCATAACTGGAACAGTGTAATTTTTAATGAGTAGTAATTATCGTTCGCACGATCGCAGCCGATTTAAATTTAATCGAGCATGCAGTTTTATTAATAAGAAATCATTGAACGGAGGCGGGGATCATAGAACAATGGCGACGATTTACTCCCTTGATACTCCCAGTTTCAGCTCAAGTTTTACCTTCGAAATCTTCCCCGCGCGCTGAGAGAGAAGCGCCGATGAATATGCATTTTACCGTAACTTTGCACATAAAACGGTTTATCTTATACCGGTCTTCACGGACGCTCGTCGATTCGAGATTTTCAAGTGGAGAGGGTCTAGCAGTTTGTAGAACGTACACCTCGAAGCAGGCTAGTTCGCAGCGTTCGGTTCGCATGATATACGACAGAAGTTATCCGAAGTCTGGATATTGGAATTTTAATATGCGTTACAATCGACCGATCCTATCCTCCCTCGGACCCTCCCTCTCCCAACCACCGACGTTGCCGCCATCTATTCCCCATCGCTGTCTCTCGTCGTCCTCCGACATTAGTTTGCGATCTTCCATCCTCTCTCGATCTTCCTCGTGTGCACGTCCTCTTTCCATGTCCGCGTGGAAAGTAGGACGCCATTAATCCAAGGATTCTTTCGTTCGAGCGCTACTTCGGCCGAGAGAGTGGATAAATCCTTTAAGCGCGCACGGTCGCCGACTGTTCCGCAACATTCGGCAGCGCGGCAGCGCAAAAATTTATAGAGAATTTCGCGAAACAAGAAAGAGAGAAGGAGAGAAAATGCCGGCGTTTAAAGTGTCGCCGAATTTTGCTCGCATCCGCTCGCCATAAATAGAGTCATATATATTTTTAACACACTTGCATCGTCTAACAATTTTTTAGATTATTCTTCGTTAGTCATCACGATAAAATCTCTTCGAATAAATTGGGATATCTCTCTTTATGTTTATTCTAGCTGTCTGAGGGAGATAAATTTCAACACATAATTTATACTATAATATATAAATTGTTTCTATTAATTTTTGATTGATCTCTACAATTGCATCTGCCGATTATGACTAACATTTTGTTATATCAGTTATTGAATTTGAAAGCAATTATTGAATTTAAATCGAGCTAAAGACAGAACTTCTCAATTCAAAAGATAAGTCTTTGATAAATCTTGAGAGTTTATATAATAACACTAAATACAACTTTTACATGTTGACCGAAGGGCACGGAAGATCCAGTGGTTCGCTCGGTGTGTTATGGGGGTTTTCTATTTATCGAAAAGGCGAGCGGTTTATTTCGGCCATAAATCAATTGTCCATGCATGCGATGCATCAGAATGGGTGGGTATGCATTCGGTATGCATAAAACGGCATTGGCCACCTCTCGCGCGTCCCAAACCCCATTTCCACTCCCGCAACAGCCTCCCCCTCCCACACCAATCCTTTCCGCTGTTCCGGCGCGTCGACCTTGTTATATCGACAAACGTATAG
Source organism: Temnothorax nylanderi (assembly GCF_030848795.1). Taxonomy (NCBI): domain Eukaryota; kingdom Metazoa; phylum Arthropoda; class Insecta; order Hymenoptera; family Formicidae; genus Temnothorax; species Temnothorax nylanderi. Next base: position 1,634,334 of record NW_027249075.1, read on the forward strand.
TGCTACTGCTGGTACAGTACAACACGTATCTTCGACTGCAAGAGCGTGCAAAATGTAGTTGAAATTATCATAAAATTTCGTGAATCTAATTTATCCTAAAAGCTGTGCTATTCTTCACACGCAATAAATTCTTACACTGAAATATATTTTTATAACTAATTTTGTCTTAAAATTAATAATTAAACAGTTTCCTTTTTCATCGAAATGCGTCAAATCAAAATTAGGGAATGTGATTATGTATTATTATTTTATATCCGATGTATCCATATTATTCTTTTATTTGTTCGAAATAGAAATTTTGATATTCATAAGGGTACCATCGTTCCGGTGGATAGCCGTCTGTCTCGTCGTTATACCATACCACCTTTCAATCTAGCGCGTCGCATAGCCGACTTTTGATACGAATACGTGGATTGCGATATGAAACGAATACCGGGCCGACGTTTTCTCAATGACCATTTATCATACGTGAAAGCACGTCGGAGCGACATAGGAAGATGCCCCGTCAGCCCCCGACGTCGTCGTGTCGAGGGGGCAATCTTCTCTTTCTTCCATCGCGTGGCGGGCGGCGTCTGCCGGGGGGGAAAAAATCAGGGCCAGGAGTGCGTCCCCTTCAATAAGGATCGATATTTTTGCGAGGTGTGTACGTCAAAGCGCCGGTGAATTATGGGCATAATAACGCCGTGCCATCGACGCGGCGCGCGGCGGGACGCGAGAGAGGGAATAAGTGTTGTGCCGAGCGCCCTGGAACGGCATATATCAAGTCGAGGATCGGGCCAGTTAACAGCTCCGCCGCGGCTGTACATCACTTTGGGTACAATAAGCAAACGTGGATTTGATGTCCTTCGCCGGCATATCTGGAATTGCGATTAGCCGGCGATGCCGCGAATGCCGGTACGTGTCCGGTTGAATTTGCAGTATCAAGAGCCGGCCGAAAACAATGGTGCATCTGGGGCAGTTCGTAATTGCACGCGGTATCTTTGCTAGCTCATTCGCGAGATGAAACTGCCGAGACGCATGGCCGAGCGTGCATCGATCGATTCGATTAATTTCCGTTATCCCGTGATAACGACCGTATCGGCATTGCCACGAAGACTTCTAAATTAATCGGCGTTTCTTCTCGGCTTTTCGATTTATGTCCCTAGCCGTGCCAGGGAGGAACGCGAGACCTCCAACGAGCTAAGAAAGCGAACCCGAAGGTTTCCGTAGCGAGGGGCGGAGGGGGGATTGTAATAGCGGTATAATGAGTTTTCTTCCGCGGCATTGTTTTGCCGCGAGTAATTCTGTGCTGCCAAGCTCCCGGTGTGGGATTCGCGTTTGCGTATCGCGCATTACGCGGGAGGGCGCGGCAAGACGTAGGACCAAAAACACGGAATTGCTACTGGACTGGTAGGTCGCAACGGGTATAGCGCGGTGCAACATAGCGCACGTCGCCACGAGTTATACCTAATGAGTAATACAGGTAATCACCATTATTTTTAAATCTCATTAACGCCTCCCAGTGTACATTATTCTCCGCGGCTGAACAAACACACATGGGGCCAGTTTGTCCCGCCATTTCCCCTGTCGACGTCGTCCCTTTTCTACCCGGGCGCAACCATTTTCACCTCCACACCTCATCCCCCGGCCTCGAAATTTCATTATTTAATACAATTGGAGCGATATTAAACGCATAAATCATGATAATGAGCAACCGGTGTTTCGCCAATAAAGGCCACGGCACGCTGATTGGTAATTCTCGTATTACCGCAGCGAAATCGAATACCGAAACTCGAGATGACTATTCGTTTCTCCGATCCTCGATTGTAGCACAGAACTCGATATCTCAAAGATACAGTTTGAACTTCAGACAATCATATAAACGACAAAATAAAGTTTATTGAATGAAAGAGAATCGTCTTGCAATCTTTTTGTTACACTTATCACTTTGATCTAGTATATATTTTGACAATTCAGTCGAGATACTTTTTATTCTATAACAATTGAGAAGCCTGTAAGATGTCCTAAATATGATGTACAATAATCGCGCAACTGTTAATAACTATATTATTTCTCTATAGGTTAATTTAAAATTACTTCAAATAGGTAATAGGATGTTATGCAAAAGATTATATCCGCAGATATGACAGATTAGAAATTTATATTATTTATTATAATACTGAAACAATCGTTAACAATGTTTTAGTAAAATGATCGTTCGCCCGTGTACAAGGTACAGCTAACGCTGACCATGTCCATCGTTACGGGCTTCCGATTTCGAGCCCGCGCGGATTTACTAGGTGACCAAGCATCCAAGTAACAAGGATCAGCGTAAATGTGCGAGATCGCGTCAGAGCTTTATCCGGTTAATTAACTGCCGGGAATTGCTGGTTTCTACGATACGCATGAATTTACAGCCAATTTCCAGCAATATTCTCAATTAGGATGGGGACGCCCGGGCGTAAATTGTTACGGGACCTGCACTGACTCGATCAGCGATTGATGGTCGAAAATAGCCGTCTCGCTTATGCAACCAGCTCGCACCCAATTTGCATACATTTCTTGTCAACGCTTGTATTGCGCGTCCGTTCTATTAGGATCTTTTCTGAGATCCTGAATATTCTAATAATAAAGAAAATTCCTAATAAGTTAAATATCTTAATAATATCTTAATGAAATATTAGGATTTTTTCTGAGATTCTATTATTATTTTACGAGATCATAAATTGAGGTTACGTTTTTTATTACGCATAAGCGAAAGATATCTACATATAATTTTTCAGAAAATAATATCTAACAATAAAATATGTAATAAAATAGTGTAAGCATCTACGAAAGCATTCTCAATTTTTATTAACGTAACTGTCGACAATAGATCTCTTGATGAATCTCGAGCCAATCTTCTTTTATACGGGACTTTTTCAGACCTCGTATAAACTTCTTTAGAGAAAGTGACGATCAAATGGTTTATAGGCATTATTCGCATGTCGAACTTATCGCGAAAGATCTTCGAAAGAAATTTCATCAGCGGCGCGGAAAATCGCGGTATGGATAGCGATGATCGATAGGAAGATCTCTGGAGCGGTTCGGGGTTACCGATTGTAGCGCGGAAAAGTTTTGGTCACCGTTGACGACCAGGATAATATACGGAAGCGCGACAAATACTAAAAATTGCAGCTCGCTAAAAAGCTCTAAGTGAAAAGTTCCCAAGCACTGCGGCCATCGTTGTCGTCGACGTCAACATCACCGTCGCGAAGTGGCCCAACGACACTCCCCACCACGTTACGAGAAAAACCATCGCCCCTTCGTTGCACTGAGGGTGAGACTCTGCCGTCACTGAATGAGGAACGCTGGGCGGTCCAGGGATAAATATAAACAACTCCACTTTGGAGACCGACCACGTCGTACGACATAATTTAATACGCAACGAGAAGTTTCGCGCTTAGACACACACACACACACACACACACACACACACACACACACACACACTCTCTCTCTCTCTCTCTCTCTCCCTCCTTCTCTCTCTTTCTCTCTCTTTCTCCAATGGTGAAGATTTGTATTAAGGTTAGTATCTATCCGGGAAACTTGGTTGTGGACAGTTCAAGCCACTCTCACCTCGTTTCCTACCCTTATAATTTGTTGCAACGACGAATCCACGACTAAATTAAATTATTCCCGAGGTATTTCTTTGCGCTACTGTCTGCCACGTTGTCTTTTTATTTCTTTGTAAATTAAAGCTATTGATAGTCGATACCATTATTTCCTTTGAACATTATCTGCAGCCTAAATATAATAATTTTAGAAAATGTGATCTTTTGTGTCTAATAATGCATTGTAATTTGCTGTGTTTTTCAAGATACGTATGGGTATCGGTTTTATTAAATTGATTATCAATTTAATTATACATTATATGATGGTACTATTCCAGCTTCAGCTTGAAACTGCGTTTCAAGACCGACAGTATTTGGCGCGTAGTTTGCTAAGTGGAAATTCTACATATAAACTAACGCGAAAAATATTACTAGGCACAAAGAATACAGCCAGATCATATATTGGCACATTTTCTATTTACTTAATTGTTATCTTCAGTCATGTTTCACTTATTATGATCAATAATTTTATTTACAGTGTTTATATTAAAATTTGGAAATTTAATTTGATAAGAAGTCAATGTACAGATCAATTTTCGACCTGTACAGTTTTAATGAGATGTATCTAATATTTCGCGCGTTCAAAGATATCATTATTCTTTTCTTCTAAAAAGCATTTATATGTATAATTATTAACCAATGAAAATTGATGTCAATGTATTTTACAAAAGTGTAGAAATTTTGAAATTATCAAACACAAAACAATATTAACGTCCCTTTATTATAGCGTATTGATTTAGTTTTCATATATTTTGCACCTCATAATCAGTCTATGAATAACGAAAAATTTTCTCTGCTCGATCATTTTATCGATAATACGATTTAGCAATGGATAGTAATTTAACATACCTAATAAACTGTATAAAGCCGCCGGGCGCGCAATAACAATTACAACAACGATGTACCGGCGCGGCAGTTTCGGTTCAGAACTTCGAACCGTAAGCTCGTTGAAAACTGCCGCGGCGTGGCTCATGATCGGTAATGCATATTATACCGCGTGCATTTACATACATATGTAAATATGTATACACGCACGTACAACGCGTACGTATGACTTTGTAGGCGTCTATTATGCAAATACATATGCATGAATACGACGCATGCGAAATACACTGTCTCGCGTGCTAGTGAGAAAATGTATGGACTCGCTATTCACCGTGGTATTCGCTGTCGTATCCGCGATAGTTATACTTCTTCGAAATTCATTGAGCTCGCGGGATGATCGTATTCTCTCTTTCGCGGTATCTCCTTTCAGGGAACGGAAGAAGAGGGGGGGGGGGACCGACTGCATCCCAAATGCGATTGCTCCATCAAATTTATGCCGTCCGTGTCTTGGCCCATTATTAACTTTGTTTTAAAAATCGCGCGAACCCTACGCTCGGAGAATGTCGGTGATGGTTAACGATCTTTTTGGTCGATCGTGGCGGTGCTTAAAAAAAAAGCTTCAAATTAATGGCTCTACGTGCTTAAACGCCAGTAAAGAAAAATGACGGCGCGTCCTCTTTCCCTCTCTCGCCGTCTCGTCGTCGCTTCTTTTCGTCTCGTCCGCATTTGCTCGTTATGCTCGTCGGTCCGTGGCGTCGGAACCACGAGCGAGTTCCCTAAAAAAAAAGAGCGACGAGAAAAAAATAATAAGAATTAGGCCTTGCCGCCATCGCTGTCCGCCTTGTTGTTATTTTACCGAGTTGGCTCGGCGAAATGAAGAATAACAGGTCTAAAGGGATACAAAGTGAAGACACAAGTATTGAACATTATGCTCAATTACAAAATAGTGTGTATTTTGCGAAATGGAAGCCGAATGTGATCCGAGCGTCCAAGGAAGGCCGGAATCGCTTTTCTCGCGTATTAGAGAACAGAAAGAAGTTTAGTCACTTCAGGAAGTGGAAAATCGTCCGAGGGAACTCTACTTACGTATGCCAAGTTTAAATTGTGGCAGTTTCTTTTATCGTCCTCGTAACCGTTAAAGGAGCGGTGGTTTCGCGCGAGGGTGACGCTTTTTCACTTTTCTTCTCTCCGCCCTCTTGTTCCTTGCGTTTCGCAAGGTTTCTTCCCTGAATAGTGGTTTGTTCAAGGAAGACGGCCCGAGACAGAATCTATATTCTCGTAAATCTTTATTTTGCTACGTATGGGCGTATTTTTACGCACAAAAACCAATACTTTCGCAGAAAAAGGAAGGGAAGAAATAAAAATGGTGATTTGATAAAATGTAATACCGTAGATCTTGAATGGCGAGTACTAAATGAGTATATATTGAAAATGTTAAAAAATACAAGGTATTATTACCGCTATCGATTGTTCGTCAAAACATCAAGCGACGCATTTTATCTATTTCTTGTATGCGCTTTCGAAGACTGCGAGTTTCCATCTACTTTGGTGGAAACGAAGAATAACAACTCTGGAAAAAGCTCTCTCTTTCTCTTTACGACGGCGCTGATCCGTGCGCGAACAAATGTTCGGTATATTAGTACGACGAAATGAGTTGTGCAAGTGTTTCACCTCGCGTAAGATCGAGTGCCGTAAAACAAATGGCAAACTACGGATTGCCGACGCATTTCCGCCCCCGCCTCCGCCGCCTGCCTCCGACGACGAGTACTTTTCCATCTGCACGCTGAAAGTCTCGAAGTGATATTACCCCACGCGAAATAAAGTGTCGGGTGTGCTACGAGCGACGGTCAAGTATCGGAACGAGGTAGCAAGATGACGGAGAATCTTAGCGCTTTTACGCCAAGGAACACGTCTTTTTTTCACTGCGAACTTTCGCACATATCGCATATACACCCTTTCTCCGCGTTTGCAGGGACACGTTTTATTTTACGATTTTAAATCTTTTTTTTAGCACTCTGTCTGCAATATTTTTAATTAGAATAATAAATGAAGTATAATTTCTCTTATGGATACTCCCGTATTATAGAAAACACCTGTGTGTGTGTTTCTATGGAAACATTATGACTTTGGCGTACATCGGAAAAGAGAGAATGAAAAAGGAGGAGAGTGAGAAATCGTGTCGCATGTGGTTCGATCGCATGACCACGGGCAATTGCTCTTCCACAATTTGAAGCTTATCGACCTGACATGGGCCAAGTTTCGATATACAACGACTGCCCCGTTCTCCGTCAGCTAACAAAGGGAATTTTATCTCGTAGCGATTTAATTGCTCGCCGTACGTGGAGCCTCTTTTTCCCTGTTCCAGTTAATTCGAAGTTTGCGCGAGGGTGGGCAAACGCGGCAGGAGGAGGCAGAGACGGTGGAAAGGACCTTAAATGCAAGACGAATTTAGGTAGATTTAAATTTAACACGGTTAACGACCTTACGGCGCACTTTGCTACCCTCGAGGCTGCTTTACGTTCCGTTATCTCTCTCTCTCTCTCCCCCCTCTTTTTCTCTCTTTGTCCGTCTCTCTCGTTCATATGCAAGTGCACACTTGCGCGCATCGCATTTTCTAGGGGCTCACGCCCCATAGAATTTATACGGTCTTCCGCATCAGCACTTTGGGACATTTTGCAGATTAGGACATTTCGCGAGCGACGTATTCGCCAAGGCGAAACGAAACAGTAGCTACTTTGGATTCATTAAAGAGACCCTCTTCGTTTCGCGTACGGGTGAGGCAACCCCGCCGCGACACCCCGATTTTCCCCGAGCGAAGAGGGGGTTTGTGAGGCGTGTGGAACGCTGTTTGGATTACCCTCTCGTCGAGCACGTTTGATTGCTCTTTATCATTAATTATTCCGCCATTTAACGTGCGACATTGAATTTTCAGAAAATATTCCCAGACCCTTTTCCGATTGCGCAAGGGTTAAATAATTCTTATTGCGTAAAACACGATTTATTAGACTCACGTCTCATAGGATTGATCGTGATTCCTCAACCCTTCGCCTCCATTGCGTAATTTAATTAAAATCAGGTCGTTCGAAAATATGGTCGAGCTGTGAAACGTTATAGACGACATAAACGTCATTTGCGTTCCTACTCGCCATTGAACAGAGAATGCCAAGAGAGATAGCGAATCAAACGGCCGCGACGGTAACGAAATTCGGCAAAGAGAAATTGCTTTCGAAAATGAGTGTGTCGTTATAACACAAAGGGTTGGAAAGAAGTTCTCTTCGCAAGAAGGAACAACCGGATGAAGAAAGGCATATTACGGTTACTATGTATCTTTTGTAATTATTTTTCTGCACACCTTTCTCCGGAGATATTGTCGATTTTCATGTTTATTATATTCATTATTTTTTATATTTACCGCTTAAGCTGGACAACAAGAATTTAAAGACATTGTGACGCATCGGGTGGCTGCATGACCAACCAGGTAGTGGGTTAAAATTTTAATCAAGACTTTTATGTGACCAGCACCGTGGCGCCGCGCGGCGCCCTGATGTCGAAGTCTGAGAGAGACAAAAGACCTATGGCAGAGAGAGAGCTGCTCCGCGTTCTACGATGCTGGTCCGTTGGCTGCTTCTTTTCGTCGTAAAATGCATATTGGATATTTTTACGACAACGGTAGGGAGAGCGCGCAAAGGCGATTAGCTGTTTTTAGAGACATCAGTTTCGAGGAGGGTGGATACTCCGCGTTTTTCGGATCAGGCGATTTCAACGTTGGGAAAAAACGGTCTCGCTTTTCCCCTCCTAAAGGTTAACCGTAACTTTGAGATTTTAATGCAGAAAAGCGGAAACGTACTTAACAATTTTTTTAATTTGATGAATGTTATAAGAAACTCGTTAAAGAAACAGGAATATTTTATACGAAACTTTATATGAGTTTTCAACTGGAAGTTTTATTAGCAAATTGAGAATTTAAAACATTTCAGATATTTATCAACTTATTATTGCTCTATTTTACTTGATGCAATTATTTTGAATCTAAATATTTTAGTTTGAAAGAAAATAAAAATGTCAACTAGCAATTTTAATTATTAGTCAACAAGAACGAGAGAAATAACGAATGAATGGGAAGAATACGCGGCGGACTCTGCGACATTTCACGATCGTCGTCCTCCCGATATTCTATCTCGGTCACATCTTGCATGACATCGCCATCGCGGCATCGAGTTTGTTTTACACGCCAGCTCGGCAGAACGTGACCACCCTCGAGTTACTAATATCAAAGCCCTTTATATGCGGTGATGAACAAAGGCACGGTGCGAGAGGAAAAAACGGTACGTGACAACGAGAAGTATCAGGGCTCGAAGGATTAACGCTTTATTACGAGGTCGGCTTTAAGTCGAAGTCTTTTAGTTATCCGGGCCAAAGACCGTTTCTTTTGTGCATCAAGTTTTTGCAAGGTACATCAAACTCGCGTTCTCGACTATAATTTTTCACATAAATACCAAGTATTGTATCGTGGGGTGAATTCGAGGCGCAAGGATTAAAGTTCGATAACTTTGAGCGAATACAATACTGTTAAGTGTACGCCTAAGAAGAAACTGTACCTTTACGCTTCGCGTGCCAAATCACGAATCCAAAACTGCCGTTTGCACGATAAAAGAAGAGCCCGTTTAAGTATTACATGAAGGAGCGCGTCCGTAATTGGGATACAGTGATCTAAGTGTATCGCTACCCCGTATTTCGAACATGATTTTGTAACTTTGATGTTCGCCTACAGTGTATAAAATAGGATCATATATGCGTGTGTTTTATGAAATTTCCAAGAATATACATTATACGCGACAGAGAAACTCGAAGAGCTGTTCCCTGAGCGCGTGCTATGAAACTGCAGGGTATTGTACATTCGATACTCCGTATCGTTTAATGAAATTCTATCGACGCGCAGAATGTTCGGAAAATATGAGCTGCGACAAGGCGAGAATTTAATATTCCGTAGGCGGTGGCCGGATTTGCAAATGTTACACTACCATCGGCGCCGTGCGAAAACGCCATGCGAACTTCTCCCGCTTGACATCCGAGAAACGCAACGGCGTGCAGAAATGCGTCTTATGGAAGACGATTCCGGAGAGATTTAAAATATTAGCTCGCACACGAAGTTCGAGGGTAATCCTCTTGCGAATCAGCGTCATTTTCCGGCTTGTCGCGTCCAGGCGGCTCCGACTTCGATTCGAAACTTTGATTATCGCGTTTTCATTCGGCATTCGGCGGCAAAGCGAAACCGTGACGCGGGAACTGTGAATCGCGCTCCTATAGTAGTCTGCCGTTCTTAATTATTCGCGCGAGAAAGCATCACCGCGAAATTATTGCCGCGGAACGCAACGTGCCGAGATGACACCGCCGCAGTTACGGTGGCGGGTAGATGCGCGGCGGGTGATACGAGAAACACGAGCCGACGCGACGCGGAAAGCGGTGTCTTGGCTTGGTGATGCTGTTTCCCCGGTATTATACTCGGCGTTATGCACCAACAATTCGGGCCGGGTTTAATCAACTGAGCATCGCACCCCAATTGTGCAGATGCCGTCGCGCGCTTGCCTCGCGTCGCGTCGCGTCGCGTCGCTCACAAGCACCGGGTTTCACAGCTTGTTTCGTGGATGGATTAAATTTTTGAGATACGCGTCACCTGCGTTGCTCTGCCAACGGCACAGGCATAATTGCACGCACCGACTGTCGAGATATTAATTATGGCGATGTCACGTAATTTGTTTGTTATGATATGGGTATTTACTGTGCCGTTTTTCGGTGCTCTCGCTGCTATTTGAACTTGTTGAGGGACAGTAAAAGGACAGTAAACACATGAAAATTTCTGTTGTCAGATTATTTTCAAACATTTTTACAATTAAAATATTTTTACATATTATATTACGGAAAAAGATGCTGGATTTTAAAGATTTATTATCTGCCACGACTGCCGCCTTTTCTTAATGAAATGGTTTTCATTTTGTTCTAACAAGCATATCCACTCTGTTATATTTTTTTATTGTGGCGAAAAAGGTCGTCGACAATAATCATTCTATAAAGTCGCTGGGATATAACCACGAATTGATAATGGATTCGTAAATCGAGATAGAATTCAATTTCGTTGCATATGGAATCCTTTTTTTATAACGAGTTGGATCACATCGAAGATGAAACTTGATGGACCGTGTATACCGCCAATACATCCAAAACGTCTTGTTTGGATGTTTTTTTTTATATTTCCATTTTTGTATATTCTTTTAATCATGCCGATGTATTATCGGCATCGCCAACTATAACGAGAAATGAAAGACACTTTTCTATCGCAGATGATAAGTAAGTAATGAAAGATTACACAAGATTAAATGCAGCATCAGCTTTAACGATCGAAGAGAGCACTCCCTGAGCAATTTTATTTTATTCTTCTGTTTTTAATTACCCTCCTGCGTTTCATCCTCGTTTCATTTGAGGGAGGTCAGATATTTCCGAGGATGATCACATTGTCAATTCTTACAATAGTATGAATCACGAATTTCTATTTTCCATGATTCGGCGAAGATGATAATGGACTGAAACGGTTGCAGAGATGCAATTCGGAGATACAATGAAGTCTCGAGATGAAAAGTCGAGGTTTATTATTTGGTCCTATTTTTCACACCTTTATCTTCGTATTTTATTATGTACCACGGCCTTTGCATTTCTTCTTCGTTCAATAATCCACGCATTTCACTAACTCTTACACACGCGAGTCTTGGATTTTCTTTTATACTCGCCGCTATTAGTCACTGCTTGCACAATCTCTCCCGCCCTTCTACATATATATTACATGCACAGCCTTTTTTATCTATCCCAATACTTTGCTTATTCAAAGATTTTTCCTTTTTTTGCGTTCTTTTGTAATTTTTGCCATACTGTGGGAAGAAATTCTATTCAATGTGTTATATCTGATGATGTATTTTTACGCATTTTTTTCACGATTAATTCAGTATTGCATTATTTTACATTCTGAGTATAGGACATTATTCATTTATAACTGATATTGCATTTTCTATAGAGATTCCGCAGAAAATGAAAATACCTATTGTTGTATTATAATAACTACACACAGCTAAATACATTTCTCCCTTATATAACGTATTCCTATATTTTGGAAAATAAATCTTGTAGCTTTTAAAACGTAGAAACTAGTTTAGATTGAAAACCATAATTTGCTTCTCATCACGAAGAGTTCCAAGATCAATCATCGAGGAAGACAAGATATAATTTCTACCCACCTACGGTACGTTAAGTACTTTTAGACAAAGCAATGAATTAGTTGGGTTGTAGAAAAATAAAAGAAGAACCGATCTCGCAGAGGGAAAAGTTATCATCCATCTTTACCGCGAGGACAGCATAATTATAGATTTTTAATCAGCCGATTGAAATGCAAATATCTGCCTATAGCGAAGGTTGGTTCGTAATGCTAGGATGAAATTGTCGAGACAGAGAGGGAGAGAGAGAAGGGTGGGAGGGAGGGGAGAAAGATAGAGAGAGAAGAGAAGGCATGAAATCCGTAATGCCGACATAAACTTTCAGCAGGGAGAGAGGAACGAAATCAATACTTCAATATCCGCAGTAATAGCAGCCGGAGTTAACAAGGGTCTGATTGAGCCGGAGTTTGCTCGCGAGTTAGCGATGTTTCGAGTCTCACGATCCGAGGAATCGGATTTATACGCCATTGTACCTGCTCGTTTGTCCCTTGCGGGGAATACCGTATTGCTTGTCCTCTCTGTCGTTCTCGTACTTTTGTTGCGGCAAAACGTCGCGTCGCGTCACGTCGAATTTGCGCGATCGACGAAAATATCGATCGACGAAAAATACGCCAAGTCGAGGACTGGCTGCTCTTACATCGATTTATTTAGCACACCTGCAGCGCTATACAACGGTGTGCTTCCAGCTTGAGTTTAATGCACGCTCGACACGTCCCGTGTTTGTTTGCAAAACAGTATTTGCGAGCACCACGGATCGCCGGATCGGCGAGTTAATTCGGTCGATAATCCTTCCCTCGTTTCTTCCGTCAGTAAGGAAAAACAACCAAAGGGACATTGGCGAAGTTTCTGATTAATGGAAGGGTCTTTTGTGCTTTTTGTAGTTCGAAGCAAATAAGTGATCCATTGTGAGTAGCTTGCGAGATGGAAGTCGAATTGGGAATACAGACAAAGCAAAAGCTATGGACCGAAACGGCTCGTCAGTTCATTATCGTCTTTGTAGCCCATATCCGATAAGTCCAAGCGAATAGCAGAACGACTCAGCGCATCCTTCAGCATTGATCCACTCCCGCTTTTGGAGATACAAAAACATTTTTAATATTTGATAGTAGTATTCTGGCACTGACCGACATATATCCGGGAATCTTCTGAGGTGCTCGCGTTTCGTCCGTACAGATGCGGAAATAAATCTTCTTTTCTGCGTGGAAGAGAACTCCGCGACTCGGACTATTTTCAAAAGGATAGACGGGATATTTTTACAGAGCTCTTTTGTAGAGCAAGATATAATTTCCCCGTTATCTTGTGTAAGAAGCTATTTTTCCATAAAGTAGTATATATACCTACAGTAGTATACTTTGGACATACCTTTCAAAAGCCAAGTTCATTATTGAACTGTATATGTTTCGCGTGTAGTATTTTTCCCCGAGTTTATAATACTTTGTTGCAGCAAATAATTCGGTCACTCGCTGTTTTTATCAAACGCAGTGACCAAACGCAGTGACCAAACGCAGCAGCTAGCCGCGCCATCGGAATTCCGGTTAATTATTCGCTTCACTACCTCACCGTATATGCTATGCGGAACCGTAATGCGAGAACCGTATATGCTATACGAACGAATGACGGCGGGCGCTCGGTTCTTTTCGTTGTTTTCGGATGGGCGATCCGGCGTAACTATGCCCTATTCGTTATGCGTCGCCGTAAGTCTCTCTTGCCGGACAGCGGCGCTTAATCGCGCGCAAAACGCTCTCGCATGCCGGGGAATAAACGATGCGAGACCTCGGGTTTACGAGCGTCGGCAATAAAATCCGCCGCTGGGAAGTAGAAAAATCGAGAGCAAACTAAGGTCATCGTCTCTCACGCGCCGCTGCTTATTTGCATACCTGTTTACGGAGTCGCTATGTGCAAACACACGGCTCGGTGTGACGCGTGACGGCTCAATTATACTGAAATTACCCCAGATTTTGCGCGCGAGTCTCGTGGCGACTTACCACGAAGCGAAAGGGTGCGCGCTAATTATGGTAACGTGACGAGTCAGGCGAGTATTTTAACGGCTGATGTCTATAATAGATACGAAAGTTAAGAGAATTGATAAGAAAAATTAATCCTTGCAATGCAGCGACCAAAAAATCTTATTTACTAAACAGTCGTCTTAATAAAATATACAAGAGATTTTACGTTACTATATTTTTTTATATTAGACTTTGCAGTATGTGTTTTACAATATATGGAAAACAAATATTAATTATACAGATCCTGTGACCATGTACATTTGATCTGCAGCTGTAACTGTGTCTAGTGATAATACGGAAAAATAATAAACACAGTGAAATTTTTCAGTAACTGCCTCTCAGTGCCATATCAACTTCAGAAAAAGAACTGTGGCTTGCATTATTGTTAAGTCATTTAACTACCAACTCAGCTCGTTTTTTTTTTCTAAACACTTTTTACATTTATCCGGCCAATCTGGTCAATACAGCAGATCTGAACTGATGATTCCACCTCGCGGCTTCGCGATCGTTCAAAGATAATAGGATTGCCGGCACACTTCCGTGAGCTTAGAATCTTGCGACCCCGAAGAATTTCCTCTCGAATCCACCCCCATCGTATTAATACAAATGCGCAAGTTGGCGGGAGAGAGATGGTTGGGATGTACGGAAAAGGTGCACTAGAGGATAAACGCGCTAGAGTCTGAGGAAATTGCATTCCCCGCATCAATCTCTGTCGTGAGGGGGGCCAGGGAAGGGTGCGGGGAAGGGACAGGGTAGTTGCTCGTGAAACGACGACCGGGGGCGAAGACGGGGAAAGGGCCTTTGGAATTTTTCAATATACCTATGCCGTAGCGCATTGCCCTCCCTCTCTCTCTCTCTCACTCTTTCTCTCTTTCTCTCTCTCTCTCTTTTATCTCTCTCCTTCTCTCTCGTATTGTTTCACATAATTACGGGTACGAGAAAAACTAGCAGCCGTAGCACGCTTCGGAATCGCCGGAAAGATTTCGTTTTTCTGGATCGATGACTGCACACTCGATTCCGCGTGCCTGCCGTTTGTTCAAAAGAACGGCGCGAAATGCTGCGAAAAGCTTCGTTCGAGTTTGTCCGTGCTTTATCCCCTCATGATACAACAGCTCTTTCTTTTTTTCACTCTTTTTTGCGACTTATCTGTCTTTTTCGAAATATCCGTCAATTTCGGGAAAAAATGTGAGACCAACAGAGATTGGATATGACGAAGTCACGCAACTACATCAAACACGTAATGCGTCGGGGCGACAGCGAAATGTAAAATCGAAATGAATACCGAATATCGGTGAATCCGGAGTGTTCCGTTAATTAACGGTCTTTGAGCAACGGAATTACTATTGATGAGCTCTCGCGGATCCCCGTGATGGAAGCGTCGATGCGACCGCAGTCTCTACTAATATTGATCGACGAGCATGGCTCTTGCAATACACCTCTACCTTTCGACGGAATAACGATTGATTCATAGTTTTATTTATACGAGCATGCTTTCCTGCGATATTACAGACAAATTCCTAGCGAACTTTTAATACTTCTTTCGAGACATACATTATTTATAACCAGGAGGTAGATATACTGGCGGTTTTCCACGATATTCCATTCGACGTCATTCGTTTCACCTGCAAAAAAAACAGCGGGGTTTCTCGGCCACGAAGAATAGGGAGCGGTGCAGAAATTAAAAAGGCACGAAAGCGTGAATAGGCAAACGCGACGATAGGTCACGACGACGGGACTCGAAGAAACGGGCGGAATAGCTCTGCAATATGCGCGCGGCGAGCCGGAGGGTGCACCGGAGTTCAATATCGGCACGTACACACGCGCGCGAGTGCGTCACGCACGCGATCACACGACATCGACGTGAGTGCGAACAGAAGGCGGGCCGAGAGTCTCGGTTTGCTTTTATTGTAATATGTGTCGCGACGATTATTGAAAAGCGCGAGAAAGTGTTTTCTCGCGGCGGGGGACGCGCCACTGTGCTGTTCTCCAATCGCGACCACTCTGACCGAGAAGTTATTGGCTGTGTTTCTTCTTAACGCCATCCAATATCAAAGTTAATATTGCCGCCAACAACTCCTTGAACCCCCACCGCCACCGCGCCACGGCACCGCCGCCGTCGCACCCTTCCCGGGCCGCGTGATTAGGCGAGGTCCGCTCTCGAGTTTCTCGCTCCCAAAGCTCCCGCCCCTGGGGTAAAACTTCCGCGACTCCGTGATGTGTTACTATAACCCCGACGTGGGTGCAGGGGGAGGATCGGGGAGCGAGTTTTATCGGATATATTGGGAAATCTTCATCAGCCGCGTGGGAGCTTAAGAGTCTCGTGGCTTCGAGGGTCGACTTCGTAACCGCCGCCGGTATTACGTGCGAGTTATAAGTTACTGATTTTGTGTGTTCCGCAAATCGCCCCCGCGATGCCGATCCCCTCGCGAGAGAGATGTTGTGACAGGATTTCATTTTCTTCCTTTTTCTCCAAAATATGTCATTAAATATTGCTCTAATAATAATTGATATAATCTATAAAATGCAATATTTTATATAATTTGTTTGAAAATTGTATTTATATATTCTATCGCGACCACAAGAAATGAATAATGCATGCTTATCGAAGATTAGTACTGTCGCAAATAATACGCGGAGGATAAATATGGTCTTCTTATGAATATCCATCACGTTTCATGAGAATTCTCCTTTATCAGCCTCATAAATGACCGTCGGTTTAAACTGACGGAAACTCCCGGGGGCGAAAAAGGGTGACGTATCACCATTCGTTGACGTGCCAGTTCGCGTTTCGCATACGGTAATTCCGATAACACCTCTAACGACACTTTTGTAATTTCGGCAAAACAATCCCCGGGGAACGAGAGAGAGAGAGAGAACGCGGCTCCGCTGCGGTTATAATGAGCAGCCATAAGCACGTAACGCAGCGTGAGGCCACACATACTTCCGCCGCCGCCGCAGCGGGGCCTTATGTTACGACTTACGTTAGGTACGTGCTTACGGCTTACCATTACGATCACGCGGCAGCTTAAGACGCGGCGGCTAAGCTAAGCACGACGGCACCGAGCACGTTTATCAACAAACAGTTCTTGCAACAGCCTGTTCCTAATAATCTCTCTAATTTATCAACCCTCTCGCGAAACGTGGGACAACTTTCGCTCGGAAATTTCTGGCGCTACGTGTTCCGATAAGTTATGCGCGCGTGCAACGGGACCGAGCGTGCCGTCCGTAAATCACGGCGTTACGTTCCACACATTAAGATGTAATTCGACTTGTGAGCAGTCGCACTGTAACCGTTTACGCTCGAGTGAAAAAAGATACCTTTGTCCTGCTATGTTTACCCGATTCGTCCGACAGTCTGCTATATCGTAACTAATTTGATAAGATTTATAATATAAAATACATTATCGTTTTAACGATGAACGGATGGTATTTTCTTATTGCAAATTTTGAGACGTAATAACGCAAATTTTCTACAATTCTTTCCATCTCTCTCTCTCTCTCTCTCTCGTAGTTTTTATCTTAGACGCGATACCGCCAGCTCATCAGAAACTCGTGATCTTCGTTATCGTTCTTCGCTTGGCGGAGTCTCGGACGAATAGCGAGAAAATGTTAAAACGTGGAAAGAGTCGGTGTCGCTTAGACCGAAGAAGGAACGGAGAAGTCTAGGAGAAGACTTTATCTAAACACGACGGGGTGTCGCGTGATGGATCACTGCCAGCGTACGGCTAGGCGGATTCAGCGGAGACCACACCGCGATCCTTCTCTACGAAGATCACTCGAATGCACTTCGGAGAGTTATCTAGCCGTGATAGCGATAACAACTTGCCGTGAGCGTACGAGCCTCGTTTCTTCGTCATTCTATGCGGCGCGCGCTCGCCTGCGGAAACTTTTCGCAGTAAAACTTAGATGTAGTCCCTGTAGGCATCTAGTTTCCAAAGAGGATTTCTCTTATGTCGACTTTGGGAGCTCGTTACGTGGTGAAGTAATGAGTAGACGTTTCAACTCGCCGTAAAGGATGATTCGCGTTTTCTTATGCTGGTTTCCCGGCTCTCTCTCTCTCTCTCTCTCTCTCTCTCTCTCTCTCTGTCTAACGCGTGTCTTGTTGAAATGATTTATCGATTATATCTGCACGATATTGCACAGCAGAGTTCGAGTACGCGTGGGTGCAGTTCTCTCGGAATGAAGAACTTCGTTAGAAAGAATGTGTATGCCTACTTTATTACAAGTCCGTTTGGAAATTGAAAAAGTTCCCGATATAACGGCACATATATAGACAATGCTCATTGCTGCAGCTCGCAAAGTTTAAATTGATTATACTTTCGACTTTGGGAAGATTCATTCGAGGACAAGTTGATAGTCTTGAATGAAACGTACAATGAGATAAGCCTCGCGTATGTTGTAACAATAAGATCGTAGACGAGGCCGGCCGGGAAAGAAAGTATTGTATTTGAGAGAACAATAGATTCCAAGATTGCCGCAGTGCCCGACGTTAACATTTGCTTCGATTCCGTTGAACGAGCGAATTCTCTAAAGAACGCAAAAGTAAATTCCAATTCCATGATCCACTATAATTGGATTAAATTTCTCAGTGCTTGTACGATTTTTTTTTCCCTTGCGTTATTGCGCGTAGTTATACATTTGCGTGGCTTTAAATTCTCGGCACACCGAGTGCCAGGCTTCTCGATATAGGAACTTTTAAAAATTATAACTCTGTACATCTCAACATAACGAAACAAAAATGCTAATCTTTGAATACGACTTATTCGCCAAAAGCAATATCATTCGGCGAGCAAAAGCTTCCTTTTCTCGCGCGATTGCTTTTGATCAATTCAGTCGATTGCCAGGATACACGCGCTGCTTTGATACTAAGGCCCGATGACTTATTCATCGTGTGCTTTTTGCCGAGTTTATACCATCTTTAACGACTAAGTAAGTGCGCAAAGCGAAAGAAAATGGTAGAAAATCCGAGACTCAGTCACGCTGCCACAGTTGCAAGATACAAGCTATCTTCTTTTAATTTCTTACTTCGTCCTTTTCTTCATTAATTGTAAGTGTAATTTTATAATAATTGCAATCCTATGAGATATTTTTTTAGATTATTTGAGAGGTTTTGTAAATTTTCCGATATGCTGCATTTTGAAATATAGTTTGTGTAATTTATGTTCTAAAGATTCACATATATTATTAAAACATTTACGAAAATTCTGTGAAGATACGAAAAGTTTAATAAAGAATAATTAATTCCTTTGATGCTCTTAAAATACCGAAAAGTTCCTGAGTATACATTTGGCTGTGAATGTTTATTGGGAATTGCATGCGGAGCGTCCAAAACATTGTTTCCATGAAATGAAACGGAAAGAAAGAAAATTCGCGCGCACAAACACACGCATGTTTCGGTGATCTCGCGCAAGAACATTACCGAATCGACGAAGCCCCAGACCATTTATTTAAAACCTACTCCGAGGATGGTAGGTAAGCGAAGGGGACCGCTGCTGGACCATTTCGGACTGACGTACGAGTATTACTCTGCGGCATAATTGCGCCGTAACTCAGTCGACGCCTCCCAGCGACTGTTCTAATAACGATGATACCGTGGGACGAGCTAGCCAAGGGAATTTTTAACTGCGGTGAATTTGGTTAGTACGCGATGTACGATCCCCTGGTTGGTTCCTCCACGCAGACGACGCAACCCTCCCACGCGATTCTCCCACCCTATTCCACCTTTTTGACAGAAAAAAAATCTAGAAAGTTTCGGAAAAGCGTCTCTCCCTTAATGGAAAGCAGAATGGTCCAAGTTCCGACCTTCTCGTAGAAATTATTACCACGCCAAGTTTGTGGACGCTCCTTTGCCGTTATGGAGGACCAAAAGTGGCCGGGACGAGGGCAGGGTGGTCTGGGTTAAAGGCCGGCCTGAGGAAAATAACGGCGATAAAAAGCCGATCGCTCTCGCGGACTATGCATTTCCTCTGCTTCCGCCAGTGCCTGTCTAACGTAGTGATTTATTGAGAGAGAGAGAAAGAGAGAAAAGGAAAGAGAGTCGACGATTGGATATCGATCATAGTAATTCTCATATATCCGTGAATGTCACGAATAGAGAGCGATGCTATACACACAACGAATCAGAATGATTCTTAATTTAGGATATTTTTTTATCGCTCTGGAACTGAATGCCGTAAGACGAGAGATTTGTTAAATGTGTTCGCTATTGAGTCACGGTCGCGAAATAAATGGACTGAAATGATCGCAAAATTTTCTTCTTCCGCATATTCCGTCGAACTTCAGTAATTCAGGAATTTTCGGAAAACATCTGTCGATGCCATCGATCAGGGCTCGCTTGTGTAACTGGGTCAACGGGTCTCTCCTAGTTTCACGATTTTGGTTGCGTTTCAGAAGATTCTTGAAAAGCCGTTACGCAAACAACGCGAAAGAAACTGGAAGAAGGACATTCTTTTATTTGCGTAGAAATTCGCGGAGACTTGGTGGATCTTTAATTAAGCTTAATCAATATTATGAATCTTTATAGAAATACCTTAGTAAGAGAAGAATAGGAGGAACGCAAGTTATTTGTCAATTTGTAAAATTTTACATTTCTCGTTTGTTAATCATTCTTAACGCTATATATCGGTAATAGAAATATATATTACATAATATACTTAAATTAAATTTACGCAAACGCATTGCTAAAGAAAACTGCAATTCAAGAATCTGCGACTTGTAAAAGCCTCATGATTTTGTGGCGATATAATCGCCATCGACATTCAACTTGGTCCGCGACAGCCTTCGAGGTACATTAATCTCTGCGGCTGCAATAGAGAGAGGAGGGGGATAAAGAGAAAAAGGAAGCGTATCAACGTGCGAGGAATGAAACTCGCGAGGACTGATCGATAAGACGAAGAAAAGAGAGAAAGAAAAAGAGAGAAAAAGAGAGAGAGAGAAACAGCTGCAAGGGTAGCGGCAGTAAGGAAAACTTTTGCTCGGCGCGGATGCAGGGTGTCGCAAAAAGAGACGTCACGTACGCGGCACCTGACTACCGCGCCAGGACGCATCCGGCACTATCGTCGTCGTCGTCGTCGTCGTCGTCGTGGTCGTCGTCGTCGTCGTCGTCGTCGTCGTCGTCGTCCCTCCTCCGAGGAGTCGTTTCCACCCCATCGAGATCATGAGGAAAGTACCGTCGCTAGCCGGGCTAATTCCGAGCCTCGTCTCCAAGTCCGTTCCCGTCCTCCATCCGTTTCCGCCGTTCGTTCGTAAAGTATCCTGCTACGTGACGTCGCATCGCGTACAGTTAGCGGCAGAAACGAGCGGCACCGCCCCGATGCTTCGACGAGCTGTCCTCTGCGTCGCTGGTCGTCGACGAAACAAACTGCCAAGAAGAATGCACGGACAAAAGCGTAACGAGGACGATCCCGCGCGACATTCGCCTCGAGGCGACGGACAGGCGAAATAGCCCTGCATCCTTTGCACTCTGGTAAAGGATCAAGGAGACACATTGCGAATGATGTTTTTGCACCCAAGTGAAGAAGACACGATAAAAGTGTTATTTATCTATTGTATTCGGACATTTTGCGAGATTTGGTGTTTTTTTAATTTTTTTATTTAAAGGGATAGCTCCTTGTTACGACATACTTATATCAAGAAGAACGAGCACGCCGAGACGGAAACGAAACGACGCATGATTTTACGTATTACACGAGTCCTTGAAACGAGAATATGAAATGTAATCTTACGGGGATTCCTTGCCGCGGTTTCGCCATCGGCTGAATGAATGCTGATTAGACTGCCAGACGCTTGCGCTTGCCCTAAATAAAGTTCGTTATCGCGCCGGTTCTTTAATATGAATGTCGATGAAAATGTAGAGAGAGATGGAGAAAGAGCGTTCCTTGCGCGCCCTTCTTCTTGTAACTCGTCTCCGACTGTAATGATGTTACCGGAGTTCAGAGACAGAGTTTATTCTCGCCGCGCCACCGGGAGGAGTACGTGGCAGCCGACGGAGGCAAGGTAAGGTAGGTAGGTAGGTAGGTATCTCCTTCCTGGAGCTTCTCCCGGTGTTTTATAAGCCTGATGAATGTGGATTAGACTTCTCGGGCGTTCCCATTCTCTTCAGCGCCGCTCGTTTTGTCCTTGCACGTCTGGTTTTCTTCTTTATCATCGTCTTCGCCTCTTCTCTCTTAACTTCTCCCTCCTCCTCCTCCTCTCCTCTCCTTCTTCTTCCCCCGTCTTCTTCTTACACGGAACTCCTTCAAGATTATGCAGATCCGACATCCTTGCCACTATTTTCTTGCGCCACCACGGCGAGAAGCTAATTTTTGCACTAACCGTTCGGTTCTGAAGATAAATGTTGGCTGGCGGCACTTCATTCTAAGGGAAAAACGATCGATCGCCGCCCCGTCGTATTTAGGTATTGAACGACTATCGAGAACGCTTTTAACCCAGGTTCTACGATCGTCCAGCAGATTTATGCATGGCCACGGGATAAAGAACCACCTTGGGTTTCACGTTGCGCTCGTGTTCTTACACTGATACAACGAAACGGTAATTTTCTAAAAAGAGAAAACGAGAGAATAGAAGATACAAAGATATCCTGGGGCTATGTGTATCGAGCGGCAAATAACATGGCCCGGAAATCCATAATCCACTACCGGACACTGTAGTCGGTACTCTCCACCGCGGAAATCCCTTGAAAATTCCGTTCGCTATAATCCGGAACAATTGGCGGAAAATGCTTGGGAAAATCAATTTACGGTTATAAACCGTCCGACAAAATCCGGGATAAATGCGCACGATAAAGCCGTACGGGGAGGACGATCTTCCACACACCATTGACGATCGCGGCGTAATTAGCGACGCGGCCGACGATCCCCAATCTTTTCATCCTTTCCCCTCGCTCGCTATTCTGTCCAGTCTTCCTTTCCCTCGCGGCAACCGTTCACTTCAATCTTTTCAGGAAATAACGAGGAGTCCGGCTATCCGGCCGGATGAAAAATGCTCCTTGAAACACGAAGTGGGCGACACCGGCAGATGCCGGTTAGAACGACTCTCGAGGCAGAAGACAGATGTCAAGCCGTTACGTGAGGTCCCGCTAACTACGTAATTACATCATTCCCAGCTCGCCGGACCGCTGTCTCTTTTGCATCTCGACTATCTCTCTCTCTCTCTCTCTCTTTCTCTCTCTCGGCTCCTGTCCTCCGCGCGTGTCTCGCGTCCGTCCGAGAAACGCTAAAATTACCAAATATTCAGGGCAGAATTGCTGACGCGTGTGCTCTCCGACTTGCCGCCGTTGTCGCGGACACGCCGCCTATGCGAGATTAAATGAAAATTTCGTTCGCGGAGGAGAATCGTCCCTCTCGGATTTGGGTGAATCTCAGATATGCGGTGAAATATGTTGGAGACACATATTTCGTTAGATATGTTTGTTCTTAAAATTATCGACAATCTCTTGCTAACTCGAGTTTGATTTTTTTGCTGAATAAGATTTGGCTAAATTTTACTATAAACCTCTTTTTTTTACCAAAAAGTCTATTTTTTATTATTTAAATGTTTTATTTCAATATATTTTTATATCACTACTGTTTTGTCTGCGTATGTTCTCCGTTTTCATCACGAAATCGTTAAGTACTACAAAAGTTTCTTTATGCGCGGCAAGCCTCTAATTACTTTGCGAAGAATTTTGCAACAATTATGCCTTCGCCTGGCAGAGACAACGATTATACGATCAAACAATTAAGTATGGTTACTTGCCAACGACTCATGCATACATGCATGAAGTGGCTAAGTGCTGGTCGTGTAATCATTAGCATAATGATTAGCATAATTAATGCCGTCGGGGGTTAGTTTACCGCGTTATCGTCAATAATTAATGCTGACTTATCTCCGGCGCGCGATGATAATATAGCGAGCATTAATTATAACCCGTAGTCTTAGGACGCGCGAGCGCGCAGTCGGTTGTCTAGTTCCAGGATCTTTCTGCGAGTCCCCGAAATTTCAGCGTAATTAAATTGCAAACGTTCACAACGACACGTTGGACAAAAAGCAACTGACACGATTAAAAATGTCGATCGCGATCGATCTCGTTAGTTAATCATTCGGAAATCAGCTTTATCATGCTTTTACTCGCCGAGGAAAGAAACGTAGACGGGATTGAGTGCCCCGGGATTGATTGCTCAACGACCGATGTTCAATGGCGAAGTTAAAATGAACATCTACGCCGGCAGGACCGGTTGACTTTTCCGGTTAATTAATTTACACACCGTGTGGCGAATTACCGTAGCGACGCGACGTGAGCGATGGCTCCTATCGTCGGGAGCCGATAGGATCCCGTGCTCCAGATGCTAATTGTTTGCCCACTTCGATTAATTAACCGGCCGTTTATCAATGAATAACTGTCGCCGATTGTAAAGTGTAATTAATTGGCCGCATGACGTAGCCGCCGCCACCGACCTGTTCGTAATTTCGTGGAATTGTCGGCTTTGCTCTCTCCCTCATTTTCTCTCTTGTCCACCCTTTCTCCAATCTCTCGCACATTCCCACCCTCTCTTGCTCTTTCTCTCTTTTCCTGTCTCTGTCTATTGGCAAAATTGCAGACAACTGTGCTTCGCAGTCGTTTCCGCGCGATAGCATCGATACCCAAAAGTTACGAGCGACGTCGCGCGATAAAATCGGCAAATTGTAATTGAAAAATCGCCGGCGCCTCTATTCCTACTAATTTATAAATTGTGTTGCTACCGCGCCATTGCCTTTAAGCTGATTAAAGCCATTAATCGTTGATAAAATTGTGTACGCTGTCATTTGGATTTTGCACCGCTCGCGTGCAAAATTCCTCAATATCTGATAAATCTTCATGCAAATATTTATGCGCATAAATGAAGCCGGTATTTAAAAACATATGCGAACACTCTAAGTACCTATTATACAAATAATTTATATATATTTCGTTGTTTAGTAACTTTAATAACTGCAAAATTCTTTATTCTAGCATTCTTGACATTGATCACATACACACACAATGGTTATCGACAGTTCATATAAAACTAATGCTCGAGCTTATTATTATAAAATACTGATCATTTATGAAAAATATTGACTCGATAAATATATATCGAATAATGCAGCGACCCAGGATATGAAATCGCGTGAAGTATAAATAACGCGCGCCAGCAAAGATATAACCGTAATTCTTGCTCGACGTAGATTCCGTTCCATCTCAGTCGCTTTAAAGGATTGATGCAAATAACGCAGACGCTTCGCTTCTCTGAAAATCCTCGCCAGGGAAATATTCCTAGTGAATTGAATGCTTCATCGTAGTATTATCATATACTCGCGCGTTTAATACCGGGAAGTTAACAACGGTTCTTCAAGAAGATTACAGAAAATGCATCGAGACACGCGATTAATGATTCTTCGTTGCGCGCTTTTGTGAAGATATATCTCAAAATCGCGATGTGACTGATTATCGCTGGAAGAAACCGCTTCGCTTTATGAATACATCTATAATATAACAATGCGTGCGGGCTTTCAGTTTTATCCGATCGTAGGAGAACTTCCGCCAATTTATCCGCCACTTCCGTATATTCAGGATGCCTGCATGACTCGCGAGAGACCGGAGATTCATAGGACAGACGTATCTGGCGGATGTTGAAGAGTACCTATGTCGTTGAGAAGAGCAACGCGGACGATAGTCGAGGCGGGCCACGGGATCTCGCAGTAATTAGGCAGGCTAATCACCCCCGGCCACGTTATCTTAATGGTCGCCGTTATGCCGTGACGTCGCGACTACCCCTTGTCTGTGCTGGTATAGTTTAATTGCTCCGATAGGTTTCGTGCCATCTCCCGGAGCAGAGAATATCAGACCGATGTCGATGGGTCGTCCGCAATGGGCGCGAGGCGTATCATCTTCCGGTTCCGGTCTGGTATCTGTTGCGAAAACAATTTTTGGACTGCGCCTGCATTAGGAATTCTGTCGCGTGTGCGACGTGAGTAGCGTTACAAAGATGAATCATGATTCGCTATCGTACGTGTCCAATACCGGATTCTTTCCAATTTTATTCGAAATCCTTCAGCACCAACAAGAACTAACTCTTTTGATATTACAAACGGTCAAAATTATACAAATGCAACATATAAGAATGATAACATTTGTATACGAATAATAATATACCTTGATTTTCTTGACTGTGGTTAATAACGATAAATAGATTATAAAATTGAACCAGATGCTCTGAGAAAATTACTGACAGTAAAATGTAATAATGGCTTATAAAAAAAGAATAAATATCTCTCTTAATAAATAAAGATTCAATATTGATATAATTAATAGAGCGTTATTGAATGCCAACGGATTTCATTGAACATTAAGACGTATCCGCTGACACGTAAAAACGACGCCGCTGTCTGCCGTTCATCGAGAGACCAACTCGCTTACACGTAAACGCAATTAACTCCGAGTCAAGTGAAACCAGGTCAAACGTAACGTTACGTCGGCACCATGCTGTAGCTAGATGTTCGAAGTTCCGTCGCAACGAATCACTATATCACTATATGCAAAGGAATTATCTACTAATTTACATTAATGTTGCGCTTTGTGTCTACGATAATAACCACATCCGACGATGCGCGGGAATGAAATAAGGGATAAAATTATGCGCTAAAATTTTCACGGATTTTGATCGATGCAATTTGCATTTATTATTCATGATTTTTTATCGATTACTTCCTAAATGCACCAAAGTGACAGATTTATTTGACCGTTTAACTTGCGTAATAAAGCTATGAATACGAGATGGACACGAGTTTACGCTACAGGAAAGATTGGACAACGTTGATTAAATTCTATCGCGGATTGTTTCAAATTTCCATCTCATTATCACTGACATCCCCAGACCGGATCACTGCTTATTGAAACGGGCAATATCATTCAATCTCAGCTGGCATACGTTTGGTGCACCGTTTGTCAAATCACTTATTCTGGAAACTATTCTACCATTATTGATATTTTAATTTTCGAAAATATAAGCTCAATTGTTATCATAAAAAGGTAATCGTGAAATCAGAGAAGCACTGAAATATCAGTATTTCGGAGATTATCTATATAGAGAAACTAAGAAAAGTTGTAAGTCAGGAAGCAATTTCATTACTTCGTCTAGAATTGCTATCCAATTTAAAAGAAACTGCTATTTCTAAAGCGAATTATAGCCCACTGATATCGAAACGAATAGCAGACGAATAGCAAAGGCAAGCTCTTATTGGATTTTATCTCACGTGCGTCCTATGAATAGACATTAGAAAAGTTAGAAATTCGTAAACCCTAATGCTCTTTCCGATATTTGTACTCTACGTGCATACAGATTGTTCCAAAATTTACAAATTTCCTCTTGGCTACAAATACTAATTTTATTTTCTAGCAAAAATAATCAAACGATTAAAAAATTGTTAAGATGGTATCCAATTGGATTTTTGTTACAAGTATTTACAAATTAACTCTGCGGAAAGTTTGATTGACTTTTGATACAAACACGCGCTCCGTATAGCAGCGCGATTTTTGCATTGGTCGCATTTCTCTC
Source organism: Temnothorax nylanderi (assembly GCF_030848795.1). Lineage (NCBI taxonomy): Eukaryota > Metazoa > Arthropoda > Insecta > Hymenoptera > Formicidae > Temnothorax > Temnothorax nylanderi. The sequence continues at coordinate 1,661,609 of NW_027249075.1, forward strand.
GCGCACAGCGCAAGACAATTCCGTTGAATTTCGAGTCACATACGCCTCATGAATCGACATTTACGAAATTGCGAAATACAGAGAGGCCGCCTGTTTTACCTCGTTATGTGTTTGCAACTTACTTAGGAAAATAAACTGCATCGCTGGCGCGTACAGCAGACGACGCGCTCTTTTTGCCGTGTCGCGCAATTCCGGATGAATAAATAATTCGCGGAATTTTGAATCGTGATGCTTCTTACGGGAAGGCGTAACGCGAGATTCAGCAACACCGAGCATTAGCATTTGCGAAGTCGACCTTCGTGTTTGGTTTGTTCTTGTGGCATAAACGCACCTTTAAGTTTCTCATTTTGCAAAAAAAAAAAAGAAGAAAAAAGGATGGAAACTGGCGTAACTCGCGCAGAAATGCCTTCTGTTTTTTTTCCGGTGACATTTGCGCGCAGATGTCCGTCATAACCCGCAACCGTATTTTTCCGCGGCGCGACAGCGCGGCGTTTCGTAATAATAATTCTGGTGAAATTTAAACAAGAGATTTTATTTTCATTATGCGCCGGGCGTTGGAATGATTCGAAATGAAACACCGCACCCGCGGACTAGACCGTTTTATGAATATTAACAGCGCGACGGTATCGCAATGCTGACAAGCGCGCATCAACTTTCGACAATAATTTCGTTCATGTACGAATATCGACCGTAATTTCTCTTGACCCGCGAGAACCGTACGAATAAAACTTTATTTTTCCATTAATTCCAAAATTATTTCAATTACGCCGCGGAAAAGAAATGATTTCAATGCAAACAAATTTTCGAAGTGCACGTTTTATTTTACAATTCCAATATTTAAGGTCGGTTAGAACAGCGGACCGATGGCGCCATTTTCCTCTTTTTCTCTCAATTTCCCGCTGCTTCTCGAACGAATGTTCGGTTACCGTAAGTTTACCGTGGCAGGAAAAACAGAGAGCCAAAATCCAAATTGTGTCGGCAGAGCTTTACATCCCTCTGCCGAGAGTTAAATCTTCTTTTTCCGATTCCAACCAAGGTTCTTCGGAAAGAATCTTGTCTTTATCGCTCGCCCGCGCCTTTAAGTCGCACCGCTCTCTCGGAGCTACTTTAATGATCGAAATAATGATTGAATATTACGGTAACGGTATTTAACTTCTCCCGCGCGAGAGCGGGTCGCTAGAGATGAGAAAAGTTGAAATGGGAAATGGAATTGGATGCATAACCGCCTGCCCTGCCTGGAGTGGAGAACGCGACGAAAACTAGAGAGATTCAGGCGGACTCTCACACTCGCTACTTCCATCCTCGACGTAGCTTTTTCGTCCTCCACGTTTATACCCGTCGTCCCCTGCGCCGCGTTACGACCATAATCTGGCGCCCCCCTCACACCAATAATGTCACCCCACCGAAGGGGCGCGAGTAATTCTTTCGACTTGAACGTTAATTGAAGGCGTTGCCAGTGTGACACCGTAAAAGTTTTCGTATTACCGCCTACAGCGTTGTGAAAAACCTCTCGGAATTAATTTTCTAATGAGTTACGATTATCTGGCGAATACGTGGAGAGAATTTGGAGTAATTAGTTGTAGGAGCGGCTATTCTCCATCCCAGCTGCGTCATGCCGCTTCTTTTTTTTTTAATTATTTTTACTTTTCTCATCTACCGAGATTTGCACGGTAATTTCGTTGTATCTTCGAAACAGCGAATAGATCTTTCGACTTTAACGAAGGTTAATTGAAGGTGCTGTTAGCGCAAGGAGAAAGTTGCTTGATTTCCTTGCCGTGATTTTTTAACGAAGACACAGATCACAACCCGCGTTTATTAAAAATGACAGGCGAAGCATTATAGCGGTATCGCGCGCTAATATCATTAAATTTGCGTCTTCCACGGGCTTTTTTCTGATGTTTTATGGATAGAAGAGAAATAAATATTCGAACTTCTTAATTAAATTTTCGTCCGCAAATCGTCTTTGTGTTAAGACATTAAATGTCTACGCTTATGATTGATCGTCGCAAAGCACGATTAATATTACGTAAATCCACCTCAAGACTTACGTGCAAGAACTTATAGCGTCAGGATCACTCGACGTATCACACTAAAACCATGATCGAGGATAGAACAGAAGCGGCTCAAAGGGCAAGAGTTGGACAGTCTATTCTGACTCGGGATTTAATCAGACGAGAACATATAACGATGATAAGTTAGATGTTCTCCTAACTTAATTAACTAACATGCGCTTAACATATAATCGGATATAGGTACTTTACATGAAAATATACTATTCAAAGTTATTTTTAATAAAAGAATACGATAACTTTTTTTCTCTATAGTTTGGGTATATTTTATAGACGATAACCTTTGTTTTATTTGTCTTGAAGCCAAAATTCGGTAAATAATCAAACGTTGTTATTTTATTAATTTAGAAATAGCTTCTCCAATGAAAGAAATAAAATAATAAAATAATAAAAAATGATACAATTGCCCGAATCGAAATTCGCGAATTTGAGATAAATTTTTGTTCGATGAGAATTCCTTAACGAAGGGATAACTTTATAAGTTTAAAAAAATCAACTTTTATAAGTTAATTCCACTTGTAGTCGAATATTAATTATCTACATGAGCCATGCGAAATCATTAAACGTCAATGTCTTCAGTAAACCTCGAAGAGGAGGCCCCCCGTCCCTATATCCCTATGTCCCATCGGTCCTAAAAGTTCACGGAGATTATCCTAAACCGGGATTATGGCCGTCGATATATGACTTACCAGCGTCACATCCGTTCCCCTGCGGATAGCATCAATTATTTTCACATTTAAAAGATCGTAGGAGATCGTTATTATCAAATAGACTTTCCTCAAAGCCGTTATTATTATCATGCTCGAATCGGGTAGTTACTAATTAATAATGTCGCATTACATCACTAATTTCGTATCCTAAGCATATTAAAATTATGCACACAATTTTTGTCGTTCAGTTTTATTAATTTATTATACGCTTTTTCCGCGCGAAAGAGTACATTGTAAATTTCTGTAGTAAAGATTCCTGTGATGAATTAACGCTGTTTGTCAATGTATATCTAATTGTCTATTTGCCGTAAATATTCCTATTTTAATTTTAGGCTCAATTCATAAAACAGTTAATATTGGAAATCAAGAAGATGAAAAGCATCGTCTGATTGAATTTTTTGAAAAAAAAAATCAGTTTCAAGAAATATAACTGGTTTTACAACTTCACGGAAAAAAAGATTAGCTACTATAGCTAAAATAAGTCGTAATATATGGATAACTAACATTTTTTGCAGCGAGAACAAAAGGTTTTGCTACTATTGCTAAACTTTAGCTCTCGCTGCAAAAAATATAGCTCTTGCTGCAAAAAAATTAGTTATCCCTATTTTACGACTAAATTTAGCTAAATTTTTTTCCGTGTTGCACATTATATTTCTCGCGCAATTACTACTTTCATAAATCTGTTCTGGTTTATTATTTTTCTTCGTTCCTCGCGTAACAGAGTCGTAAAATAAGTAGAAAGATATATATGTATATTTTTTAATATTCTCGTTGCAATGCGCGTTCTGTGTATCTATATTAGCAAGATTTAATGTGTTTTTTGCATATTAAATCATCTTAGCTCTCGTGAATTCGCGTGAAAAGTTTTTCTCGATTCTTAACAATTTGCAAGTATCGAATGGTCGTAAATCTCAACGTGGGGAAACGATAATCGCGAACCGCTCGTAAATCCAGTGGACCTCATTTTCCAGGTATCTATATCTACCATGAAATATGTTTTTCCATGGCCATTAACATGCTTCTAAGCAATCTGCGGCATAACATTTCTGCTGAAATATAGGGTAACATAAAAACACCTTTGAAAGCTCGAAACGTAATTTGTTTTTTACATAAAACCGTTCTATCCTGTTTACATTGATTTGAAACGCACTTTAAAAAATGCCTAAAAAGACAGGCCGAAAAAACCTCTGTTACGTTAATATTTTACTATGCAAATATTCTCATATGCGTAATATAAATTTTTATAATATTATACGTGATAATTTCATAGTGTAATTGATGTTTCCACGATAGTGCAAATATTTTCTTGGTTTTTCGATTCTGCCATAACGTGAACAAGGGGGAAAAAACGCGCGTTTGTGATTACTGTTTAAAAAGCAAGATATCGTTTTAATTGCTTCCAGTATTGGCCGGCGTTTACATTCGCTTTGACGCGAGTGTAACGCGGAAAAAAGAAAGATAAACGAGCTTTGGCTGACAGCCGGCTCAAAATTTCGTTTAAAAAGATCCAATTTAATTCCTGAAAATGCGTGGTTACGTGCGCGTAAGCCGACTATGTGGCGCGGCTTTCGGACGGATCTTTTCAAATTTACATCGACGTATTAAATCACATTGAATTATGCGCTATCACGTAATACCATGTGATCGTTTCGAGTTGCCATCGACGCGCCCGAATACGTCTGCATAAACGGTGTTGCACGATGAACGCGCTATTTAAAGCGTCGCATTTTGCAGAATTGTTGTAATAAAGAAATTAAATGTGAAAAGAAATTTATAATTTATTTTGCTGTAACGTTAACGACATTATAATGTACATTATATTGTACACATTTATTGCCTTGTTCTTAATTTTTTCAAAGATTGAAGTTTTTATTTATCGAGAGAAAGATGTGTAAATTTATTGTTAATTATTTCTACGTGGCTACATAAACAGTTATTGAAGATTTTTGTATGTTTGATCACAGATCTGAATTATCATTGATCGTGTGATAAATAATTTATATCTGTTATAAGTTATAAGAAGATATTAAATTCTGTTCACAGAATACATGTTTTCAAAAATACATACAAAAATTAAGTAACTAGCAAAAGAATGAAAAAAAAATCAGTGAAGCTTACACGTCTCCATAAATAAAGATTTCATTGATATGAAGAAATGGAATTCAAGTCTGTAATTGAATTTCGTTTGACTAGAAGTGAGTAAAAGGAAATGTCCTAGATGGAAAATATAAGGCACGTCGACATTGGCAGTAGTAAAAGTCGTTGTTACCCGTATATTACTCGTTTCAGCCGGTAATTATAAGGCAGTTAAATTGCGCAGCATATGTCGCAGGTAATCTTGTGGAAGGACGTTGCCGTGCATGGTAAGCGCGTATAGCACGGCGGGTTTCCGAATTGTCGCGGGAGTTTCTTGATCCCGAGGCTAGCTTCGATCCCGCCTGTTTGGCAGCATGCCAGACCTCGGTGGACCAGGAACCGGACGCGCCCGTGCATCAACGACCGATGTCGAGCCTTGTTTCGCCACGTGTCCAGAACTCGCGCGACTCACAAGGAGAATAAATTCTCCAACGGACTACGGTAACGATTGTGACGACGACGACGTATCCAAACGTCTCCGGCGAAACGCATAAATTAATTAATAAATCGAAGTAGTGTGCGATCAGGTCTCGCATTGTGAATACAAGTATACACGTAATCCGTTTGCGCGGGAGGATGATTTTTAAAAATCGCCGACCACTCACAGTGGCAGCCGGCCAAACTTTTTTCCTGAGAAAGGAACGTTCGTTGTTACAGCCGCCACGCATAAACTCCTCTTTACTTACGTCCGGCTGCTAAGAGAAACACGGTCGCGTGGCAGTTGCTCGGAAGCCTGTTCGTTTCCCTCGAAACAGAACGTCGCCAAAACTCGGGCGATTTAATGGTCCAAGACTCCGTTACATGTATCGCCGTTACTCTCCGCGCGCGAAACTTTTTCTTTACGGTGATCTACCTCGCCCTCGCCGAACTCTCGAAACATGCCCCATTTGGAAACCAAAGTGAGTTACCGGTTTCGGCAAAACTTCTCGGCGGAATCAGCAGACTTCTCTGCCTTCTTTATCCCTATCCTTGCGAATATTATTATCCTAAAGTACATTCGTAAATCGCTAACAATATAATAAACAATTAGACTTTCATTTCATCCGACTACAATTGGCAAATAATCATCGTGACGATTCGACCATTGGTTTTGGTCCCTTAATCGTCAAGACGATTAATCGAAAATGAGATGCTTATATATATAAGTATCAAAGATTATTAACGTCTTGACGATTAAGGGACTAAAACCAATGGTCGAATCGTCACGATGATTATTTGCCAATTGTAGTCGGATGAAATAAAAGTCTAATTGAATATTATTATCACTTAGAAATCTTTATGGTCATATTTATAATCATCTCGGCATCATAAGTTTGTTTCTTGGCGTCTCGACTAAATATGGCTAACATTTTATTTATACATGAGTATATATTTTATCTCGTTTATTTATCGGAGCATAAAGTATTTATATAAAGAGATGATTAAATTTTAAATGGTTAACTATTTCAATATCAATTACGTTAACGTCTGTAAGTAAAGCTTAATAAAATCGATTAATATTTTAATTGCGGATATATTTGTAAATTTCTTTTTTTCCAAAGTTATTACTTGCTATTAATGGTTCATTATTGAGTTCCGTCCGCTATACCTGAATTTTATTCGCGGCAATATTACCCACGAATACTACCAGTCACGTCTATTTTATTTCTCGACTTTTCGCCTCAGTGCTCCAGAACGACATCGATGCGCTACAGCTGAGCGAAACAGCTCCAATCGTTTTCGCGAAACACGATGGTACCCAAAGTTCTCCGATTTAATGTGCCTTGACTTCGTTACGTATTACTATTGTTGTACGCCATGGCCATTGCGCTCTTCGTTGGAGGCTGTAACAGTTGTTAACTTCGTGAAAGCGCGGCTTTTATTGTCGTTTGAAAACAGGCTTTGTTTCGAACTTACATTTTCTCTCGAGTGCATCAAGCATCCTTGAATAGCTAACACTTGTTCTCTCGTATCCATCGTTAAAGTATCTTAGTATTTACGATTACGATCGCGCACGCGCGACCGAATTACTTCAAGTTTTCTGCAAAGCAGTTTTTAATATTTTATCGTTATGTGCTTTTGAAGAAAAACGCGGTTATTCTCTGTAAATGTCTCAGACTTCTACAAATCAGATCTAGCTAAATTAATGAAAGACTTATTAAATAAATCAAACTGACTTGTCATAAATCAAGGATTAGATATTATAGTATTAAAAGAAAGGGATGGTTCTTTAAAAAACCAACGAACTACGCTTACATCGCCTTGAATTGGGATATTTGCGATATCGTGACAAGCGATTCACGAAAGAGAGGGCGAAAATTGTTGAGGGGGACAACTGCAGACAAGCGCGGAAGACGGGGAGCTGAGACAGTGCAGCGGCGGCGCGGCGGCGGCCTGGTAGCTTTGTCTTCGATGAACGGTAACTGGGGAAACGGTAACGTCCGACGGACAACAATGGGTTATTGTGTAAAGGTAGAGACGTGCTAGCACAGCGTCTCCGCTGATATACAACCCTGCCGGCGTGCAACTCTGGCTACGACACCGAGGAGCCATCCCGAAGGGCATCTAGGTTCGCCAACGGCTACGACGAAACCAGGCAGCATCTCGATGCAAGACAGAGAGAGAGAGAGAGAGAGAGAGAGAGAGAGAGAGAGAGAGAGAGAGAGAGAGCCCTAATTACCATGCTACATGGTTAATCTTCGAGATCCAGAATGGCGACGGGACTGGGAACAATGTTCGCTTCCCTCTCAGTCCACCCTCTCGCCCCGTTCATTCCGCTATCTCGCGATAGCTGTAACGTAAATGCTCCTTTACAGCAGCGAAGGACTACGACGACCTCGATTAGAGGTCCTATAGCTTTTCACCGGGGACAACTCAATGTTTCTGCGAATGTCGATACGACGCGTAGCGTAACTTCGTATTTAAAAGATTCAGCCTCTTAAAAAGGAAAATGTTGATTTTATATACTCGGTGTAATAATAATTCATGTATATGGGTGTGTATGTGTATATGAGTGTGTGTATATGTATATATATATATCACCTGCAACTTGGTGAGAACTGTTGGCGGAATTTTACGTACTACGTTTCATCTCTTCTCTTTATTTATGTTACTCTCTGCGGTCGGGACCAAAAGGGTTGCCGCACTCAACGAGTAATTATTCAAACAAGTGGTATTACCGTCTATCTCTCAGCTATTTCCACCTCTTTCGCCCCGCGTACCAAGGGCGAAATTGGTGGTGCGAAATATTCGGCTCGCCGGAAGACGTGGATACGGACTCGCGCGGAGATGTCTGCGCTATATAGAGCCAAACAGCGGTATACGCGTGATATAAAGTTAGGGGAAAATGACGGGAAAGGGGAGAGGAAGTAAGTTACAGTTATACCGGCTAACGTTGCGAATGAAGAGTTATGCCGAGCTCTCCTTGACTTACTGGCTGGCTCAGCAGGGATTAAAACGCCTCTAACACGAGGACCATCTTTATTCACCCTCCCGTGGGCCACCAACCCTATTGCGAAGCTTGTGGCGTTGGCTGGCATGATAATGCACATCGTCTAATTTCGCAAAGTCTCGCTCGCGCGAGCATACTCGATAACTCCTTTGCCTCCTCTAATGCCTACACAATTCGCGTCGAGTCAGAAAGCAATGTTTAATGTATATTTGTCGTGAGAAATGCCAATCAATTATAAAAAATTAAGGAACGCGATATTTTTTAATATAATATTTGTTTATTTTGCAAAACACACGCGCCGAAGAGTTAGATGATTTTACACTGTAAAATCATCGTTTTTCTTCTAATGACAAATAATTATAAAAGAAAATACTATTTTTAGAATTTAAAAGTAGTAGTGCAACGTAAATTCTATCCATTTTAGAAAATGGAATTTGAGAGCCTCACAAGCATATGTCGGACGGTCTTCTAACCCCCTTCGCGCCTGTGTTAGCCGATGGTAATTAGAGTAATCGCTAGTCCTGGTGATAATAAGAGGCATGCCGAGACAATCTTGCGGCTTGCACGCTCAGATTAACCCGACTGTGTTGCCCGTAGTGTGTCGGACTAAATTTTGAGGAAGCGACTTAGGGCGCAACGCCGGCACATACAGTTAGCAGAGCAATATACTTAATTGGACGCATTTTAGAGACGGAGAACCGTTAGCCACGGATTTAGAATTTATTGCACTGACCGTACTTTCCGTTAAGAATGTTATTTATATTGCGTATCCGCTATCCCCGTGGTATAATATACCAAATTAATAATTAATCCCACTTTTCGGCAAAAATAGTTTTTAAATGTTTGTACATATACATATATGTATATATATTACAATCATACAAAATTTTGAAGTATATACGTATACTATATAATGCACAAAGTGATACATATATTTATAAAATATTTTCAATAGTAATAGTTTCAGAATTTATATAACTAAAGCGACCGAAAGAATGTCTTCGACGGATTTAAGTTGCGTTCGGAAAACTGCAATAAGGCGATGCAAAATAATTACAGAGAGGCCGGCGCGTACGCGGGTGACGTACGCTTGAATACGTAACAAAGATGATGAATGCTTTCTGGTTTCCATTTCCTCGATTCCCGCCTCGCTGATACGCCGGTGCCGGCGCGCATTACCATAAAGCATTAATATGCCAGACTCCACAGAGGCTGTCTGCGAAAGTGGCGTCGGTATCTCCGTGGAACGGTGGAAGAACTTGAGACAGAAAGAGAGCCTGCCCGGCTGTGCTAGATACGCGCGGGCGGAGGATCCTTAAAAGACACATCCATCGGCAGTTTTTCACGCGCGGTACCTATCTGCCAGAGTATCTTACCAAGCCTGCGATATAAATGCATGCCAATGTCGCGTCTTTCGCGAGATGGAATGAATTTGTCAGCCGATCGTAGATATCGCTCGAAGAGTCGGTTCTCGCGTCCAAGACCTTCTCGTCCTGGATTGGATCTTTTCCGATCTCACCCATCGGGTGTCCATGAATGGAAAGGGGAAGATCGATCCGCGTGATAACGCGCGTCTCGAAGGATCAAAGATCAAGTAGAAAGCTTGGAGCGACGAAGAAGTACACACGGAAGACAATGACGATGGGATTCGGAAATATAGAGAGAACCGCGGAAAGCGGAGAGAACTAGCTACAGAAAGAAAGAGAAGGAGAGGGGAAGAGTGTGAGAGAAACTTGGCAGTGAAAACAGGATGAAGAAGAGACGAAAACGTGAGAATCGAAGAGACGAGAGGACAAACGCACACAGTAAAAAATAAAACGTAATTTTAACATTTTTTACAGAGTAGTCCCAGAAAGACCACTCTAAATTTCAAGTTAAAATGACTCATTCATCATGTGTTACTTGTTGACAAATTAAAAATGTTAATTAATTGACGCTATACTTTACATTTATATTTGTTCTTTTGACTTTATTTTTCAAGTTATATTAACACATGATATTAATTATTTTACAGATTTTATTTAAATTATGTGTAGATTTTACTTAAATTATGTGTAATAGAAACATTTAATTTTAATAAATTTAATTATTTTGTATGTCAAAGTTTACGATTATTTGAAAATTTACGTTTAACTTTTGTTTCTGTGTTAAAATAACTTTAAGACATGTTGATTTTTTAAAGTAATTGTGTTAAAAAAACTCAAAATAATATTTAATTTCTAAATGACATATATAAAGTGTTAAGTTATCACGTTGACATAAATGTAACACATGGAAATGTTAAGAAAAAAATAACATAGCTGTTGTATGTTAATTTTACATTGAAATAATAATCAAATCTTGGTAACACAAGAAAATTTTAACATATGGACCGCTATGTGCACACGTTTTTTTCTTGTGCAAGGAGCAGACGCGGAAGAAAGAAGTAGTCAGGGAAGCCTAATTTCGCAGTTTTTGTGTAAGAGTGCAAAGGCTGGCTCAATCTGACTCCGCATTGGCACGAATGAACTTGTCGATCGGAGAACGACTTGTTCCTGCCTTACTTATCGAGATGAAATCCCTCTCTTTCGTTATCATGGCTTCACTTGTAATCTCGAGTCGTGCATTTCGGCTTCCATTTCTGGAGAACACTGCCGCCGACTTGTACGTTTAGCGTTACGAGGTGCTCGCGAGTCGGTAACGGGAATGAAAAGTAATTGCGCGGAATGGGGTAACCGTTCGTTGAAGCGTTACGAGACCTCGTTCCAGATTTCCGAGCTCGGCCAAATTAAATCGATCGCATTAGCGAAACTCCCGGTCGATTTTCACATTAAGAAAATAGAGCGGCGCAATTCTTCATTGACACGTATAAAAATCTAAATGAACGGAAAAATGCCGTGAGTGGGTTAATTTGCGAGATCTCTCCAAAATTAGGCAGTGCATGTAAAGAGAAATTTTCGAATTTATTTATAGGTACATAGTACCCAATTAACTACATCAACACACATGGATTAATATTTTATAAACATATTGGATTATACAAATATTTCCCCTAATTAACTTAAGTTTGGAATTTTCTATTTTTTCTCCTCTATTCAAATTAAAAATTATTAAGTTGTATTTTAAAAATATATCTGTAAATTGATCAACGATTTATAGATGAAGCAAATAGAAGGAAAGGAGATATCCAGTATAACGCAAAACCCGATGGGATATTAGACTTTAGTGGTAGTACATCGATTTATCGACCATAATCCTTTCACGGCCGCGGATTGTCGACTTAGGATCATTCGGAGCTGTAATATCTCCGGTGGCCCGACCGCCGTAACAAACCTGTCCAAAAGAAATCCTCAGACGCCAAAATTCTGCGGCGGATACGCGAGATCCAATAATATCAGCGCGATATCTCTTAGTATTAGTGCAGCAATGTCGATCCAAGTATCCTGGCTACGGCCCAACCGACCATTGCCAGCAGAATAGAATTATTTTCTATCTTTCGTCCCGCGTTCTCGTCTCGCGACGAGAGAGAAACCGGCTTGAATTATGAACGCGAGTTTCGTTCTCACGAGACAGATCGGCCGCGTGAAGCCAGGCGATATCTCGGATTAATATATATCGAATTTATCGAGCAATATGAATCTAATGGATAGTAAGTAGATATTGCCGCGCTGGTTTCTACGGCTTGGACTCTAGATACGATAAAATTTGGACGATACGCGCGTCAAGGCGACTACGTTCGAATCTGGCGTGAGTCCAGGCGGCAATATCGAAAAGTGAGAACACGAATGGAAATAGAATTTTGTCATTTATTTGTGTGTGTTTTTTTTAAGACTAAATTAAAATTTAAATTATTATGTCCGTCATGTAAATTATTATCTTTATTGTTATATTTATCTTCCGTGATCACTGACGCTGACGTTAAGACTCAACTTCAAAGATTTTCATAGATAAATCAATGAATTCCGATAGTGTATTGTACGCGACACTTGTATACATCTGCGAGATATTCGATAAAATATTAACAATACGCAACAACACAAAGGGGGCTGGCGTGAATTCAAATGGTGATTTCGGGGGATATGGAATTGTTTTCTCTCGGCTATACGTCGTTCGTTTCGCGCTACGGGAAGCGATGTCGCGATGGGTGGCCATGCGTGACGCGGGCGAGAGAATGTCAAGCCAGGTGCATAAATCGTTCCGATACATTTGATTTCTCCTTCCTCCGTTCGCATTACAGTGGAACGCGCGCGCGATAACCGATCCGGCGTGGTCCCGGTTTCGAGCAAGTTGCTGCGGAACTGGATATCGCTGGTAGAAGATTCCGAATATGTCATCGAAACGGGAAAGGGTGGCTGCGCGTTGGAACCAGTCGGGATGGGACTCTGAAGAAGCCGCGAAAGAAGGCGCATAAATTCCGCGGCCTGTCTCCGGACCACGTCATTCACTGCGAATTAATTTTTTTTTGCCAATGACAATGTACGAAATAATGTACGAAACGTCATTGACATTTTCATCAATGAGGAATGTAATCCCATGATAATTGAAACATTGAAAATTTTGTGAACACTGTAATTTAAATAAGTAATTTTGTAACTCGCATATTGCGACTTGAGAGATTGAACTATATCGTATAAAAATATAGTGAGTGCTCTAACCATGACAGTTAGAAAGCATTCTCTGGTAGCACTATTATCCGTGTTAATTCAGTTTTGTTATAACTATGGCTTAGATCTCTTTCTATACGTAGTTCTCGACGCTTCAATTATTATATGCTGCGTATCTCGGCATCGCTGAAATGGGTCGTAAAAACAAGAGACAAATGCTTTTAGTGAAGATAAAAAGCGAAAGTGTTTGCTACAATTTCTTACAAAGCAAACACAGAGCACAAATATTAAAGTACTCGCTCTAATTGCATTGGTATATTTTCCCCGAAATATTTTCGTCGATAAATAAAAGTGCAAACATTCGTCGAGCTTTATTCATAAATTTATTTTCCGCTGTCGCTGAAAGGACAAAATGTTGTTCATATTTCCCGACAGCGTAAGCGTTGATTTTAAACACAATGTCAAAACGCAGTGCCGAAACGTTACGATTCCGTTCTCTGAAAATGCTAATTCGGAACTTTTCCGGCTGTGACTTCGCGCACCGCTTTCGGCAAAGGCGCTTCCGCATTCTCGTGCGGAAAGGCCGCCTAGTTTCGAAGTAGAACGCAGCTATTCCGCGTTGTCCCGCGTTCGCGGCGGAGAGAGACGCGTGATGATTTAGTTGACAGTTTTATGGAACGGCGTGTAGTACGATGTGGCAACGAAGATAAGTAGGGCGCGAATGAAAGGGCGCTCCGGCGCCCTATCCTCGTGCAGGCAGCAAATAAAGATCACCGCCATCTCCTAGCTTGGAGAATGCCAGGACTTGATGAATTTAGCTGCCGGCGACGACGACGCGGTGTTTCCGGCCCTCTTGCTTCCGGTTTCCCATGTTTAACACTCTCGTATGACACGGATAAGCGCGCGTTTCCGCTAAGATCAAGCCGAAGGTTTTACTAGTTCGGGCGATGTAGCTGCAGTAGGATTCTCGCGCATGTTCGTTGTTTTTTACTTTTTTTTATTAACATAAGTTTGTTACTTGGTAAAGATATCAAGTCAAATTTTATCATAAAAGTAGTCCATTTATTAAGTGCGATTATTTTTTAATAATATTCTGTGATTTTTCTAACTTACATGTTAAAATTTCTTTTAGTTTTGTCTAAGGAATAAGGTATCTAGCACATTTTTTATTTCCACATTAAGAATCGCAAGTATAAAATTCTTATATACTTAAAAAATATTATGCTTATACTTTAAAATATTCTTATACTTTAGAAACAAGCTACTATGTTGATATTTACTCGACCATTTGAATCTTTCTCATTTCAACGAAGATTGTTCGACCGCGAGGAGCGAGATTTTACTGGCTTTTATCTCGCAGCAATTTCTTTTCGGAAAAATTCCCTCTTTTCGAAGAAGTGCGCGGCACGAGAGGAAAGAAAAATCGATCCAAGGAGAATCCACCATCGGCGCGGCGGTGGGGTTGCTAATGAAAATAAGCAGGGTCGTCAGCTAATTGCACAAGACGGGTCGGCGGTACTCGTTAAGCGGTTCCACCTTAAAAATGTCCTGTTAAACGGCACATGGCCCGGTTCACTGCTGCGGTGGTATCAACGCGGGCACCATCGCTTGGAAACACGTCAGATTTACGAGGGCAGACGAAGTTAATTATCTAGCGGTATGCCGGCAAAATAATTACCGCCACAATTACGTCGAAGGATTTTAGTTTCTTTAACCAGAAATATCCAGGAATTTAATAAAATATTTGTTTCTGGTGCCCGCTGCACCATCGCACTAACTCACGATGAACGAGCCCCGATCGCCCTCGCAATAATTCCTTAATTAAATCACAGTATTTTGCGAACAATTTTTATCGGAATTCACAAAACTCTATTCACGCATGAAGATCTAATCCATGTGATATTCAATTAATAGTTGGAAGTTCTGACAATTGCAAAAAAAACCAATAAAACAATATTATTTTGATAATTAAATATGGATTCTTTAGAATTTTATATTTAACTCTATCGCAATTCTTAATATTACCTACTACACGTTTGCAGTATTCAACTCTCGATGAGTAGTACAGGTCTACCTATAGCGAGACAATCTTTTACTACTTGAACGACTCGAATATTTTATACCTCTACTCTACTGCAATTTTCTACTGCTTTACAATGTTAGTCATAATTTTTATATTAGTATAATTCGTTATGACCCAAGAAAACCCTGTCTCCAGTATTTTTTTTTTAATAACTTACAAGATCAAACAATGAAATTTTAATGTAATAGATAATGAATTTTTAATTAGGTAATGAGATAACAAAAAATCAGTGAATAAATTATGTCTATAGAAAATGCGCGATATAAGAAAAGAAATTCAAGGCAGAGGTTAAAAGAGACTCTGAACATCCCAGGGAAGTTAATGAAGCACGACGGTAGAATGAGAAAGCTGTATGCCGTGGATAATTAAACCGAAGGCGCTGTATCTGTCTACGTCTAACGGCCACTTGAGCGCAAATTGCAAGGACGTACGTCTGGCGTTCGCGCATCCTCCGAATAGTCGATTTGACATAACGGGCTCGTAAAACGGACGATTAAGCGAAGATTAACTTCTCGAGTCACGAAACGCGTTAGTCGCGGACAGGGGAAAACCAAAAACTATCGCTCCCTTCGTTTACTCTCGGTTTTCTCCGATCCCCTTTGCGTTTATGCCTATCGTGCTATACGAAATATCCCTACGGATAGCAATGAGATTTAAAGGATTCCATTAATAGGGTTACTCCGTTGTGTCATTATGGGGTCGTAACCGTTTCCTATGTTAGGTCTACCTTGTATATAGAATGTTGTTTTTGCTTCCAGGTGTTTTTTCTCAAATTTTATTAGCGCATTTGATAGATTTTATATGTATTGCAAAATAAATTTCTACGCAAGTAGGTAAGTAATAATGAAACTGATAATACGACAAGGCAAAACATTTTCAGTAATAGGCCCATATAGGCATTTCGTCGAGAAATGAAAAAGATTTAACATTCAAGATAATTAAATTGTATTTACTTCAAAATTTTTGTAAGGAATCGATGGAATTGAAAAAAAGTGAATGATTGCTCTGTTTTATAATATCCACTATTAAGAATGATTGAAGTCAGAAGGTTGATTATAAAAGTCCAAACGATTTTTAGTAATAAGTGAAATAATACTTGTTAGACGAAAAATCCTCTCGCTATCGTTCGTCTGATCTTATCATAATGTATCCCTGATGTTGATTTAGAATTAATGAAAACGCGCCTGAGAATGAAAAAAGAAAGAGATCGAAAGAGGATGCGACGCTAACTTTACGGTTTTGTAACACATACGATTGTTTGGCGCATAAAATGCCATAATTCAGAAAAATCGGGCGATTTTCTCGTCTGATCGTTGCGCCAAATTTTCACGAGCTCGACGAAGGCAAAGGGCGAGGAGGAAATGAAGGTGGCCGTACGTACCGAGGCAATTCGTCCCAAAATAGTTCTTTCTCCGGTCAGATCTTGTCCACGTAGAAGCACCGCAGAAGTAGACACATAAATTTCTCTATCTCCGCGCTCATTACAATTTTATCTTTGCCCCGTTTGATTTATTCCGAAAGTTTAGTAACTTTACCATTGTGTTCACGGACCGAGGAAGATTGCATTGTGCGCCGGGGTACCTAGGAGGGCAGCAAAAGGAGACCAAGTTTCGTGCACGATATGCTACCGAGTCGTAGGAATATTTCGTTGTGCCATGGTTTAGAACGTGTTTTTTTCCTCCGTCGACTCTTGGCTTGGCTTTAATTAAAATCTAAAAGGAGCCACGCACGTGGAAACTGCGAAATGCAAAACATTCCTCTTTAATGTTTAAAAATCACTAATTATGTTTGAAAAAACTGGAAGAAAATGTATTAAAAAAAAATATTTGTTTATCGTCAGGTATAAAAAGATTAAGTCGAGAAATAATTTCATACAAGTACAAGAAACATTTATTACGCATATTTTATTTTGATATAAAATAATAATATGAAAAAATTTGAGTTAAATCAGAATAGATTTTATCTTTTTTATGCACTTGTCTTAAAATAGTCAGTTTTTGACTTTTTAGTCAAAACCTGGCAACGAAGACTTACGTATTCGCATACATTGATTCGCAAGAAATATAACCGATAGTCGTTGGTACAAGCAGTGCAAATTATCTCTCGATTTGCTGACTCTAATTACTTGGCAATCACGTCGTTCGAGGTCGATACGACGCGCGACGTGATCGGCGAATACACGTAGGCTACAGAAGATTACGTCGATTATGGCTCGTAAACGCAACCGTAGTTCGCGGACCGCGCTTAAACTGACACGTCATCTTTAACGACCCCGCAGTCGTAAAAGCGTGTCACTGTTACTTTCCATCCGGCTCCCGGAACCCGACGAAACAATCCCTGTAAATCAGCGCCCGCTGTCCGTCCGAGCCTTTCTCTCAACCGACCGGCCCATTCGAATAGCACAATACTTCGTAAAATATGAATGCGAGAAGGGATTACGGTGAACGCAGGAGGAAAAGGGGATTCCGAGCTTGGTCCTGGCGAAGGTCGTCGATAGATCGTTGTACTTATTAATTATTACATCAAACTCCTAATTACTAGTCGCGTGTAACCATCTAATTATCGAAAGTAAATCTGGAAATTTACATTCGTATCCGTGAAAGAGAAATTTTTACTACATTGCTATATTATATTTTACTTTTTACTACATTACTATTGTATTTTATTTTTTTGTGTTGCAGGTAAGAGATATAATTAAACGATGATTTTGCGAAACGTCACTAACATCACATGCGGTAAGTTTTTTCTGATAATCAGCATCCGCCGATTATCTTGGATGAATTTCTGATACACGGTTTTCTTCGTCTACTTGCGAATCTCTCCCTATTCACATCACATACCCCCGGTTCACGTCGGTCGTTACTCTCGATCCTTCCCTGGAATCGTATGCATGTGCACGTCTACGAGCGACAAATCTAGGACACCATCTGTTGTTAGCGCGAGAGAAGTGGAGAGAAGGACGTCCGTGGCAGTGCCGCTGACATAATTATGATTAATTATAATACCCTACGCGCTGAATGCCAGACTACGGCGACACGCCGCCAAGTCGTACGTGCGCTCTAATGTAGTCAACCGATAAGATATTCTCCATCGAGATGACTGTGTCGCGGAAATCGCATTAGAAACGTAGCGGTGCACAATTGAGGTGCGTTTTTACGGCTGCGATGTTACATCCCTTTTTAGAAATGGTAATTATACTTCTTATTTTTCAATTGAAACGCTTATTTTGGACGGCACATTTACCGAAATGACAAATTTCACGAAAAGCTCAAAAAGGCTAGGCCGAAAAAAGATGCTGAGATATATACTGCAAGAAATAAGTAGGTCGCATTGATTTGAACGAAACACCGTAGCGCAGTAAAAATAATTTTTATAGGATGTATTTTTTAATATCGATAACGGCAGCACCGCGCGGAATGAATGATTTTGACCATGCCGATATCGAAAATACATGTGATCTACTCTCTATTTGCGTATCGTTATTGCGCATCACCAAAACCCGCGACCATTATCGTATACTCTATGAACCACAATTTATTAGCATGCCCCAAGCTCGTATACATTCCTACGCTATTTAAATCCATGCATTTATAACCCATATATTCACAGAGCGCTTATTAATTGAATAATAACGACTAGATATTTTCGCGATATCTCTTGCGCGCGTATTATCCGGGACCGTATTTCAATGGCGTTATCGCGCATTTCGAATTAATTTTCGCTCACGTACTTTCATTTCAAGAGATGTACGAGTTTCACGTACCTATTGATTTCTAAATCCGTCTTAGAATACAGTTTTACCTTTGCGTGTGTTGCAACTGGTGGTACCAGCATATTTAGACCTTTGATTAGAACGGGTCGCCAATTTACTGTTTCGAACTTCAATACGATTATCAACTGTTAATACCCGAGTTAAGTGGCTTTGGAATCTAACGTGGAAACTCAGTCTCGCCGCCCTCTCTGCATGCTAATCTCTATTGATTAATTTCATCGATCGATTACAGACTTACGAGAAATAATCTGCCGTATCGACTTTTAGCAAAATTTCGTCATTCACCTTTGTATTTAAATAATCTTAATAGTGGTTCAGTCAGATATGGTTATCAGTACTATATTTTATGTATTTAAATTTAGTGATACAAGAATCGTACTAAATAATTCAATGTTAAATTTTTATGTTAGAATCTCAAAAATGCATCATTTTTTTAAACTGAAAATTCTATGAAACTAATAGAAATTTATTAAATAAATATAAAATTTGATAAAATATTAAACAAGTATTTATTATGTATGGTGAAATAAAATTGTGAAATAAAATGTAAATAAAGTATAACGATAAACATATAAACAAACGTATAAACAAATAACGTATAAACAAGCAAAGATCGCGTATGTTTTTTTTAATAATTTCAAAAATTTGTGTTTTTTAATATTCAATGATTCACGCATTTTGTCTGTTACAATATAAGGAATAAAAGTTTAATTGCGCATTCAGAGAAACTACCGGCATTTATGAGACCTAGCCTAAACGCTTCAAGATTTTGCGAATAAGTGAGCTTTAAAGCGTCGCGTCATCCCTAATTACAAGACAAAGGAGCAAATGCTATAGATTAGCTCATTAGCAGAACGCTTGTCTCGTAATACAATTAATTCATCCCAAGGCAACGCCTCTCGCATGTATCTCACCCCGCGCCATAGCTCGTCTTTCGAGGAGAGTAGACGATAGCGAAGAGATCGATAAAGCGGACTCAAGGCAATTAAAATCGATCATTGTACCGACGTGTCTATTTCAGAACCGGGAGAACGTTGCACAATCTCGTGTTTTTATGGTACTGAATAATAACAAATTTTCTTGGTTGGATAACAGCCATCCGCGCGTCCGGCAGAGCTTGATTAATTAATCATGGACGAGCTGGCGCGCGAGCCCAACTATCTTCGAGTTATTACTCCTCATGTTCGATAATAAGAGTCTGATATTGCAGAGTGATTTATAGCTCGCACATTTGCTTGGCAAGAATCGTGGCTCTTAAAATTCAAATGACAGCGCGCGGACGAACGTCATATTCGGCAGCGAATGAAGCCAAGCGGCAACCGTTGTTTCCGCAGATATCACGCCGCATTGTTACGCGAATAGTAGCAACGTTCCGCAATTAGTCAGCGGTTGATGTACTCGTTTGCTTTAGTATTATTGCGCCCCGTACAATATCCGCCGCTCTCCTTTCGCCTGGCGCCGCACATCTCTCCCGATATTGCATTACTCCGCGCTTCCGAAACGCAACTTACCTCCCTCGCGGAGCTACTCCGCCGGATTACGAATCAACAAATTTCATCGAGTGTACCCACGCGCGGTAGCGTAATCCACTGTGCCGTGCAGAAACCGGCTGATGCCCGGCTGCCTTTTGATGTGCCACGGCAAAAGCCACCTAAGTGGATCTTTGTTACATTCTACCGCGTCACTGTCGACGTCCCCTGGAGCACTCTGGCATTTCGCCTTTGCCATAGATATTTGTACACTTGTAACTCTTTGAAAATGTATGAAATATAATCGGGTGAAAAATATATCCCAATAACTCTGTTATCGAAATCTAAGATAAAGTTAAAGGGGTTGTTTTAATTATTAAAATTAATTATTGTCTCGTAAATATTGACGTTTGGATGAACGAATAACTTTGAAGTGATAGCAACGAATATTTCCAATATGAATATTTCAACTGTACTCTCAAGAATAAATAGACGGAAATGTAAAGAAAAATCAACGATCACGCGCGCGTGAGTTTTAGTAACGAGCTATTTCGATGCTGCGCTAGACGTAATCGAAAGAGAATTCAAAGGGAATCGAGTCGATCAATTGAACGACAACTCCGTGAGAGGCTTAATTACCTGACGTTAGCGAAAATCTCAATTTAACTGTTATTTTTCCGGCTTGTCGTTTATCTTGCCGCGGTTCTTCCGGCGAGCTCGGCCCTTAATATTCCCGGTCGTGTAGAGGCGAAGGAACGTTTACGGCGCCATAGGTATTCCGGGATGCTTTTTTAAGTCCGAACATTAAAAACATCGTTAGCCCGTTCCGTGAGGAGGGTCGGCTGAAGAGTGTGGAGAGAGAGAGGGGCCGGTTGGGAATGTAATTAAGTGCGGTTCAAGATTTACTGCCGCTGCCTCGTAGACCCGTAGCCGCCGAAGAGAGCGGCGTAGTCCCAGCAGCGGCAGACTCTCTCTCGAGTGTCCTTTTAAACGTTAGGTTATGAATTTAGCGAAGCACGCGCGATGATAGAAATTATTCGCCAAACTCGCCCTCTCTTCTCATGTCCCCGTCCGAATTTTCATTTTCTCCGGCGGAAATTTATCGGCGTGAAGACTCGTACATACGTAGAGCGGGGAGAGGTGATGGAGGCGATTTCCGAGGTCTAACGATGTCTATCAAGAACACGCGTTTAGAATAACGCGTTTCACATTAACTGGGAGAACTTAAGTTTGTAATAAGAAATTTTGTGTTGTCGGCAACACAAAATTTAATTTGGATAAAAAATGATTATAACGTTAATGCATTATCTAGCATCATTATTTAGTTGCGATAATTTGTTCGATTTTAAAATAAATTTGTCTAGTCTACTATGGATGATACCGTGACATACGAGTATTAAAGCGATCTTTTCCCAACATGTACTTAGTACGTGCAGTTGTTTTCACGCTTGACGCTCAGCATAAGTAAAATCTATCATCCACTTTACTATTCCGGTCGACCGGCCAACTAATCCGGTGCCCAAAACATCTGGGACCATCCGACTAAGAGGGCTCACTGTGAAACCTCACGAACTTTCGCTCCCTAATCATTATTCACCGTCAAGGCTTAGGTCAGCAAGCCGAAATTTATCAAACATCCTTTGACTACGATTTATCATTTGATGCGCGATCTTGATACAGTTAACTGTAGACAGTTAAGAACATATTTATGTCTCGTACATCGTGTCTTTATGATTAAATATAGACGGTTCATCTTTTCACGTGTAACTTAATTAACTCGGAGAGAAACGGAAGAGAGAACGAATCGACACTGACGTTATATTTAATGGGTATCCAGCAGCACAAGTAGCGATATTCGCTTCTCGATGTGAAACGAATATCTACTACGGGCGTCAAGTTTATCGCGAGGTGCTACGCTCACCGACGTCTCGAAAGTTGTAACAGCCACCGTCGCTTTTCCGGGAGCAACGGGGAACTTAGCGGCGTCCTGAGCCGGCCATAAATCGTGAAAGAAATTCCGAAAGTGTCGCCGTTACGCGGTATACTCGTCGTGTTTCCTACCGTCCGCGAGAGCACCGTGGGCCCCGCCGTTTTTCGCATCGCCAGGGAAATCGGTCTCGCGCGGTAAATACTGGAGGATCGTCCGGAAACGATAATAGCTTAGCGTTGCCGCGTATGGCTAACGCGTCGTCATAACCGTTATCCAGTTATTGCTCGCTGCTCTCTTTTCACGGCCCAGGTAGCCGCCCGCGCGTTTCCCGAACGCGCGAATCCTGCACGGTGTTACTTGTTTCCTTCTTTTTCTTACTCCTTTCGCGAGGGTCGGGAAAGCGGTCGTAGGTAAATTTGCATGAGACGCCACGGAATCGCTCGGCACGGAATTAACTCTCGTTTTAAGAGCGTCATAATGGCGCGTAGTGTCCCGTGGATGCGTTCTCGCGCGGCTTCTGCGATGGTGGTTTAACGGCGACAGTAATTATCGAGTAAACGAAGCTATCACGCGCGTTCCTCGAAGTGGCGTAATTAGATTTTTATCGGCGCTTCAAGCGGTATATTCGTGTGCGGAATGTTTAAGGAGGAATTAATTTAGCGGCAATTCAGAGCTTGTAAAAACGTGTCCGGGATATTCTGCTCGTAACTCAATGAACGCAATTTACACGATAGAAGAAAGGAAGAGAGAAAGAGAGAAAGAGAGAGAGAGAGAGAAGGTATCTCAGTAGAGCTATTTGTGACACGACGAATCTTGGATAATTGTAAAATCGAAGAAGAAAACTAATTAAATCGAGAAAGATAAACTTAATAGAAGAGGCGAGAAAGGTTTCTATCGTTTGAAATTAAAATTATATCGGATATAAAAATTTCTATTATCAGCGCACGAACCACTTAAAGGATTAACTATAACTGCCTGGTGTAGCTTCCGTTCGTTTGTACTTAATTCTCGGCGCCTTATGCATTTTATCGCTGCTCGGAGGTTACTCTTAAATTTCACGACTTCGGCCTGTACGTGTCTTAAATTAAATGAATAACCAAGGTGAGGTCGAGAGAACAAGCGAACAGTACTCGCGATGCATCTGCGACTGCGGCGGCGGCCGATATGCAGTTTCGCGCATCCGCGCCGCCACATATCACGCAACTTCGCTCACTACTCACCGGCGAGAGCGGCTTTGGCCTCTCTGTCGCCGGAAACGTCGTGGTACCCCACCGTCGTCGTTAGAACTTGATGGATAAGAAAATATTCGGAAGAGATTCTTCCCGCTGCTGTACACGACAGCTAGGGAGATGTGAAAACGACGTTTGCCCTTTCAGATCGTTAGAAAGGATTTTCTCCATTTATTATTCTTTTATTAGTAATACAAATTTGTCACACTATTTTTTATTTAGTTGCTTTTGTCATAAAAAAAAGCAGTTGTGTCAGTTTAATAGATGCAAAAACCTGCAGTAATAAGTAAATATAGACTATTTGGTCAGCCGTGTCGCTAATATCATTTTCGCAATATTTAAAATTTAATAAATTTTGTTTTATAATTACGATTAATTTAACTTGATCAAATAAATTATGATTTATGTTTGGCAAAAAGAAAATATTGCTGTACGTAATGGAGATATAGACGCCGCTTTCATCAAAAATTGGATTGGTTGAGGTCGCTTCGATCTCGGAAAATCTAGCGCGGCTGAATACGTTATTAATGGTATCCTTAATTCGTACAAATTGGATTAATGTACAGGAGTTCGTTTCGGTTTCTGTGTTAGCTAGTCTTCGCATGTAGGAAATAAAGGGAAATAAAAGAGATCTATACATTCGGGACCCGTATGTACATGCGCATGTTGGTCCATGTGTGTAAATGTGTATCTAGAGAGAATGAATGAGAGAGAGAAGGGGGGGTGTAAAGGGGTTAAAGGGGAAGAGAGCAAAACCATCGGAAAATGGACCAGTTGAGCAGAACGAGAAGGAACGACGTGGTTCGTTAACGCTTTCATTGGAGAGCGATTCTTCACAAAGCCAATATAACGGGGCTCCGAGTTCTCATTTACTGCCTCACGTATAGATAACGCGATGACTACGTTTATCCGCTGTAGGCTCCCGCAGGCCATATGGATTCGCTTAAATCGTCAATGAATCGTTCATTGCTGATACATGGCTGACGTTTTGATGAAGCTTTTTGAGTTTCGAATCGCAAAATATCGCTAGATGATTCACTTCATACTTAATGCACGATACTTCGTCTACTTGCTTATATTGGACAAAGATGTCCGTTAAATTCTTAAATGTACGAAATCTTATGTTTGCGAAATAAAATTACGCGACGAGACCGGCGGCGCAGCAATAGAAGTTCCAAGAAAAATGAAATGGATGAGGTGAAGTAAGTGATAAAGAACTAAAATAATATCGCCATCGTCATGTTGTTATATTTTTAATGGAGAGATCATGGGATGAAATATACGTCGTCGTATTTTAGTAAGAAATTCCTACGGCAAATTACATCTACGGGCCTTTGTGTGAGCCATTAATAACGACTGCGCGAAATATAGCGAGCGCGGTGAAACATGATTCGCATTCGGATGAACCTTCGTGTAATAACGGCACGTTAAACTCGGAACAGATAAAGCCGGCGCTAAAGTTGGCGGTGTTCTTCGTTAGAGGATCTCGGGGGGGGGGGGGGGCGAGGATAGCGGCGGGTTAAAAACTTTTTACGGCCGTTGTAGATCCACTTTCTGTGATTTTACGTGACGTTTTTGCCCGGACGACTTTCAAAGTCGAACTCACCGCGAGATATTACCACGTATTTTCCATCACGAGCGGTCGAGGTGCGAGTGTGGCACGTGATTGCGACGATCTTACTTCGATTGATCAATCAGGATGCCCATTCAGTCGGCAGCGTTCTTTCCACAATTATCTTGATAGCTTACAGCGTTTCGAATCTTTTTGATTTTAAGAAAAACTTTGCTTAGTTACGAACAAATTATAGAAAATATGTAACCGACAAACTATTGCAAGATACAGTAAATAGTTCATTTTACTAACAAACCAAAGGAGATAGATTTCATCATGTTTGAGTGATCGGTTTGCTAAAAGATGATCGTTAATCTGTGCCTATTTTTTATCCAATTGGTGCGCTTATTTTATAGAAATGTAAAGATACAGTTTTAATAGTATTTTATTAGCAAATAACCTGTGGAAGGAAGCGAGCCATAAAGCGTTTCAATGTCAACAATCCCATTATTGCGGTTCTGTTTTTATATAAAAGAGTTATTTTTTTTTACTGTCAACGTTGCGACATCATATTGTTTTATCATCTCCTGTTTTTTAGCATCCGCGGTCTGCAAAGGGTAGCGATGTTATCCTTTCACGCGACTGCGTATAGGCTTTAAACAAACAAAAAAGAAAATTGAATGTTGACTATCCGGTCGATGCGTTCGATTTTTTTGTAATAAACAAATAGTCTTCTGCAGAAACATTGAAATAAGTAAATGATATTTTTATATGTTTATAATTTTTGTAAAATGATATAACAGAAAATATAGCTCTTTAAAATATGTCTATAAAAAATTATAATATATCTTGGTCAAATTTTATGCTAAAGATGTTATCTTTGAAGTGAATTTTTCCAAGCAAAAGGTATATTTGTTTAACAAATTTTGTATTAAAAGTTTATTAATTTATCTCAAAAATATTTCCTGCATTTTTTTCTCTAAAATAATTCCATGATTTTTAATATTTTATGAGAAACTTACGGCACAGTCACAGCATATGCCCGGCGTCTTTTATCGCCGGGTTATATCGTTAAAGTCTCGCGAGAAAAAAATCGACTTCTGCGATTTCGCAGAATCTCCTAGAATGATGTTCATCGAATGCCATAATCGTATTCGATATCACCATGCAAGATGGGCGATATGGGTATGCGTCTCTGTGTATACGTCTCTGTGTATGTATGTGCAAATGTGTGTGTTTAAGTAACGGCGCCACGTTACGTCGCTTTACGTTACGGCGTCGGTTGTAACATTATTCATAAGTGGAGGACTATGCACACTTCATAAACATAACGCACACCAACCACGGACGCGCGACACTGCAGCACCCTGGAAATGTCCACACTATCGGCAGCATTGTGATAACGCGCGGGAGCGAGGTACATAGAAAGCGATGCGCTCTGGGAAGATCGATGATAACGCGTTGCGTGAATACCGACCGCTGTATTGATACGTATACAATAGCAAAATCATGGGAATCCATTTATGTTTCGCATAATTCACTAAGGACGAAGGAGATGACTATTATCGCGTTGAGAAGCGCTAGACGTATACGAGAGTGATGTAGCTACAAAATGAATATTTCCCCTTTTATATACTGAACATTTCAAAGTGGTGATTATTTGGATTGCTCTTGAATTTGAACAATAGCCTTAATTGTTTTAGGATACATTACAGTTCTACATCTCACAAATGGATTTGAAATCATATTTAATATGTAGAACGTCATACACACAATAATGTAATATCTGGCGTTGTCACATGGAAGCGTGATGGTATCATATTAAATTGTTATTCCAGCGGGATGCAAATCGTCAAGGCAATTTGGGTCGAGTACCATGATTACTTAGGCGAAACTGCAAGCGCCGAGTAAAACGCAAATGCTGCCAGAAAGTAGAATGGTAGACTGTACTACGTACGAATACCTCGCGCGAATACCTTAGACTTGCTCTTTCATTTCTTGAAAGTATGTGTATACGACTTCCAGAGCGAACTATAAACCCCCGCCGGAGCTTATCCTCTCGGTGACTCCGAACTTCATCGCTCGCGATATTCATAACCATCTTTTGTCGTGCGCCGTCCATTGTCCATCGCTCTTTGCTCTTGTCATTCCGCTCCGTTCACCAACGCGGATCACTTTCGCGACGAAACAAACAGCCTTCATCGGGGCTACTTTTATTAAACCCCGCGTCACGTGCCGCAAACTCTAAACCTATACGAGTGCGCGACATTACCGCGAGAAAATGTCACATATAACGCCGGCAGACGTACGATGTATTTCCCATGTGGGATACGAGGAAAATATTGACTCCGGAACTTTTCTTACGCCCTGAAGAGAAAAAAAAACACGGCGCCGCGCGGAGAAGGCGGATATGTGTATGCGTAGCACGGAGTGAGAGACGGTGCAACGACAAAATCAACCTCGCCCGACGACAAATATGGATATTGATGTTCCATTTGGTTACACGTGTCGCAAATTGCGCGCGACAAATTCTAACGCCGCTAACTAAACGGATGCTGTTATCCGTGCTGGAAAAAAAGTGTCATTTATCGTATTCATTAGATTGCATTTATTTATGCGGCGCGCTTCCGACGTGAGTTTGCATCAACGATTAATAAATAAATTAAAAAAAAGAAATATACAATGCCGGAATGAGAGATGGCATGAGAAGAGATTTCAGCAGATAAACGCGCCGTACGTTTTAATTGTCAATATGCTCCGCTCCATAGATTTATATATTCCGCATAATAAACGTTTTCCGTGACACTACATCGTTGTTGCAATTCACGCGCGATGCGACGCTCATTGCAACGTTGTTTAATTATTCCGATATCGTGAAACATGATCGCGGGACATTCTCTATTTATCGAGAGCGTTAATCGCGGGTGACGCGGGCTACGGCAACTGATTTGCAGAAACTATTTTTCTTGATTATTACGAGAGCGATACACCTACGCGCCGCGCGCTATCGATAGCCTTGCGAAATTTAAGCGTTTCTGGCACACGGATGGCGAACTGCTTTCTCCGGGTGGAATTTAGTTTAAAGCCCGGTGAAATTTATCTGAACTCTTCACGCTGGCCACGGGCGCCGCGCCGGAGCGGCCCGTATGCCCGGGATGAGGCCATAATTTTGAGAAACGCCTCCCACCGGTTACCCCGACAATTCTCGGCGTAATGTCCGCGACAATTCATTCCCAAATGGCCCGAACGGCAATTCTTAGCCGGCTTCGTGCACAAATCTTACGTACACACCGAGCCCCGAGGAAATACATTTAGGTCGCGCAGGTACGTTCCCACCTACTAATGCCCGATTTTACGTTCGTATCTATCTACCACGCCCACGCAGTGCTTCTGGATAAATTCTCCGGGAATATTTTCACCGAAAACATTCCGTACCACCGCGATCGCCGCAGTCACCGCCGTTGCCACCGTCGTCGCGCAAGAAAGAATCGTACGTTGTACAAATTTTTCTCGTTTCTTTTTTTAGAAAGACGCGCGCCTGAAAATATCACAATCAAGTCACATAAATGTAGCAGACGTGTTTAAGGACAAATAGCTTTGAGGACACAGAACGACCTCGGCAGCTGCGAGGATATATATTAATTAACGGTGATTCTCGCATGCGAATGAATGATCGCGCATAAATTCTAAGAGGATGAATAACTGTGTGGAACGGAATATCGATACGCCGCAAATTCCATTCACCATCGACATGTGCGCGCACACACCTGTACGTACACACGTACGCGTACTTATACAAATGCCTTTTCGAATTAGAATTAACGCGGTCGTAATGTTCAGAAAATCCCACGGTAGCTGACCTAGCTGTTAAGCTAACCATAAACCCCAATCACATGTATAAAATGTACACGTACGTATACTAATGCAACTGCGACGCGTGCATTTATACGAATGCACGTAGAGCAAGCAGGTGTAACTGAGAGCGCGAGTCGGTTTTGGCTCAACGTTAAGTCTGAAACACGCGGGGATATCGTCTGGAGAATCCTTGTTTCAGCAAATCTCTTGGATTTCGCGTAAAATCTAACGAACAGAGTGATCCGAGCGACGTTAATCGGCGAGATATATATATATGCGTCACGTGGGATCTTACTTTGATAATTAATCAGGATAAGTAATATCGAGAATGTAGAAAGGCATATAAGAAAGGTTGTTTCTAATTAAGTTTTTAATTAGAAAAAAGATTAACTTCTCAAATATAGGTCAAGGAATTTATAGATGAAAAGATTGACGGTAGTTCCGGAACACTTTGTATACGTAAAGCCGGCGGAGGTAATGCTAACAAAGCGCGCGGCATAAATTTGTGCACAGTTACACAAAGAACGATTGCCAAGCGAGATGCAGAAGTTTGTTGCTTTTTGGAAAGTCCATCAAAGAGCTCTCCCTACTACAGGCAAATTATCGACATTCAGTATTTTGAATGCCGAAAGTTTTCATTTACGATGAATAGATATTCATCTTGGGCACTCGGCCGGGCGGTCCCCCGCTTGCTCTATTGTCGCCGTTTCATTTGAAACTTTTAAATTATTCCCCATTAATACTGCCGGAACTTTCCGCAGCCGAGGCTCCATTAGCCGTGTTAATATTGGTCCGGAAAGACCGTCAACTTTATACGACGCTCACACACATGTGAATTATTAATCCGAGTTGAGATATCAGACTAGAGAGTTGATTCAATTCCAAAATTCTCTGCCCTCGAAATGCGACTTTCACGGTCGTCGAATCGATATCGCAGGCGTGATAACATCACCTTTCGCGACTACAAAGTGATTCATGGCCGAGCCAGGTGATGCAAGGGAAGTAAACAGACGCGTCGCACAAATGAATTTTGCCGCGAGATTTTTGGATCGTGCTTTCGCATTAATTGTTAGTTTAAAATTATTCGCGATAATTATCCGAATTTTAGGAAAAATGAAATTTATCTCTCATGTTAAATCTCCCGTTAATGATGGACGCATCTCTTGTCGAATAATGAGGCAGTTGTCGGCTATTTTCGTTGCGACGCATCTTCGTTTTCCATCATAGTGTGAGAAAACGGTGGCCGTATTTGTATAATGTTAATGGTAACAAGGACAAACGCGCGCATCAGAAATCATAAGTGATTTCCCGAGTGACATTACATCATTCCGCATTCCGATTCTTGCAAATAGTAGGACGGGACGGGAGGAGAGACGAAACGCGGAAGAAACCAGAGAAGAGAATATGTTCTTTACTCGTAGAGATAGGCGGGGAAAAATAGTCGAAATATCAGAGAACTGCGGAATGACGTTGCCTCCTGGGAAGACAGATGCGCGAGCTTCGAGAGGCTGTGTACCGAAACTTTGTTTCAAACCCGGTAGGTTGTTTGATTCAACAAGCTTCCCCGGATAACACCCCTCCCCCCACCCACGACATTACTTACGTCGAACCTTGAATGAATATTGCATTTAGGATTGACGTTATCAACATTAAATAGGAGAGCTAAAAAAGAATTTCAATTAGAATTAAATATCTATATGTTTAATACCGCTGTCTTAAAATTAATTTAATTGATGTAGGGAAAAAAAACGAAGCCCCTTTCTCTCTGATTAGAAAATTTTCGTTTACCGATAATATATTTTTGAAAATATGCAAGTCACAAAATTGTAAATAATAATTCTTATTGCGACGAATCATTTAGATGAATGATTAAACTTTCATGGTCCCTAGACGACGCTGCTCCCTTCTTATCGGTCGAAGATCTTTTCATACGATCGCGTTGATAAAATATGCAGGATCAGAAAAAGACTATGTCTCGCTCCCGAGAGCCGAAACTTTCTCCATTTTCCAATATGAATTAATAAATGGCAACGGTAAGAATGTAACCCTTGAGATAAGAAGATATATATTACGTAGTGGGTAGAGAGTTTGGGATGAGGTAGAGAACGCGAGTAATGAATCTGTATGCTTACAAAAGGGATACTCATTAGCTTTTGCAGTATACACGAGAACCGTAATAAAACGATTAAAAAATTCCATTTGGCTAAATCGATGTAATTTAATTTCCGTCGAGCCCCGGCCCACGTTTCAACGTTCGCGCACACATTTCGCGGCTTTGGGCTTTAATACAGTCCAAGTAAGTTAGCGATGCAGTTACAAACGGCAGCGAATTTAACCAGCCACGCATATATTAACCGCGAATTTGTTGACCGTTCGTTAAATTGTAACGTACACTACGCAGTAATACGATCCATCGATCCCGCCCTGCTGTGTCGAGCCGTTTATCGAGCCGGGTTCTCGAACGACAACGTTTGGCAACGAATAGCGCATTAAATGAATTAACTTGGTATTCACCGGATATCGACGGATCGCAGGCTCAGCCACACCTACGCGTTGCATTTGCTCGTCAATTTAAAGTTGCTCGTTAGTTTGTCAGCTTTCAGCCAACTTGTAACTGCGCGTTGCACCGTCATCATAACCATCTGCATAATAAATAGCTGCCGGTGATGCTGGTGGTGACGAACACCAGGAAGTTAACCGAATAATTACGGGTTTATCTGCTACTTATTACTGCAAGTATTAATTTGTAATTGACTCAACTGTTACGGTCATCAGTTGCTTATATAATTAAACGGTTTTTAGATAAAGGAAATTAAATGTCCAGCTTTAACTATTTTTAGATGAAAATATTTAACCAGGAAAATATATTTATTATTTTGCAAGAATGAACTACTGAGAGAAACGCAGATATTAAAAAAAAACGCAAATAGAAAATTTTTTTGTTGTTATTACCGGAAAATTGGATTAAAGGTGGGTATTGTTGGACGCTATTTTTAGATGCTCCCAATAGCACGCGCGACAGATCTGCGACGACACACACGAGATCGTAACTACAAACACGTACTTCAGGATGCTATCATGGCTGGAACATTCCAAATTCATGGAATTTCTCGCTGGGCGCGTTAGCCGAAGATTGGACAGAAACTCAATGCCATAAGTTCCGCTCTGGTTGTGCTTCTTTATGAATATTTTAAAGTGATATTCTAACCGATATTTAGGTCCTGCCATCTTCGTTATCGTTTCCGACACCTCGAGCGGGAAAGTATTCATGTTTTCCGTCGATAATTCTAGTTTAAATCTACGCGAGTAACTGTCATCTAAAATTCTGCATATTTTTTGAAGTGTCAACGTCGCTTCTTATATTGTTAGAAACGATAGAGTATATACAGTTATAATTTAATAGTTAAAGAAAAAAGCTTAAATACTGATCAATTATGAGTAGAACAGATTTTATTCAATCGAGATGACAATCGAATGAGATCGGTGACAAAATGAGGCGACGATATCCGTCGCACGGATAAACGGCGATTATCGCGTTTTAATTAAAGCTTTATTATCCGGTGGCGAAAACTTGTTATTGGGTAATTATTCCGGTGGCAGGAAAGTCTACTTAGCCACGGCACTCGTTGCGGTGCGCCGGAGTAGGTACTTAAATCCTGATGTAGTTTGGATGGAGAGAAGCCACCACCCGTTGTCAAAGAAATCTCTCTCTCTCTCTCTGTCTCCCTTTGTTCCTCTCATGAACCTGTTGTTTCTCTCACTCTCTCGTTCCGTCACGACCACCGTCTCATTCCAAAGCCGCCGCTTGCCACCATGGCCGCTTAACATCCCTGAACTTTAAATTGGTAGAGCGCATTCAAGAGCGTTAATATCTTCCCGCGGGAACCACTCAGGTGCCTTGCACCTTCGATGTTTCGCGAGAAATCCGCAGTATCCGGCAACGGCGATGCGTAGCACTATCTTCCAGGCAAACGGCCCAACTTCGCACGAGCCTTTTTCCCAAGAATTGTAGCGTTTATAGTGGACAGTAATTTAACATTGGCGTGAGTCAAGGAATGAGCGTTTAATTAAAAATAACATTCATTCTATCACGGGAACAATTGAATTCACTTGAAAAATGCCACAAATTACATTTTTGTTAAAATTGAGTTATGTATACATAATATGTGTGTATAATTGCGGTTTCCGTTATTCCAATATGCCAATATATCCAAAACTCCGCCGAAATTTTCAAAGTTTTGATCGACTATTTTTTACGCAGAAACAATTCATGAAAAGTTCCTTTTTTAATGAACAAAGATTTTTAGGGGAGCTTAAGAGTATAATCAAAATTGAGTAGCTGGCAAAAGCAAGAGTTTTCAATTTACGGCAGCTACGAGTAAAGTTTTCAATTAGAGTTCACAAATAGGAATTAAACTTCGGTCCACCGAAACGAGGGTTTATCCGCGTTAATTTCGAGTTACGCTAAGCCGGACGCGCGACTCGCCTAAAATTCATATGTATTTATATTAAGCCGGGTTGACAGCGCGTCAAGTTCGCCCCAGAAACCTTATACGTTTGTAACGTTGCCGCGTTAACCCGGGCGAAGGAAGATCACCAGGTAGCGTCACCCGACCCTGATTTACTGGCTGATATTTCCGCCACGATGTTACGAAGTGGCCGTATCGGTACCTACCGCAGCGATCTTTATGAACTCACAACCATCAAACTCGATATTTATTCGGGAGGGGCGTAAAATTGTAAATCAACCCCAAAATGGGACGCTGTGAAATTTCACCGCGGTGAATAATACGGCTACTTCAAAATGCGCCGCGATAGCACTAAATAACGCACACGCGTACAAAAAACAGCATATTGTGAAAAATATATTTTATAACAATGTATTATGCGTATATCGCTATATATTTTTACTATTTATACTGGCATATTTTATTCTGTTAATAAAAAATAAAATTTTCAACAGCGCTCCTGATATTTCTTGCTTTAATCGGAAACGTCTATCGGTTAATAATTTGTTATAATCCTCCCTATAATCCTACTAGGCAATGAGCTAAACATTTTTCATATAATTCCTCCGTAATCTGGTCTTAAATTATTCAACCGTATCAACCAGCTCGATAAGATTAGCGAAACGATGCGTCTTCTGTCGTAGCTTCTCGATAATTCCTGATTACGAACGGAGCGTGGCCGGCTGCGCGATTTAAAAGAAATTATGGCCATCTTATTTACGTTGTCCGGATATCGGCTTCGGGTCGCACTATTTCATGGGGATTTAGGGTGTGCAATTAACAGATAAAATCTCTCGCTATTTTTCTGGCTCTTAAAAGCCCCTAAAAGATGGAGTTACTTGCCGTGGCCCGCACTCTAGACAAACGCAACAATTTATACAACATTAAGCAATGTCAGAACCTTTTTTCCTACCTAGTCGCTCCGTGTGTGTATGTGTGTGTGTGTGTGTGTGTGTGTGTGTGTGTGTGTGTGTTCTTCCGTTCTGCAAAGAGGTCCGGCAAAGCGACCCCGCGTGATTTAACGAGCCCATTAATCGTGCGTCGCGAGTGTATCTCAGTAAAGTAACGGGGTAAGACGACACGATGGATTTAAATTGTCGGGATGATAGCGCGCTGGGATAACGGGAACGTCGTTATCCCGTTAACCCTCTCGCCGGCGAAAAAGATGCATCCAGGGGCACGAAGCGATTCCCAGAAAGACCCTCGGTCGAGGATCGCAGACGGGGGGTGAAGACACCCGGTTCTCAGAGATTCAAGTATCTCATTTTTGACCCACTCGACGAGTCGAAGTGGCGGGCAGAGACTACCCCCGGCATTTTCGAGGATCGTAATGCGAAAGTATCAAGCGAGCGATTTCTTTCGCGTCTTCGTCGTTTTGCGTGTCGCCGGCGAGCCATTTTTGGTGTACACGTCGAATAGATTATCTCGTTTGTTCGGCGTGACTCCGCCGCGCCGTGTCGGGACCAATCTCGCCGAAACAGAGAGCACGACATTTTCGCCCCCCGTTTCGCGCATTGTTCGCACACCTCCACCGTTTAATGTACGCTCGATCGGCGCTATTCACAAATTTACGCAATACGCGATAGGAATAACGGTATCGAACGAGTAAAAGCACCAATGACCTGTTAAATCGGAACGTTTCTAGCCGCGATCAATCCGGTTTCTCGCGAATTCATCAATAATCGCGATATCCCGCGGAACAGTTATCGGTGGGCCGTGCGATTTACAGTTTGCGTCGCAATACGTTAATAGTCTACAAATGGTCAAGCTATTACGGTGCAGATATAAAAATATTTTTCCCGGCCGTTCACGGAGCGAAATACATCCGAGCGGTATTACCGAGAGCGTAGAGAAGATCGAACGTTTTATAGGCAGGGGAAAGGGGGGGAAGGTCATCAGCCATGAGACTTCCTGTCGTCGGGACCGGGATTCTTGAGACAAATCGTTATCATTTCGCGTCCGGAGGCTATGATTTTTCAACGATTCCGACTGGACGCCATCGACGAAACGGCGGCGCATAAATCCGCGGTGTAGGAAATAGTTTTCACAGGCGATCATACGATCGAAACGATATACCGACGTGCTTTCTCAGAACGTCGCATTGGTGGTTGAACGGTTATTCGGATATTTCCTTATAGATGCAAGGAAGAAGCATTCCGATCATCCCGAACGTTTCAGATGACTATGCAGATTGTGATAGAAGATACATGGACAGTAGCAGTAGTAACACTGGTAAGAATAACAGTGGATCAGTCGGGATGATGAAATTTTCTTAACATTAAACTCGTCGAACGACAATTCTACTGAAATAAAATTTGCTTAATAAAATTAACTAAAATGAGATTGCAACTGGAGTGAAACCAGATTCTGTTTTTAGTCAAATATGTGCTTTGAAATGGATAAAGTTTCAAGCGAAAAGTACGACTGGAAGAACGTACAATCGTTTAAGCCGAGACTTTAAACTCTCGTTTAACCGAGACAAGTAATTGTTGTTTTATAGTTACTGATATTTGCACACCTATTACATCCTCGCAATTTTCCGCGATTTATTTTAACCTGCTGTATTGTCGTGAATATATATCGAATAGTTGGGATACGATTCTACAGAATTTTTTTATTTAAACTCACATTATGATTTCGAGATATGTACAGCTCTTGTATTGCTTCATCATATCGATGAAGCGAAGTGGCTAATCAAAACGATCCAACTGAAAGTGATGCTCTATTTCTAAGTTGAAACATTTCTCGAATTTCGCTCTTTGAAAATGGTACATCGCATTGCGTAATGATTCGGCTAACAACAGCTCCAAGAAAAACAATCTGCAGAAATGCGAATAAATTTCTCTCGCCACGACACACTTATTCTGTTCCATGTTCTACATAGATATGCAAGTAACGCGATCTCGACTGTTTACACGAATGCGCGTATATTTATTGAGGCTACCGCAGTTCGTGACGATAGTTTACTTCGCTAAAATGTTAATTAAATTTGTTTTCCAACCATTCGATAGCTCTCATCATCTTTCATCATTATATCTCAGAACTTTTTAATTGGATTTGTCAATCAAATGTCCGAATTATTTTAATATGTATTTTAATTTGACGATACCAATTTACGAAATAAGTCGGCAATTTCAACTGAAACGATGGTCGTCTGATTGTGAGTCGATTTCGTCATTTTCGTTTTGTTGAATTCGGCGTCATCGATGATTTCCGTATCATTTTCTCCCGAAACTCATCTCCATCAACGTGACGAATGACGTTTGACAGCGAAAGAGGAGAAAAGAGTGATTTCTCTTATCTTTGTTCTCAGAGTTTTGTCATAGAAATTGCCGTCGAAATGATCGACCAAAATTGTCGCCTATCATAGTGGTTAGGCATTCAGCCAACTCAGGTACAATGAACTTGTCCGATCCGAACCACCCTCATTCCCTTTCCAATAGAATAGTACTGCTGAATTTGACGCATCCTCGTGACACTATTCCGGTTTTCCCATAAATGATCAATTTTTTAACTCGACATTGTGAGTATTGTTTGGTAAACATCGTATTCCACTGATACGTCGCGTTTAATAAACTTCTAAAGATTACTCTCGCCGCGTAGCCATGTATTTCCTGCTTATTATATTTGCATTACATCATGCAAAATCGTGTTACACGCTTCGAAGGACGCGATGTGGAGTGTTCTTTCTGCAGTTGCAATGTTGTTATGTCGTCGGTTAGATCATATGCTGTTGCGAATGCGGTAACGTAACTAACGTCCACGTAATTATTCCCGCAAGGATATTTTTATGTAGCTGCAGAGTACGTTATGTAAACATCATCGTGAAAAGTCTAAATTTAATTAATACATCTGCAGTTTTCTATTTATTACAACTGTGATACAGTGAGATTTTTATAATCTATTACCATTTTGTACTAAATTTTTGCATTTCGAAAGGAATGAAATTAATATGACGTTAACAAATAAAGAACAAATTTTACTATTTTAACAAATCAGAGAAATAAAATTCAATACAGAAAATGTTATGATTTTTTTCTTTTTCCTTGTATTAATTTTTTGTAAATTCTAGTAAATTAAAAAAGCTAACAGTGAATTATGTCAGTTTTATTTTACAGTTACAGAATAAAGCTGAGATCGAAAGCATACAATTGTATAATTCGGTATTATTATAAAAAAAAGGTAAATATCTAATTTTTCTAAATCTAAGTTCTAAGTGAATGAAATTTGTTTATGAAATAGTTGATCGACTATTTAAATTGTCATTAAAATAGTTGATTATATTATTTGCATATAACAATTAAAATTTGCTGTGATTAGTATGCTTGTCTTATATTAAGTTCTCAGTGTTCGGAATATTTATGTTAAAAACAGGCCAATTTATAAAGACTCTCCATCGCCTACGTTGATTTTAATCGACGGTTCTCTTTTTTGAACGTCTATTTTTTTTAAGTTTTTTAGCATTTATTATTTTTGATAGAATTTAATGTAATTCAAGTATCTCTAAAATTCAATATAAAAATATTTAATACTTAATAATGTATACAATATGTAAAATATATAATAACTAAATATACAACACATTTAAATTTCACCACGAATCAGGTGAAAATGACGTGAAATATCCAGAATGAATGACGTGAATCCGAACGAGATGATAAATCTCCCGCACAATCAATATTACTGTCAATATCGCGCGATATATGATTTTATGAACTTTTATAACGATATAGTTTTATAACAACATGTTATACTATATTGCACACATATCTAATGCCATAATAAAATTAATAAATAAATTAAATAAGTAATTCTAATATGATACATTAACAATGTATCATATTTACAACAGTACCTGTATATTGTTATAAAATCAGGTATTTTAGGATTTCAATATTAAACAAACGAGAGTTTTCATTCGTTTTATATTAAACGTAAATTGATAATCTATGATTATCAATTTCTGTTCCGCGATGAAACATTTTAGTGGATCACGTCATATTATTTTGTTTTATCTTATGCAAAACCAAGTTATTGATGAAAATATATTGTTCCATTATATATATATGTATATGGAATAAATACAATTAATAACTGTTACTGTATTTTTTATTTAAAAAACTTATGCAAAATATGTAATTAGTTATTGGTTATTAGTTATTGTATTGGTTATGATTATGTTATTGTTTTGATTGGTTACATATTTGAGCATATTATATTTTAATTATGTTTTATATAGAATTTTTAATAGAATAAAGCATGATAAAAGCTCGTTATGATATCATTGCAGACAAAATGCGTATCACAAATAGCTGCAGCCACTGTAACACTATAAAAGAATGCACAGGATTGCAGAATATAGCGTATTTAAGAAAATGAATTGTTTTATGTACATACCTTCAAAAATAACAAAAAAGATTCGCATCTCGGACAATTGTCATGAATTGATTTTATCTATTTAGATTATGTATCTATCACAGAGAAAATATCTTCTTTTATTCTTTACATTCTTTAGAATAACTTCAATATAAAAATATTATATATTTTTTTCTTCCTTTTCAATTAAAAAACTGTAAACAAACTTTGAATTGTAAATAATAAAATAATTGTTCAATAATTTATTCAAAAATATAATCTTATTTTTTTTATAAAGCTGCCCCAGATAGCTGGCTATAAAATTACTGCAATTAGGTGTACTTTGTCTAATAATAAGTTTAGTCCCGAATTTTTTTTAATTATATTAAAATGTATTTTACTTTTAGATTTAAACTAAAATTTTATCTTGTAAAGACAGTTTATCTTTTTTTGATCATTAAAAAACATCGGAAACTTATAAAAATATATGATTAGTACCTATAGTAAAATTTAATAATAAAAGGAAGTAATAATAATTTTACAGTCATATATTTTTATAAACTATTCCAATATATATATAGCCGTAATATTATTATTACTTTTTTTATTATTATCGACGTTAGACAACGAGCTTCGACTGCGTTTTATTCGATGAATTCTCGCTCTTCTCGATATTATGTTATTCTTACCTTTTGTCTTGCAAAGTTTGCACTGTTAGAGCATCGGCAAGATACAAAAACGTGTCCGAGTACTTTCGCCGTTCCTATGTACACGAGTGGCGATTTGCATTTACGGTAAAACCGGGGAGCTCGCCGCTCGAACGAGCGTTTAAATATTTTTATGCCGGGGAGAACTTCGAAAGCATTTCCAATTAAAAGTTTGAACCGTCTTTTCTGCATGTAGCTTCGCTCTTGGACTTCTGCTCCTCAAAGATTCATCACCGCGTTAATAATGCGATATATGAATTGCGCTCGGTCGACTAGCCCCTCGATATTCACATCGATAGATTTTCTAGTTTTAAATTGCATTACACACTTGCGGCTTTTATAAGAGCTCGAAAAGTTACGAGGAACGAAATTATAGGTAATGAAACAAATTACTGTATCTCAGAGCTTAACTAAGTACCTTAATTTCAGAAAATAACAGATATAGAACTTTTATAATATATTACAGTATTATATTCACTTTTCTTCAAAGTATACAAAATTCAATTTTTCTACAATTTTAGAAAAGACAGTAGATGTATGTTATTTCTATTGTTAATTAATTCCTATTTTGAATATAACTGTGGAACTGTATCTGTTTGTTATTTCTCAGTATATACATAGATACATATGTGATCTGTAATTTCAAATTAAATTTTGACATTGATTCTGCATTTGTATTAGGTATCGATAAAGTTTCATTTCTGTATTGCATTTGTATATTATATATTATATCCATGACAAATTATTTTTTCTTTTTGTTTTGAAAGTTGATATAAAAATATCCAGGGGCATGATACGTATAGAGACATTTGTGGGCAAATTTGAAATACGGACTTAATATACCTATTATTTCCGAGAATATATGACATAATGGCTTTGTTCTTAATAATATCGTTCTGATATTTAGCACATATTATTACGTTTGAATAATTACTATAATTGGAACGTTATGTCAATAGTTATGATATATAATTATCGATTTTTACTCATACAATGTTAATTAATTTGACTTTATTAATTACGTGTATTTGTTACTGCAATCCTTAGTTAATAATGCATTTAATTAATTAAAGCTACAGATTGTAACTTTGTCCACTAAATGGGATAAAGTCACGCTTCTGTCGACAGTACCGCAATCAAATTAAATTTTACAAAGAACAAATTCCGAACGAATGAAATTATTATCCCTCATTAATCAGTGGCAACCCGAATCAAATTTCCAACGTTTTTCTCGAAATGTTCTAATTTCCTTCGTATAATTTAATTGTGCTAGGCGACTCGCTCATTCGCATTCGGTAAACTTCTATCGACGCAGGACCTGCTTTACTAATTAAAACTTAGTAAAAGCGCGCGAGCAAAAATATATTTCCATTTTCATTCTCGAATCCCGTAAAAACAACCGTGACAAATAAATTCCCGTCGGCGCGGCGCGTTACAAAGTTTAGAAGCGCAGCCGACGTAATGACGATGCATGTGCATTATGCATTAAACAAAAGCGTCAGACACGGGGCGCGCCGACGGGAAAAGTGTTAAACATCGCCCGGAGCCAACGGGTTCAACGAGTGTCCTCGTGACAGAAGTACCTCGACGATATAATGGACGTCTCACCCGCACACGCCATAAATGGAAGCAAAAAGCGTTTTGTTTTGCATCGCTCCCCGTGGCGTCATTTCGACGAACCGACTTGTCGAAAACTGTAACCGGTGTGTGCCCGATGCGGCCCGGTTCGATCACATAGCGCATAGCGGAAAACATAGCGGAAGGATATCGGATCGGTCGTTTTCGCGAATGTTATCGCCATGAACGTCCACAGGCAATGAGCAGCAGATAAAACCGCGTGTAAAAAAAAAAAAATTTATCAGAGATCATTCGAAACTACCATTAACGATTAAGAATGTGTCTTCTGACGTGCAAGTTTTCAAATTAATTGAATGAAGAGGTAATTTAAGGCGTGATACGTTTGCATTAAAATGTCAGATATAGAAATTATTTCAAGAGATGTCGCTGCTCTTGTTAACGAAACGATCTTCTCGAAGTAACGGCACTTCCGCAAATTAGTCGTTCGACAACCCTTTGGCATCGTTACGCATCGCGCCGGCTGCAGCCCTTTTTTCAAATTACCTTTTTGATTTATGCCTGCGCGCGGCCGTCGTATCCCCGCGCGCCCGCTTTTCCCATTTACATGCAGATGCCACCGCACGAACGATGTAATTGGACGTAGTGCGCTTATGAAACAGGAAATGCAAACGCGCTTTGGAGAACGACGAGCACCCGCGTGCTCTCGAGACCCACGTCTCTCCCTCTCGTGAAGAATCTCTCGTGAAGAATTTTTTACTCGTAATTTAATCGCAATTTTTTAATCGTGATTTCTTTACTATCGAGCCGTTACTTGCTGAGAGAAGAAATCTAGTTTCCATGAACTTTTAAATACTTGAAAAACTTTTTGAAATCTTTTTACCAATCTCGTGCAATGGATCATGAAGAAAATCACTGAAAGCTTTTCAAGAGGTAACGATATTGCTTGATTCTGAAACTACATGTTTGCACATTTTAAATGAATAAAAATGTCTTTGTTGAAAAGCGCTGAAAGTGAATGGACGGAGCTCAGCGAAAGAGAAACGAATGTCAAAATAAAATGTGTAAATTTCTCGAGAAATTTTTGCACGAACAAGCTGTGAATGTGTGCGTTTATATCGAAAGAAAAGTTCTCATGCAAATTGGCGTCATTTTCGGGATAAGCAAGAAGTAAAGCAGGCGCGTAAAAAGGCATAATGTCGAGCGTCGCGAAAAGACAAACACACTCAAGAACTATTTGTTTCTACCTACCACCCAGCAATGCGATGTTATATCAGACGGGTACGAGCTAGTGCGCTGATAACAGTCGGGAGAAAAAGAAATTTAATTGCGTTTAATTTCAGCAACACGTCACGGCGCGTAGGAGAGAAATCATTTAACCGTATTCTGGGCTGCATATAAAGGATGCTCCAAAACTCGCTCACTTCGTAGACACTAGCCACTTGAATTGCTTCGATCGTTTTTTCCTATTTGATCGCCACACACGCGCGAACTTTTAGATTATTGCCACGCAGGGGCCTAAGGAATTTATCGATAGTTCTAACATAGTTTCGGAGAGATATTCAGCCGTTTTTCACGATGCCAGTTGCAAAAGTCCCTGCTGGTCGATCTGCTTGAAACGTACTGAAGAATTCGCAAACTCTCCCGCGGGACGCTTCGCGATTCCGCGCTGCCGTTTTCGCACTCCGGGGCGTGAAGCCGCCCTCAGCCCATCGCGCTCCTTCCTCCTCCTGCACGCTGATTTATTATTCGTAGAAAATTTATTCGCGGTCGACCGGTCGCGTATACGCAACCGGGAGCGTATGTGCGTTGTACGCGCGCATATATACGCCGCGGCCGGGCCGATAACGATATACCATCGCTCGTGTATTCGGTCGGCCGTGTAAGCGAGAGGACAAAGGGAAAATCTGCCGCGCGATAAATTCCGGAAATCAATTCGATTTGCGAAGCACAGCGCGCGCGGCAGCGGCAACGACGACGGGCGGCCGCGGCGCGGCGGTAGCGTTCCAGCCGACGGACGTGGAGTGGTGCGAACTAATATAATGGTGGGCACAAGAGAGAGGGTGGGCGAGGAAGCGCGATAAATAATAATTATTGCAACCAAGCTCGCGGCTAATGCACGATGCCCCCTCGGCCACCGCTGCCCTCCAGCTAGCACAACCTTCCCTCCCCTTCGGCCTCCTCCGCGCACGCCTGAAAATATAGCGCGCGCGGTGAGTGATAATTGCATTTCGAGGCTGGTAACGGCGCTGGGAGGTGGTACAATTTCCGTTACATTGTACGCGGTTGTACTTTAGCCCCATGGACTGCTACCATATAGCGCCGCTCGCTTCGCTCATCCCGAATTGTTATTATTTGGACACGTTTAACCGTAAGGGCGGTACATGCGGACGTTTTCGAGAAATTGGCGCGTCAAGCGTGTGGATTTTAAGTGCTTTAAACGCGAGAAAATTGGCGCCTCATTCGCGTGACGGTGATAAAATTAGAGCACTACGCCCGCACTCGGAATTGCTTGGCATCTATAGAAAATTGGATATTGTCAGCAGGACGACACAAAATCTGGAATCATATTAGATACTTAATTTTCTAGTAATAATTTTCCTTAATTTCAACCCCAATCGATTAATTATATATGTGGAACGCTCCGAATTTTTCTTATACTCTGATTTTCGGTATGGAAAAATGCATTTCGCGATATTTTTCGAAATAGCAGGATTCTGTCGAGTGGGTCTGCAGACGTTATTGAATTTGAAGCACCTCGTTGTCCGCTTTTCTGATAACCGCGGCTTGAGAGAGCTGCTGAGAACGAAATGCGAAGATCTGCGGCGCAGAGGTGGAATAAAGGCAAGTTTTCTTATGGAAATTCAGCGAAGTTTAGCCGCGCACGAAAATATGACAGTCGCACGACCGGAATACGTGTCTTCGCTAAATTCATACGTCATAATTCTCGCCGCGCTTTCTTACCATCGCTATTTCTTGTACCGTGCCATTTTATAAATGGGCATTAAAATAGAAAGGCAGCAGAACGAGAGATAACACGCGCGATACATTTCGCGATATTATTCTTGGATTATATATGCTTTTGAGATAGATCTGGACTATATTCGTCCTCAATTTCAACGTTTGCACCATGAATTGTAGCTCTGCAACCTGCGACGGAATCGGGTCGCGATGGTGTGCGCGGCGGTTAAAAGAATCGCCGTGTCTTCCGTTTGCAAGAGCAAAAAGGACTGCTCGCGCGGAAATGTATATCCGATTTAACGAGCCGCGACAGCGCGAGCGGCGGAGAACGCGGTCTTGCTACCGGGACGGTAAAGTTTCGTCTTCAGGAACAGAATAACAAGTTCATCCTCG
Organism: Temnothorax nylanderi; assembly: GCF_030848795.1. NCBI lineage: Eukaryota > Metazoa > Arthropoda > Insecta > Hymenoptera > Formicidae > Temnothorax > Temnothorax nylanderi. Next base: position 1,705,926 of record NW_027249075.1, read on the forward strand.
CGGTCGACGGAGAATCCGGAACACAGTCTCTCCTTGGCTTGGATATTACCCGCGAGGCCGTCCGTAAGCGAGCAAAGAATATCGTTTCATTTTCCTAAGGCACACCGCGGTCATAAATTCTACGTAGCGCGGTACAACAACCGGCCCGAAGAAAGAAGGTGGCTGGATACGTGGCTGGCGAAAGGAAGCGAGAACGAGGACGATTGGGGAAGGAGATGCTGCGTGCTCGAAAGATAATTAAAATGTCTTGGCGTCCTGCGCCAAGGCGCGAGTTATGGCCCGAAGTTGCCACAGTGGCATAAGCGGGACATCCGACGGCTTTGCCGGGGGGGGGGGGCGGGGAGGGGGGGTACCGGCTCGCGCAATTCCCGTAACGGCGCGGCGCGAGTTAACGAGCTGTGAACCCATGAACCTTGTAGCAGCCTTTGCGGCGGAGAATGCTGCGCGAAATGCGCGTTAGATCTTTCGGATTCACCGGGATCAAAGAGGAAAAAGGCATTCTCTCTTTCTTTCTCTCTCCCTTTACAGTAATATGTTACAGTAATACTAAAATTTTAGAATATGACTCAATTACGCTACTGTAAATATTTTTTTTAATTTATCTGATTTCTTTTTTAGCTGTTAATGGTTTTCTTTTTCCATTATATTTATGATTAAAAAACGAGAGGATTCAAATTTAATGACGCCCTACTTTCGCAACAGTCTACTATTTCCAGCTTTTAACGCTCAGGTTTTCAATTATGTACTTCATACATTTCACACGGAAGAATTTAATGAAAGAGAGAAAATAGCAGGTTATACACAATGCAAAAGCCTTCTCTTTCTTCGCGTGCGTACCCATCCCACGGAACAGTGTCCTAAACCTATTCTCTGAAAACGATAGAATTGACGCCAGTGCGGTTTAGTCTGATTCCCTCAACAGCGAGAGTTAACGAGCTGTGAATTCGCCACCGGTGCTCGGTAGGAAGAGAGCCCGGTGCAAACGGCGGCGATCTCGCGTCTGGGACAGGCAACAGAAAACCAGTCGCAATTGCGAGCGGGAAGCACCGCAAAGCGTGCGGTTGGCAAAAGTGAATAGTTATAACGGGACGTGAATTCATAAGCGCTACGAGAATCAGTGTCTATGAGTAAAATGCTGAATTGATATTGCAAATAATAGGAATTGCAGTTTTAATTAACGTTTCGCGAAGAGAGGCTATCGCGAATTAGATCGGATAAATATTGAAAATCGAAAATCGGATTGAAATCTTCTCGGGACGAGCAAGACGATTATTTTAAGCGGTATTATTATTTTTCGAAATTTTACAAAACATTATAAGGATTTGAGGTAATTCGAATAAAAGGCAACTTACATCATGGCTTATTCTGCTACTTGCTACTTTCGTAGAACTGAAACTCAACGCAGCTTCCGGTTTGCACGGAACTCTTGAACGTAAACGAACCGCACACCATTTCCGCAAGTTCCAACAACGTACAAGACATTAACAGAAAGTAAGGCTCCCATATTATAATACTGTCAAAAGAGAAATTTGTGCGCGACCGCACGTCGTTCATGCCAGAGAATATGTACAAGTTATGAAAGTGTAACTTAGCAGAGCTATGAATAACACAGTGGATCTTTGAAAATAGGACGGAAGGAACAGGTTCCTTCAAAGGTTCAGTAATTCGATTATTTTATTTGAGAATTGTTTATAACGTATTACAATTATGTTGGAAGTTTTCGATAGCCCGCAAGATAAAGATGAAACCCGTCCGTCAGGTTTGGGTTTCCACGACGAGTTATCGGTTCATGCAGAATTTCCACAACAGTCCGGGTTAACGAGCCGTGAACTCGTGAACACACCGTAGAAGTGTTACGACGTGATGCAGAGAATCCAGTAGGAAGCAAACCTTTCTGCTAAATTGAGCGTATATAATGATAATGGTGGGAGACAAGGAATCCATCCGAGGTGACGGACCCTTTTGACCTAGACCGTTAGAACATTAATAGAAAATTCATTAACGACCGACCAAAATGTTGCCCAAAGTACCGACGCGACAGGATGCTCTATATCATTAGGTATCGTTATATGAAATTGATTCAAATACCTGTATCGCATTTAGAAATCATTATAAATATTGCGGTCTCTAGAGTCAAAACTAACGAATTTGCGTGATATCGACGAGTATATTAGCATGACGAATCTAAACGTTTATTTTGACAACTCGTACCAGATAAAGGAACAGTCTAACTCTCGTTACCGAACCGTTATAACATTAAAAAGATATCTCTCATTAATTCTAGAGATCTCCTCCCATGCCTAATTATAAAGATTACAATATATATGTCATGAATTTTTTATATGAATCTATTCTACAATTTGAATAAAACGATTAGAAGTTTTTTATATTTATGTATGTCATTTTAGAATCTCTTTTTATCATAGAAAAGTGGCAGTTCCAAATTGTATAAAATCGGATATATTTTTATTGCGGAAATTTAATCAATACATTTTAATGTAAAAAATGTTTACACTATATTCACTATTTTATCAGCTGAATAAAACGCGGACGAATTTGCTTGTTGAATTTTCAAACCGCACCGCATAGGCATTTTATTTAACCAGCTGTATTTTTGATGTTAGAATTAAATGGTTACATGAAAATGGCTGATTCAGTGAAATTTTCAATTACAGGCGCTCGTACGTTATCGCCTCTATCGAATCCTCTATCCGGAAAATGTCTGATTAAACGGACGCGTTATTGCGGTAAAAAAAGAATTTGTAACGCTAACGAGTTGCATATTGAGGAATATTACGTAAAAAGTATGCGGTATATTACTACGGTAGATTACTACACTGCATTTCTCTGTGCAGTCGACGTCCATTATCGAGCCATTCAATCAGTCACTCCCAATATCACACGTACCACCCAAAGATATTAAATCATGCGATGCCGTAGTACAATATCGTTACACACACACTATGTTCCTCCGCATCACTTACAATCTAAAGTTACGTCGATCGTCTCTGTCAAATAAAACGCCGATATTTTTCAACATATCGATGAATCTGTGTTACGATCTGTAATTATGAAAAATACGTGTCTATTCATATAGAAATCAATGATCGTAGAACCCATTATTCTCTCCGATCTCATTCGATAAAAGATTATCCGCGATTCGGATAATAGCGAACACGTCGCTCTTCAAGTAAAATCCGAACGCAATGCAATCAGATCATTCTCTTTTTTTATCGCGCGATATTCTGTCAAGCACAAATCTCTTATTTCGAAAGGAGATGTATCAAAGCAACAGTCGGGCAAGGAAGAGTATAAAATATATTTTTGTGGTTTTTTAAGAAAAATATTAGTTAATGTATCAGTATTTAACATACGTATTTTGAAAACATTATTTTAATTTTAAAAAAAATTTTATATACATTCGTTTATATGTTTATGGATTGAAACGATTCTTCTACTGAGATTTTTTATACATAAATTATGAAAATAATAACAATATAATATTTGATAGAATTACATTTAATTCAATAAAACATATATAACTTTTTATTCTAAAGACATTGATATACGCGTTGTTGTCGGACGGGATTTGCCTGGCAATGGTAAAAGGCTCTTTTACAGAGTACCTTTCGACCTGACGAAGTTGTACATTCGTTCGATCGGTAGCTGCATCCTGTGTGATTTATCGCTAGCCTTATCGCCGTTAGCGGCGGCCCTTCGATAGCGCTGATCGTTTCCTATATTTTACAGCCGTCATGATTTATCGTTCGTTTCGCGAGTTCCCCGGCGCAATTATCAGTAACTCCTGCTGCGCAACAGAGATTAGAAGCCGCCCCCGATCGCATTACTCGACTCGCGATTTTATCGGCTTTAACTATCGACGCAACCCTGGCTACGATTATAAAGTGCTTCACGGTAGCAAGCTGAGCTGCAATTTTTCCAATCGTACCAGCTAATCTTTGAGTTTTCTTCCGCGAGAAGGCGAGGACAAATTTCGATAGTGTATTATTGCAAATCCTAATGTGTTCAATGATAATTCTAAATGTTATTAACGATTAAATGTATTCTGCATACTCTTGCAAAGAGATTAATTAGCAAAAAATTTTTGAACAAGAATGAATATCTATAATTTTGATTCTCTCCGATTTAAATATACCCAATAAATGCCGCCGCACGATTACTTTGGGAGAAAGTAGATCATAATTAAATTATTTTACATAAAAAATAGTGGTTAATAGAATAAAAGCGCTACGCACGTAATGCCCGTTCTCTTATCGAGCGAAATGTCGCGACATGTTCGACTAGTGCTTTAATTAAACCTGCCAAATTTATGTTCGGTAACTGAATTTCCTGCGGAATTAATTTCGAATAAAGTATACCGCTTATGTCGCACAACGTGTGGCGTACATATCTAGAGTATTATGTACTTAGCAAGCGAATCTAATCCTATCATAATGTATCTCGTACCGAAGGTACATTGTTTAAAGTAGTCCTATAAACGTAGAAAAAATATAGTTATTTTTTTTTCATGTATGAATTTTATCGTGTATGAATAGTTTTATCCCGAAAATAGTTTTATCAGAGCGAAAGAATTAAAACAATGCAGCCGAGTTATTTAAGCTATTTTTGAGCTACGTACTCAAGAATCACATAATTAAAATTATTTGAGCTCTGAGGAGAGAAATATAATTACATTCATAACATATAAATATAACTTTATCCGTGCAACAGTAGTGGACAGATATGTGAAACGTGGCATTTGTCGATAGGGTACGGCACTATTAGGTAATGTTTTTGTTTCCGGGTATATTTCCAGCGTACGAAACAAGTGGATCTCCTAAATCTTTTGTCGCTCGTCACGATAACAGTAGCACGTCCATGTGCCGCGAGAGCCAAGCGTGGAAAAAAAGCTACGAATGCAAGGCAACTCGGTACGTATGGAAATTCTTTGACGGGAAGCGAGCCAGAAATCGAAGGGCGGGTGCAGGACGGCCGAGACATTATCTATGGAAAGAGCAGGAGAGGTCGTTATGGAATGGTGGTGCACGAGCGGTTCGATTCTACTGCCTTGCCCATAGCAGAAAGAACACCGGTGGCCCCGCTTTATCCACAGGGCCGGTTTAAAGCTACTGCGATCGTTGTAACTTGTAACTACCGAACGCCATTTTCAGAATGCAGAGCTGAGAGTACCAGTCTCGCGAAAAGAAAATAAAAAATAAAGAGCGAGGAGAAAAGAAAGAGAGGACGCGATCTCTTGAAGTCTGAATAAATGATGTCCTATAAAGCGATTGAACTCTTTAGCTTCTTTTCGTGATCTTTCACGTTTCAAATTATTCGCTGGCGTTACATATATATCCAAAACAGTTCAAACCGGCCCTGCTAACCCATCACCCCTTCGCTCGCTCTCTAGCGCCGGCGGAGGTTGCTTTAAAATATCTAGGTGGTGTGGTGGCGTGATGCCGTGATCAGCAGGGCGTACTACCCTCCCGAACGTGCAGCGGTTCTCATTCGGGAAATCTCATCTTTATCCGCAAGGTCATCGCGATCGCTACGTTTCGTTTCATCGCTGCCGCCGGCGATTATTAATTCTGCCATGGGTTACGTAATAATATCTTTGCTGTCGTTTTTCTGCCATATCGAACCGTTCATTCTAACTGGCGATCAATCGATATCCCTAGCATTATCCATTTCTATCGGCTTCCAATTACAATGTCAATATAATCTGTCTACCTATCTTTGATATTTTTTTCTTACTGCACTGCAAGTAATTCAGTTTAAAATTTCATGCTGATATTACATTTATCGTGACAAAGCTATTTTTGACAGAAACCGTAGATTGACTTCGAATATCAAAGATGGCGATTGCAGTGTCGCGGAAAGTTAAATCTCACGCCCTGTTATTATTCATCGCGTGGGCAGTTTTGTTTATGGATCCTACGGAATAGTCATTTTTGACTAAGATGGATGTCCGGCATTAAACGCGAAATGGAATAGCCAAAGCTATGCGTGGCTGGCATCGCGAACCGGCTTGACCCAGAGTCCGTAATAAATTATCTCGATTCTGATAGGGCTTTCTATATTCGTATCCATTTTTCAGGGTACTCTAATTTTCTTCCGGTATATCGCTTTTGTTTCACATCTCTTTCTGGCCATTCGCCATCGCGCCTCGGTATTTCTCCTATCGACGAACGCGCGTCTTTTCGACGCGCTCAGACACGACGAAGTGCATACTTGCGGCATGCAAGTTATAACGTATTCTCAAACACTCGAGACGAAGTCAGCGGTAGTTTCAACGCGGCGAGACCGCCTCTCGGCGTAGATAACGTATTGCAGAAATATGAGGATTATACGAGATCTATCTCCGCCGTGTTTCACTTTACTACGCGTTACAACGCCGCATGTTAGCTGCTATAACTCCGCGGACGTTCCTCTCGTATGTTTAACTTCTTCGAGTTATTATGCGGAAGTAACGCAATCTATCTCGACCTACGTAAACGGGAATACATTACGCACAAGCACGCACCGAGTCTCTAGTGCGTGATGCAACGGCTTTTATCAGTATCTCTTGCGATGAAAGAGGGTGCTTCAATTATTTTTATTAATTATTACACTTGGAAGTTCGCACGCTTTAGATTAAAATTCACTATTAATAGTATTTTTCTCACATTCAATTATTTAATATTATTTAATAAGTTTAGACCAAAATTATACATATACTGTTATCTATGCTATTACAAAATAACAGGGTCTCTCCTAAAACAGATTAAATTAATAAACGATTTGTTACTAAGAAAACTCCAGGTCCGTTGGATAATTGAAGAAGGGGCGTAACCCCAATCAACGTTCGATTTCTGCCCATCAACGTAAGAGTATAAATCGAGATCCACCAACAGACGGACCAAACAGACGTTACATCGAAAGGACGTCAACCTAACGCACCTAAGAGTATTGCGAAATCCCACGATAATCCATCACAGGAAGGAACAACCCTTCACCCGTGCTAACAGCTTTGCGATTCTCACGATGACGAAAACGACGAGGACGAGGACGAGGACGAGGACGACGACGACGACGTCAGCGGCTCATCCTTCTCTCCTCTGCCTTCCTCTCGTTACGACGCCCGTCTTCCTTTCTCCGACTATTATTCTATCTTCAACACTCACGTATAAACGCAATACACGCACACACCCACGCACGCGCGCGCACACACACACACACACACACACACACACACAGGCAGACACGTACAGTTTCGCGCAATCCGCGTCGGCAGAGAGATCCTGCAAGTCCGCAAGCTATACCTTCCTGGGTATAACTCGGGGAAGGAACGGCTGCCTTGGATTATTCAGCGCGGAATGGACATCTTCCCCCGGAACGTAATATTAATATGTCCTCTTCTGTGCGAGGTGGCGCGGAGACAATGGCGGAGATTGTGTTGAATACAGTAATCAGAGGGCGGATTGCGAGCCCCATGGGACTTCGCCGCGTCTCCTCGCTCGGTTGCTTCGTTGCTTCTCCTCTCTTCGTGCCGCGGACCGTCGTCGTTGATCCCGCAGGAACGGCCTCACCGACGAGAGGGTGCTCCCCGACGACGCTCGCTTCCTTCCTACCCACCGTTTGCCTCAGTCTACATACGTTAGACCCCACTTAAACGGTTTCCTTAAGATTTGCTCGCGCCGCGTGTGCCACTACAGGATGCTGCAGTTAATTGGAAACAGGAAGGGTCGGCGAATTTTATTGTGTCCCGAGAGAATGCCCCCGTGAGAGCTGTAACCCTTCCCGTAAGCTTCAATTATTAAAGTGAAAGAGAAACTGAATTTTTCACATCTTCCACGAGGTTTTTTTATATGACCATAGACATAGACCCTTGAGGAATCTTCGAGGAAAATTTTTCTTCGCGTTTAATGGCGGATAGACGCGCAGTCCGTTCGGGCTTTCTTCGCTAATAAATATCGCTATAAATCAGACAAATATCATATTGGTGATTTACGCCCTTCATTAGGTGCGCTATAATATAACACAAACGCTACTAAATCTTAGTCCCCATGACTCACCGTAATTGATTACCGTGCAGATCTTGTTAGCGACAAGTCGAATCTCAGTGACCTATCGATGGCGCGGCGCACTTATCTTATATCTTCGCCCGTAATTGAATCTTGCTGGTGCGCTCTGTGCTCGAATATTAATTACCAAACCGCGTGACGCTGATTTACTGCGCGTTTGTTGGTCAGCGTCTCCCGATGTTTCGCATTTACACGGAACCTGATTGATCTAAGTCGCGATTCAATCGTTACTTTTTCAAGTGTTACCAGCTCCGGTGCCACCAAACGTGTGACTGACGTGTCTTAATTACGAGTGAATCAAACGAGATAATTAACGTTCTCATCGACGGCGAAATTAAACTGGCAGAGTGCACCAGGTCGCTCCTATAATCTTCGAGCGCAATTAACCCGCCGCGACACTGACTCCCTATCGTGCTCGCGTGATACGCGGTAATGGAACAAAACGAGATATTTCAACAATTGCGAGCAGACTCTTGGTGCTCATGGCAGTTTACAGGCCACGCGACATATATGATCACGATGCATATGCGTTTACGCAGTGTGCATACGGTGACGGCGGATGTGGAGAACGCGGGACGGTGTCGGAACGGTAACGAGCGCGCACAGCCTTCGGGGAGCAGTTGGCGCCCTCGAGGGTGGCAGCGCGACTTTATTGCAGCAATAAGAGTTATCACCCGGCGATAACTGCCCCCATAACTTCCTCGCGCGATGAATACATTCTCGCGTGCTCGCGTTCTCTCTCTCTCTCTCTCTCTCTCTCTCTCTCTCTCTCTCTCTCTCTCTTTCTCTTCTTTGAACGCGCCTCTGCGTTGTGTTCGTCGCTACAGTATCTCGCAGCATCTCGCGCGCGACACACTTTATCCGCGCCATCGTCCTCTCAAATTGCCTCTTGCTTCTTCTGTTTCTCCTCCTTTTCCTCTTTGCCTCGCCTCTTTATTCTTCTACGGACAACGAACACGATCCCTTCTCATTTTACCTTCTACCCCTCGACGCAACGTTTTCATCCGTCTCACAGCACTCGCGCGACATGCGTTCCGACTTATTCCTCAGCTCTACCGGGTAACAGCTGACCGTTCTCACATCCTTGGACGAAAAATAAGCAAGCTCGAAACCCGCCGGGAAAATCAACCAGCTGGTCGGACCACCGTTGTCCTTGATGTGGAAAATACAAGGTATCTTGATAAACGTGCGTAACGCGTGGCTTTTGGTCCTTGGCTAGCCGCGCAATTTTTCTGCGATAATAACTCACAATATGTCTATATATATTAAATTAAAAATATGCGAAGTTGACAGATTTAATACGATACGACATAATTTACTTATACAAATAATTCGATTTCGAGAGATATAAAGATATATTTTTACATATTTATCATTTATATTACGCACATCTCTATTATGCCTTTCTCTATTATATTTAAGGAGAATCTCCTTCTAAATATCTATTTCCTCGATAAACAATATAATCCACATATGTAGCTCAACATCTCATCTCTAGAGTCTTAGACTTATAAGATGATCCTCGTAGCGTGATGTACCTCCATCATACGCTCAACTTCTCGATCATGTACGTGAGGCGCAGAGGTGAGCTTTACTTTGTTTCACGCGAGCGAGAAAGCACGGCGGATACGAAAGTGGCGGTATCTCGAAGCTCGCTAAGTTCAGGAGACATGGGTACGCGCGCACATGAAATCGCAGGTGTTATCACGTGTCGACCGACTGGTTGTATCGGTATTAACGACGACAAGTCGGTGGCCACGCACGCAATCGCAACAGTCACGGGAGATTACTTTTTCTCAAGGTAGCCGGCCGGCGAGGCCCGCAATTAGTACCACGAGAAACTCTACCCGATTAGAACAATCTGATGTGTCATGGAAATGCCGCTTTTCACGCTGCGCAAAAATCATGCTTGTCGCACCGATATCATCGGCCCTTATTAACGCGTAACGTCCCATACGTAACGAAACGACATTCTGCATCCTAATTATTGTATAAATACAGAATTGTGTCGGATTTTGATATTGGTTTTTGTACCGGTATGGTCAATTTATTTTATATTCAGCATTATTTAAAGAATTTCTTCATCTCGATAAAATATTTATACTGCTGTTGTTTACCGCGATAATATTACAAAGCGCGGCTTGTACCCCTTCCCCATCGACGAATTCCATCAATGGAAAAACTTGATATATATATATAAATCGCACCTTCTATCGTATTTTTTGTAATAAAATTCACATCGGGTTGTTGTACAATAATTCCGCAAACATATGCAGAATTAATAAACCTCTCTCTTCTTTCTGCTGCGCGGTTTTAATTGGCACAAACAGCCAGTGTCAATAAGATCAACTAAAAAATTGCTATCTAATTGAAACTCCACTCGCGAATTTATTTACACCGTAATGTCATTTACGAACACACGGCAAATATCACCGCGAGTATCAAAAATTGGATCGTGCGAATCAGAGATCGATCGCTCGGTTGCCGGGGAAAAATCGGATGATCTCGTTATTCCGAGCAAGATCGTAACACACCGGTAGCCGGTTCCAGACATCCTCTCGCCCGCCTCTTCTCGTCCCTTTGTTTCCGCACACTCTTCTTTCCCATCCCCGACGTCGAAATTGCCGGCGAAATATTTCGGCTTCCAATGTTGCGCGATTAATTCGAAAAGTGAGGTGCAATATCCGAAATTACGGCACACATTTCTCTCGCACCGGCCGCAATAACGAAGAGAAAACGGCACAACTGGTAACAACGTATTGCGCGATTAACGGAACTGCGAGACTGCGGGCTACGTGTATGTGTGTGTTTGCCATCGTGCTGCACCGCCCACGAAATTTCCGATTTATCTGGAAAGCGCACATCTTGCATACTCGCTAACTCCACGAGCCACCGATCGAACTTAAACAATTTTAATGTATGTAATATAATATCAAGGGAAACAAATATATCAGATCATATGGTATCAAGGAATCTATGAAATTTATATCGTTGTTTAAGCCACGAATTCCGACAATTATGGGTAAATAAATTTCATAATGTGATATACGAAAATTCATTATCTTTCTTTTAAATTTATAAAATATAAATCTATTAAAGAATACTTTAAAAATCGGGACTAATATGAGACGTATCTTGTTAGAGTCGCTTAAAATGTCTGATCTCCGTATTTTTATAGGACCATATATATTACCGACTACAGTGGGGAAAGTACTATAGGATCGTAATGATACCGGCGTTCAGCTCCGGTTTAGTCGATATTAAAGTCCGACTTTATATTGACAAAACTTTGGTAGGTTACCCCGCGTGCCATTAGTGTGCATTAGAAGTCACGTAATCGATAACGGGTGTCGAGAAAGTAGCTCGGTAACCTCAGACAGAAGCGTTAAGGAACGAGAAATGGCGGGCTTGAAGTCTTCTTCACCCATCGCTCGTATGTTGAAACGTTGTTAATAATAGACGGGTGTATATTACAGGCAAGCTTATATAACTATTGTCTGACGCGCTGTGTTATCTTCTGAAAAATGTTCCCCGTTTTTAACCCGATGCCCCATCTTTCGCGCACGCCTCTCCGCCGTCTTTCTTGTCGGCGTTCTTGCGCAAAATATGGAAATACAAATATTTAAGTATAATTTTCACCGTAAAGCAAAATAAATACGCCATCTCCTCGCTTTCCTTTCGCGTTCACTCTCACACATTAACTCTTGGAATAAATATGTAAAAGTCTTAGCGCGCCGAGAAATAACCGTACCCTCAACCCTTTTGGTAAGTTGACCGCGTTGTAACTCAAACACGCCGGCTAAAGAAACTCAATTACTCTCGGTATTAAATTTTCAATGCAGTACACGTCTCGAATACTTCTCGATCATAGCAAGCATCTTTTTCAGCGACTTGTGAAATTGTCGCGTGGATTATAGATATCTATTAATAGTTTTATTTGATTTTATTTGTGGAAAAAAGTTAGCTTATCTGATCCAATTGACATGCTGTCAATAACGCTTGGCATTTTTGCTTCTAAAAATTGATCACTTTACTTCGAGATGATACGTTGAAACGTTTGAAACGTATAATGTATTGGCTCTTACTTATCATAGATTGATATATAAGAAGTTGCAATATTACGTCGAGACGACGTGATTAATATAGATATGTACGATGAGCAATAGGGTAATCGATGATGAGAAGAATATGCGAATAATTTTAAAAGATTCATCTCCTGTTCGAAGGGTGATACTGTGAGGTGAAGAGACAGATAACGCGTACAATGGTATGCGGGCACGGTGGTGCTGACCCCGATGACACAACAAAGAACAGTGGAAGAGTGCTTTCTCAGAATCGCGGCGACGAGCGCGGGTCGGGAACGATCGGGTAGACAATGTTTAAATGCTTTTCGATACGAGAGAGAGATGGAGGTTTCATCAAAGTGCGAATTCCTACAAGCTCGAAAGAGACCCTCGTGGAACCGATGCCCGTTCTTCGCCTACCTTCAGCCACTGTAGAAGAGAAGGGGAGGAGGATCGGCGGCGTGGATGGCGGAAGCCGGTCTCTCCTCTGGAGGGAGATTCGGTGTGTCGGGAAGGGAGGATTTTCTGGGCAATGGTGAGAGAGAAGACTCGCGGAAGACGAGCTACGAAAGGCAGAGACAGAAGGACGCGAGCAGGGTTGAGAAAGGATGAAGAAGGATCGCGGAAGATAGTCAGCGAGAGAGAGACGCACGAAAGGTGTTTCTATGTATGTGTCTCAGAGTCTGTATGTCTGTGTGTGTGTTGAAGGGTGTGCGTGCTCATGTAGCGGATAGAGAACGGCGCTGATAAAACCGGTTGGTTGAAGCGAGACGAACAAAAGGGGTGAAACGACGAAGAGCGTGCGAACCCCGAAAGAGGAGCTCCGCTGCGGCGGTGGTGGCGGCGCGCGGCGGCAGCGGGGGCAGGTGCGGAGCGAGGAGGAAGAAGAGACGGAAATCGCGACAAAGACGGAACCAGCCTCTTCTAGAAGAGCGAGCGAGAGAGAAGCGGGGACAAGGAATGGGAGAAGAGCAGGGCAGAAGGGGTGAGAACGGGAAGAGAAAGAGAGAGAGACAGAGAGAGAGAGCGAGAGAAGCAGAAACGCCGCGAAGAAGATCGACGACGGGAAGGGGTGGCAGAAATCGTGCGCGCGAGATGGGACGAGAGTCTCCCCCTGTGCGGAACGGAGATAGGATTCTGAGGATGGCAAAGGTGGCGGAGGGGGGCGGGAGGGGGGAGTGGTTCCCGCTGTACTCGACTGGCGCACGAATGTGAGAGAGATGGCGACGGGGAGGGAGCTGGCGCGAGGGTGGCCGAGGAGGGCGACGCAGCGAGAGGGGCAACCAGTGGGATGCGGGGGGAGGGGGGGCTCACGGGCGTGCTGGGTGGATGGGTGCTGGTACGGTTTTCAAGAGGAAAGAGAAGGAGAGGGGTGAGAGCAGCGAGTGGTTGGTGCATTATTGATCCCAGTGTATGCGGACTGGGCAAAAAGAGGAGCCTCCGGCTCGGCCCGAGAAAGAGACGGAGCGATACACCCCCGGCGTACGGGGGCGAGAAGGAGACACCGCCGCGCAGACCGATCTCGCAGACAGATATTAGAAATGCGTTCGCCTCTTACCCGGCATGCGGCGGCACCCGCTGACGAATCCGCAAGAAGAATCGAGGAAAGAGGAAGAAAGAAAGATATCTATCCGCGATGTGGTGAATTCACACCTGGCTGGATAATTCGAAGTAGGTGGCGAAGCATAGGGGTTAGGGAAGAAGGGACGGCGAGAGGAGTGCCAAGGGAGATCGCACGAGGAATAATCCAATCCTGAATGTTCCGGCGATCCTGGATATCCCGAATACAGTGAATCGCGTTTTAAGTCGCGGTATTATCCGGGAATGAATTATTCAGGGAAGACGATAGATACCGTTCTTGTTTCGAGGTCGCTCTGATGGAACTCGTATATATATATCCTTTATGTGCGCCACCGATACCCGTAGTCTCGAACACGCAAGGAATGGCGAGGGAAAAAACGATAATGCGACGCGTTACGTCGTTTTATTGTATGGTGTGGCGAGCGCCGGTTTCCCGATCGACGAACGATCGAAAAGGAGGAAAGGAGAGAAAGAGAAAGAGAGAGAGAGAGACGATTAAGTCTTTAATGGCGAGAATCCTTTTCCAGCAAATGTATATTTGTCCTCCACAATTCTCTTGTCCTCGCGAAAAGCGCTTTACCCGTTATTCCGTCTGTCTCGACATAATCTCGATATTTTTCTAGAAAAATCGCGATCTCAACAAAAGCGGACGTGGTCGAATAGACCGAACTCGCTTCGTTGCACAGGTATAGTAACAACATTATGGACATTGTGATTATCTTTTGTTTGTTCATTTTGTTTATAAATAAGTTACTATTTCCTGGATTAATCCTTTCGCTTTCAGACACGATGGACATATTTCTTTTTACGAAATAATAAATATTTATTATCGCTACATACATACAGATACTAATTATACCAGTGACATTTCTATTACAATTTTATTATTTAGTCTATTCTAATCTCAGTTTATTTTAATCCTAATTCTTTGTTTTTATAACTTAATGATACATTACAATGAACTAAGCGTTTTATTTCTCACAATCTATTAGTTGTCCGGAAAATTTGTTTACGTTATTAACACGTATCTTTAGCGTATGCCTTTCCCATTTTTAATATGATAGCAAAATAATATTTTTATAAGCGAATTTGTGAAGAATCGAATGAATCACCGTCTCTTAGTGGCATGACGTTTCGTTAATAAAAAGGTTTACTGGATTACAATATCTTTTGTCTCGTAGAATCAGCCTCGAGTGATCTCTATCGTTCTCTCGTATTCGATCGAATCTGCAACGAGCATTCAAAGCCTCCTGGAGTGTCCAGCGCGCGATCAATCACTGATATGAATCACGACTGTACCGGTATACGACACTACCGGTATTCTTTTCAGTTATTTATTATACGTCGAATTTAATGGCTTCGCCACGCGCAATCGACACAGTTTCAAAGAGTAAGTCCGCCGTTATCGATCTCTCCGTCGACATGCCGTTCGATCGACGTTGTTGCCGATAGGAACGCCGGCGCGCGCGAACGTTACCGGGAAGAATTATAGAAAGCCTTTGTCAGGGAACGCTATTCATAATGCCATTCACGCGCGCGCGTACTATGAAATTTATTTAAAAAAAGAAAAAAAATTTCCCCGGCCAGAACTCATTAATCAGACCCGATGGACATTTTATACGACCGGTGAATAATTCAGGCCATTACCGTCAGCACGTTTTAAACGTTCCACAAATGAATGCTGGGAATTCTGCGAATTCCGGAAATTTCGCTGGAAACTCATGTGCGACCGGACATTTCCGCGCACAAGTGTCCGGCCTCCCGCGAGTATCATGTCGAAATTCACGCAAGTTTTCCGCCGTCAGTTATTCCCGGCCATGGATATTTGACGAGGCATATAAAGCCGTATCACGGTCATAATGGCCCTCTGATAAAGGCATTATCGAGAGCCCGGGCGTCGAATGGACCGCGCTTAAAATGGCACGCTTGCGGTGTCAAACGCACGCAAAAGCGAAACACCCGACGGTCCTCCTTTTCACCTCTGATTAATAAAGCGGGAGAAATAATTGTTATTATTGCAAACCGATCGATCTGTTTCATCAATCCCCGAATGACAGGTCTTTTCGTGTCTTTTTTGTTATAACGTAATCTTATAGGTACGCATTTGATACGTATATATTGACGGAAAGTTATGCATTGCCGAAAACGATAAATAACTCGCGCTCGATACGTCGTACGCCGTTGCGCAAATGAACAGCGCGTTTTTCGAACATGGCGAAAGTAAATCGACAGCTTCCGAAATACGTCGCGAAAAATCTCTCGCCCTGCTCGGCTCGGTCGAAGTAAACGCCGATTTTTCTCCTTCCTCGGGATAATCCATTTCTGCCTCACGGCCTTTCAATCTGGACGCGATAAGTGGCGAAGCACGGCGAAATGGATTTTCCTGACGAATCCGTCCGGTGAGGAAAGATGCATAGCTTTTCTATCGTCGTCCTTCCCCTCCCCTGCCGCGCAAGCTCCCCTAATTAAATTCATTAAGTAATTAGCGCCGAAACAATAGGGATTTAGAATAAGGTGCATCGCCGTGACCATTGGCCCGCCGGAGTCCACGCGGACCATATTTCATGGACTTTTAAGCAGTGTTCCCATGTCTGTTTCGAAACACAATAGAGCTACTTCGCTTTGAATACGCTTATCTGCACTCCCTGCATCCGTTCTACCTGAAATTTATAACTGGTACGTACCTCCTGTACGAGTCACAAGTTCGGCGCTAATAGTCGAGTATTTTCGCATTAATATTCAAATTTCAGATTACATTCTTCCGAGCAATGTGTTCACGTATTTTATTTTGACATGTAAATCCACGTGCGCCTAGTTTGACGTGAAAATTTTATTGCTTCACTTCTACCTACATTTTTATTAGTAGAAGGCATCGCGTATGTGTATGTGTGAGTGTGCGTGAGACGCACGTCGTATATTAAAACTTATTACACGCAACGCTATTTGCATCACTGCAGGTTTGCATCATACATATACATTCAGCAACATAGAATAAAAATCTTAACTTATTTTTTAACTTATTTCTCCACTTATTTTTCCACTTATTTTACCTAAACAATTAACTAATTAATTACTACTTGCAAATTTTTTCTTAAAGACTTTTGTTTCCAAAATGTCCATCATACAAATAATTCATGGAAAATTCATTTTTTACTCAATATTTCGATTCATATTGGAATTTCAATGGTTCCGAAGGTATGCTGATTTGATTCGAGCTCTATGTAGTAGGGAGAATATTAAAATGCATCACGTGTTAGATTTATATAAAATGTACGCCGCTCGTAGCACGAGAGTGAACAAACGAAAACGTGAACGAGACATTTGCAGTCGATACATTTTGCAATAGAAAAGGATAAAAACAATATCGGATATCTTATACATTTTTTATGTACGACCCAGTTTTCAAATACTGCGCATGGCTGCAAAACGTTATGAATTGCTATGCTACAGCTGCTATTCTTCAACAACAAAATATAGCGCATGTAAAACTTGCCTGGATTAAGACTAATGCACGAATGAATTTTACCTGTCATGCAATATATCAGTTTAACTTGATTTTTCGTTCAACATTTCGCTCGACACACTTATTTCAAAATCTGCTCGTCTTATATTTCTGTTGAATCGCACGCGTGTAAAATTCATTTTTTGACGTACACTGACGCTTGTTTGGGCATTTACTATTACACGCACTCACGATATTGCGTTTTTTCCTTTTTTTTTGTTTTCTGCACTGCGTATCGTCAGTATCGTCAGTGCCTGCGCGGATGTTTTTGAAAACGTCGACACGGCGCGGCGAACGAACTCGACTTGGGAAGTATAACGACGAACCCTTGTGTCGAGAGCAAAGAGTTCTAATGAATGAGTTCTTTCTGCCCAACCGTCCCTTTTATTTTCCCCCGCGGCAGATTAAACGCGGCGCCTATAGTTATAGTGCCAGCGCGATGAAGCAAAATACAAAATGCCCTACCTACTATTATTTATATTACCGATATTGGTTGCTGATATTCTATATAAAAAAGCCGGTAATATTCTATACAAAGAAGTATGAAATATAACTTAAATATGTTAATCGATAAATCAATGTCACGCTAATTACATCTCTTACCTATAATTCATTTTTCGTCTATTGATTCATGCACATTGAGTTTTGTGTACGCTGCTGTCTAGTATATTTACGAAATGAGCACGAAAGCAAATACGAACGTAGATAATTGAAAAAAAGAAAAAAAAATTGTACGGTGGTTCCCGAATTTTGCATAGACGTGCTTGTTATTTTTAACCCACGCAGATCTGCGTCCGTTCCGGTAACTGTTCCGATTTAAGGTAATGTCGTTTTTACTCCAACACGCTTGTATATTGCACGCTACCATTTAATACACCCTGCGCCTTCTGCACAGAGATGCGTCGCAGCGCGTCTACATTTAATTCTCGGCGCCGAGCCGAGGATATTAGGCAAGCTGTGTGCTTTACAAAAGATTTTCCTCCGCTCATTCTGGAGAGAATGCAGCGTGAAGCATAGGTAAAAAATTTTTCGAATAACTTTTGGACTGCATTAATGAAGTTTGTTTTAATCTCACGAAAATCACAGTGGAAGATTAAACGCAAGAATAATGTTATTTTTTAAATAAATTTTTCATCATAAATTTTCGGTGTCTCGTAACTTTCACTTGAATCATAAAGAGTGGGAAATACGGATCTGGTACTGTTTGCTTTCTCTCGAAATGCTGACAAACGCAGGCCACGATGGCAAAGATATAAACGGAAGCCAGCATGTAAAACTAGTCGTAGGTGCGAAGTGCGGACTTTACGAGCGAGATCTGCGCCGAACGACAGGCAGACCGAGAGGGATGGGGACGGTCCGTGTCGCGGTCACGATGATGGATCAAATAAACGAGCATTTCCATAGCGATTCTGTGTCCAACATAAACACTATCGTTTATCATTCGCATGTTGCGCTCAGCCACTTTCATCTCTATTTTATTTTACGATGTCGAAGATCATCATTTTCAAACAAGATTTATCAGCAAGTATGAAGTCCAGAAAAGTTTTTTTTTATCTGGAGACGAATTAAGTTTTCAAGAACAAAATCATTATTTCTGGTTATTAATATAGGTGGAACGTTTTTAGAAAAATGCATAACATTATAAAAATGTTATTTGTATGTGCTTATATAATTATATAAAAAATTTTGAGATTTTAGAAGGAGAATAATAATTGTTAGAAAAATTAGTTTCAATATTTCATTACTTAGCAATGCATGATTTTATGTATCATATTAATAAATATATTATATTAAATTTATTGAGAGAATCTGTGCAATACGCTTGTTTATGTCTCACGTCTCGATCTCGTATGTTTCGATTCTTCTTTTCTCGCGTTCACACAACGAATGGCGAATACAATCGAGAGAAAACGCTGACGAACGCTGACATACGTCGATAAGGACATAGAAAGTCCGTGCAAATTCTCTCCGAGGCAGGAAGCGGATACTTTACTAGCGAGGTCTCCCTATGAATGACAATCGCTAAGGTAAAACCGACGTCAACCGAGGGCAGAGGGTAAAGAAAGCCGAGGAGGAAGTGGGAGCTCATAAAGGATGATCAGCTCGTAAAACTGATCACTTCTCGATAACCTGGAGCACCACGATGGCAACCTCAGGGCTGTCGGCTTTATCTTCGCGGTACAACAGGTTAGCTAGAAAATAAGCAAGGTTCGTAGCCCTGCAAGTGCACCACCATCTCACCCGCCCCATTAAAGGATCTCAGAGACAATCTCGAAGAATATTGACCGGGTCAGTCGATACGAATATACATAATTTGATGGCGCGATGCATATCTTTGTCAGATAAGTGGTTGCAATTGTATTGCACTCGATTGTACTCGGTGCACGATAAGAACGACATTCTGGTGTGTATCATCGTGTTTTTCGAGTACGTACGACTAATCGGGGGGGGGGGGGGGGAGATTGAACGAGCACGCACGCTCCACGAAATTCTCATTTAATTCTCGTCTAAAAACGATTGCCGGATAAAAAGACAGATATTAGAGTGCGGGCGCGGCGGTTAGGTAACCGGAAATACGCGGCCGCTTAAGACTGCCGGGTCACGTTCTCGTACGGGGAATTAAATAATGCCTTAGCGCGGTTAGATCGTAGAAAAATGTGCGGCACGTTCGCAATTTTATCTCCTGATTTGTTTACTTACGTTTATTCTCGTATTCCTCCTGGGAGAGAACGTGAATTTATTCAGAAAGACGATGGTGGTCGGGGGAGGAGGGTGTACCGGCAAAGGGTGTGGGAGGGAGAAAATGGCAATGGGACGGCGAGGGTACCGAGGAGGGAGGGGAAGCTCGGTGAGGATGGAGGATGGTGTTAGTCACGAGTTGGAGAAGCAACCGAAGGCAGCCTTTGCTCCATTTTTAAAATTCTTTACGACCTTCTTCGATGCTCCTCCGCTTTGGCTGTAGTGCGGGTGAAAGGTCACGTAAACGACAGAGGGAAAGGGCAATTTCCCTCCCCTCCCATCTTTCCCCCTTCCGTTATCTTTTTTTACGGGGTCGCGGAATGTGCATACCAGGAGCGTGTATCCGTATCCGGTAGACGTTTGTCAGACCGTTTCCGTTTTTACTTCCCGGCTTATCGCGCCGTTACACGCGCGCGCTGCTTTTTGCCCCGATCATTTTGACTTTTGAGAAATGCAAATCGTATCATGATTCGATTAAATGCGCCGTTTTATGGTCGTGTTTTATTAACACGAAACGCCTATAATTCGCATCCCGCTTATAATGCAAAATTAAATTGTTATCACGGTCCGCTTATTACGATTTAATAATTATTTTATTCGCTCCATGTAAATTCTGATTAAAATGCTCCCTTGGAAATATTATCATGTTTGGTTTATTTTCGCCATCATGAGTGTATGTTATTGATTATAACATAAGTACGTCTCTCGATGGCCGCAATAACGTCTGTAATTGAGGATATCTCGAGTTAATTATATTATTGTTATGCGATATCGCTCTTCTTTGACCATACAATCCTTTGTCACTATACCAGTATGCTTAATATTGCTCCGAGAAAGCGTTTCGACACTTCTTCCACCTGACTGATGAAATTATCGCGTTCAGGAACATTGCCCTGCGATAACGCTATCGTTGCTATACGTTTTGTTTTCCTCGCTCCCCGAGTGAACTATCGCTATGTCTGCATAACGCTCGTTAGGGTCAATGACCTGAAAGTCTCCGCCGAACGCCACGAAGGTGTTCGGCATGTTGCGAGTAATTGCTGCAGTTCCAGCGGCAGCGCCGGCGTGAATACAGTAAACTCGCTTGAAATTACATCAACGTGAGATCCTCGTCGGGGTCGGCAGGTCTTGCCGGTGTAGTCGCGACGTTCCACGGCGCATCGCGCTTACCTAAACCATTTTGTGTCCTGGTCGTTTACATCTCTGTAAGATCATCGTCATGGCCGGCGGGACGACAAAGTTTCACGGTACAAATCGCGGGACACCTGTGACCCAGGCGATACGTAAACTTCGTCGGATCAGGGTCGTAGCTTCCGAGATCGACGTTGATCCTTGCTCGACGTAAGCTACCGCGGACCTTCGTTCTCTTTCACTTTCTCTCATTCTCGAGAGAACTCTTTTTCACTCTTTTACTCTCTCATTCTCGAAAGCGCTCTCTCCCTTACTCTCGAAAGCTCTACCTCTCTTTCTCTGTCTTTGCGAGAAATATATCGAATTCACAGCTTGTTATTTGTAATTCCTTGTTACAAAACAGGCCAATATACGGCAAAACGTTTTGACGTTATCAGTCGTTAAATATTGTTGGATTCGCGATTCGTCAAAGTTGACTATCGATCAAGCCTCCGTCGTGGCGCGAGCATGACATTTATAGCAGCAAAGGGAGACTGCGGAAACATTTATGCAGACAGTCGACGCTTTCCCGGTTGATGTAACACCCCTAACGGAACGCACGTACGTGCATTTCTATGACTGATTCACGAATTTGCTGATATGCATGATTCATGCACGCATACGAGTTCGCGACATCATACACGGTTCTCTCTCTCCCTCTCTCTCTCTCCTCCCCTCTCTCTCTTTCTCTTTGGATGCATCCCTCGACTCGATTTAATGAAATCCGCGATTAATTTCTTGCTGTTTGATCTCTTTAATACACGACATTTGCGATATCAAAGTTTGATAACAACATATTTCAAAATTTATAATTATAAATGCGACAACGACAATTTAATTCGCAACATATTTACTTTGTACAAAACTTAACGATATCGGATGAATCCTGTAATCGCTAAGAATTATTATCTTATCGTACAATGTACGAATCGAGAAAGTATTGCAGAGGAGACTGCATCGGGGATTTAGCGGAATTAAGAATAACATCATTAGAGAGGCTAAAGTGGCCCGACGGTTTGTGCAACATTTCAGTCGAAAACGTTCGTTCGCCGAGTCTAATTACACGATGCCGCGCGTACAGCAGCTGCACGACGCATTCCGGGATGCAATTTCTGCAAGTTGACCGTATAACGGCTAACTCATTTCGCCGCGATGAAATCGTGTAATTATCTGCAAAACATTACTTTCATAAATGTGGCGCGATACACTTTGCAAATGCAAATTGCGATGTATATTTAATTGTTTATGAGAGGGGAAAAAATGAAGATAAAAAACAACTCTTATACTTCATTTTTCTGACCGAGTAAAAAAGAAAGAGAAAGAGAATATCTTCTAAATATTATAAAATAATTGGAAAATACGATGCTTTGTTAAATATGCGAAATCAACATCCGATATCGATCTCAGGACTACGTTGTATCAGGTTACTTGCCGGTGCAGTTCCGGCAACATAACTCGAATAGAAGGATATCCGCAAACATCCTGTGGGGAATCGTATTCGAAAGGAACATATCGCCGTTCCCGTAGCCCAATGATATGCCCCAGGCATGCATACGTTCCATCAGCCGCGGCGCATATCTCGACGCATTTCGCGCATGGCTGATCAGCGCAATAGATAATTTATCCGCAATATACGAACGCGGATGCTGTATATGGCACCCGGGTACAAATCGGTTTATAAGGAAACGACGAGGAAATGGTCGTCTAACCGAAAATAGTGGTATTAAAATATTAAACGGGAGAAACGATGCATTGAAAATAATATCAAACGTTATTTATTATTATTTTCATAACAAAATTGAATTTATTGCAATAATTAATATTAATTGTTGTAATGTTTTGGTTTGATAATTAATATTTAATTAATTTTATTGGAGGGTGTTTGCTTGCTATTTATATTCTTCAAATTACATAGCGATTGCTCGACACACGAAGGCGAATTTCTCAAATTATACTCAACTTTTTTTCCGTCATTTTATTTCCAAATAGCTCGATTTCTAAATTACTCGATTCGAATGGTGACTGAGGAGCGGTGAACGCGAATGCTCATATCTCACGTTACGTTCATTGCCATTTCTGCAACGCGAGTAATCGTGACAATGTTCCTGAAACAGAGAGCGATTGCGCGATATTCCTGAAACGGAGTTATGTGTCCATTTGTATATGTACACGTGGCATCTACGGCGCATCAGTGGTACATCTCACGCATAGTCGATCGATGCCACGGATATTCCTCGAGGCACGTAATTTGAACGTAGGTGAAGCGCGATTTGCGACCTAACGTAAGAGATGACAAGCGAGATGACAAGCGAGATGAGCAGTCACGTCCTCACGTCTGATTGTCACGCGTAACTAGCTGCACTCTACATTTTATACAATTGCATCGCTTTATCAGTCCGTTTGTTGTTAGTCGACTGAACGAATATATATGTGATACATAAATCACGAATTATTCTTGCAATATAATGAGATATAAAAGTAAATAACGAAATATCAATAAAATATAGAATTATTCCGCGTTATCGTCTAGAACGCGTTCACGTGTGTCCCTCAGCATCAAGCACGCGCTCGCCACGTAATGCATTTCGTGTATCGATTGTACGAGATTATCCTCTACTGTACGGCGGAATTCGGACCGATCTTGCGATAACTGCAGTTCATTAGCAGCTCGAACCGGAAGCACCCGAGGCGGCACATAATTCGAGCTTCCTCGTGCCGCGCGCCTCGCGTTGCCTCGTCGTGCCTCGTCATGCACAAGGCCATACCGGTAACGCGAGTCGTGGAGCGCAAAGCACACGGCCGACAATGACGGTGATACTTAGGACGACAATCCGGGGATTGATTACGTACGATTAACGTGGCTGCGGTGGCTGCGCGCCGCCCGAGCCGCGAGATTACAACGCGGCCAATTATTGCGCCCGCGTTTTGCAGCCCTATTATTACGGTTTTCGTTTCGGGATTATTAGATTTAGGTTCCCGATAGACCGATGATTGACGCTCATCAGCTATATCTAGAATTTCGAGTGATATATACCTAACGAACGAACCAAGTCACGCTATATCTGATACTGAAGGTACTCTAATTTGAAGTCGTAATTGCGCGCTAAGCATGGAAAATATATATATTAATCAAATGGCATTTATTATATACTCATTTAGAAAATGAGATTATGAGTAAGACAAATAGGGCGGCAGTGTGGTCTAGTGGTAGAGCGCCAGAATCGTAATCTGAGGAACCAGGTTCGAGTCCACTAGAGCCATGTAACATGGAAAAGTTTTTTTCCGAAGAAACTGCGCCCTCCGTGCAAGATAGGATCTTGTGCGGAAGAACTGGGCTCCGTCTTTCGGAAGAGACGTTAAACCGTTGGTCCAAAGGAAATGGATGAGTTGGATAGGGTTGGGTACGTCCCTTCAAAAACGCCATAAGATACTAGACTGTTGAACCCTACGGGGATATACAGTAAATAGTTTACGAGTAAGACAAATAGGCTATGAAAGATCTAAATTAAGAAAGTATAAAACAAACACATTTTAAAGTATTATAATTACACATTAGCATGTTTTTTATTAAATAATTAATTAATTAATTAAAAGATGCTACATGACACATAAGATATTCCCTGTTCTCTTATTTATTCTTATATATGACGTGCATATTGAAAAAAATTTGAGTATTTATTTTTTTTCCAGCAGTTTCTATGATATTTAATCCTGGAAAGAAGCTAAATAAAAATACTTAAAATAGGACTTTACTTAATTATAATTTTATTTTACTTTTTTCTTTTTTTTTCTTGCAGTATTTATCAAAGCAATAATTCAAATTTAATCAATTTTAACATATTTAATATTAAAATTACCCAAATAATATTATTAATTTGTCATAATGTCACATTTTCATGATCTCTATTTTATTTTCTGAAAATCTGTGTATAGAGTGCTAAAAAAAAGCATAAGAAATGATATCTTTATCAGACTTAGAAATAACACATTTGGTAGATCATCATTTATTACTTTTTGTCGAGTTTAGTCTATCTATTAGTATCAATTATTTTTCTTTTTATACTCACAAATTCTTCTTAAAAATTTTAGACTATAATTGCTATCGCGTAATTAATATTTTGTCGTATAATAGGACATTAAAATGTGTCAATAAATGATATATTAATATAAGCCCTATTCTCTAAGCTTCATATGTGTGCATCCTTGCATGCGCAATAAATCAATATCATGCACATATAATCCAGGATTAAATATCACTATTAATCTATTCTAGCCCATCCATTCCAAGGCAGTGGATATCTATGAGATATGGCATTTTTACGTGTAATATTCTTATATTCTTAACCTGATACACACGTCAACATATATCTAACCATATATTATATATGTATATTCGATACAATTTTCAAAGATCCATTACCTCAAATTAAAATAAAATATGATTCATGACGCACCGATACGATGTGCAGCAGCGGAGTTGTATACTACGTTGTCATCTGTAACATACAAATATTCAAATTATAGCAATGTCAAGAATAATTAATTATTTCAAATAATGATTGTTATGCGGTAAAACAATGATTATGAACGATAAATTTTGTAACAATTTTGTTTCGATTAATTAGATAACAGAAGAATGATACATCACACTTACCCCATAGTTGCTCCGCAGTTGCCCGATACCTGCCAGAGACCACCACCTCCTCTCAGATTTCTTCATTGAATACACACCCGCGTAAACACAGTTAATTACGATCACGCGACAGTTTTACACTCCTGAGTTTAATTATATACAACGTGCATTATATCGTAATTCGATGGAAGAATAACGTGAAGAAAGTTAATGAACAAATCTAAAACGGTTGAAGATTTTAACAAATTATTGATATAAAAACGTCGTATTTATATCGCTTGGTCGATGAAATTAAAGATGACGTTAAAGTACAAGGTTGAGGTTAATAAATACAGTTGTATTTATTAATTAAATCAGGACGTTTGTTTCGAAGCCGATCCATTATGTACTCGCGATATTCCGACCGACATTAATGTCCCAAAAGAGAATAATGGCTAATTGTTATTTTAATCGCTCGGTTCAATGATTCAATTATCACTCTGCGCTCTCGCGATACAAAAATAATAGGTACATTACATTTTAATGAATGAGAAATGATAACTCTTAAATATACGTAAAGAACGACCGCATTTCGATGAGCAATGTAGGCGGCACTCGAATATGATCTCTAAATATCCGTTAAGTACAATCGTATTTTCTCATGGTACTAATCGTGAACGTGTTTCAACGGATGATAACGCGAGCGCGGCGGCTTGTGCTGCCTGTAGGCTCGAGTGTCGGTGCGTGAATGATAGCGCGACCTTTTATGTATACGCAACAGTCCGACGACTTTGTGTACGTAACAGCGCGGCGAGCTATGTATGCTCCGCGGGAAATAAGTGTGGAATTTTTCGGTGTGTTGACCGAATTAGATATACGTTAAATATTTCGTTCTCCCGTTTCGAACTAATTATTGATCAACGGTCTATACAACCCGCGACTTTTCCACTACTGTCGAATTATTCGCGATTTGTATATTTATATTTTATATTCACACTCCGTGCTTTCAACACGAAAATGATAAGCACATTACATCTAGATCAACGAAAAGTTCGATGCGCACGAAGTGAGACGCGTTTAAACCCAAATAACTTTATAACGAGATAATTATCGCCTTGTAAATATCGCGGAGCAATAATTTGTAATTGCCATTCCACTGCGCGATTTCTACTCCAAATTAAAGAATCAGGTGAAATACCTGTTTCGACAGGTAACGATGGCCTCGACATGCTTGCGAGAGTAAATTAATCGCACGGGAGTACAGTGGCTAAATGCTCGTAGGGAATGATCGCTTTTGGCGTCTCCTAGTACCTGTCACTATCGCGTTTCGAGAGATAATGCGACAACATACGGAGCGGCTCGCGCTGCTGCTTGTAGGTCCGAGACTACGCACGAATGCATAACACGTCGACTTTTATACTTTATATAAAAAGCAAGCATCGTGCATCATGTATTAGCCTGTTTATCTCCCGCGAGATATTTAACGTATTACAAAATAAACGTACGCTAAATATTCCGTTCTTTATATTACAAAATAATTATTAAACGGTTGCGCGGCTTTTTGTTACTCCACCGACGATTTGTATAATTCAGCATTCTTAATCCGAAAATGGAATTGTGTTCAAATCGGTAAAAAACATAAAGAATTAAATAATTGGTAAACAGTTGAGCTTTACTGTTACAGGATTGATTGTTGTAATTTATGTAGTGTTTATATGTGTAAAAACAAAAGGAAAAAAAATTCAGTTGAACAATAAAAATCAGAAACGTCAGAACTGTGAAAATCGACAACAAATGAAAAATCAGTACGTATAAGTTGCGGGTTTGAACACGTAAATTCCAATATAGTTGATCGTTAGTCGATAATATTTGTAGTTTAAAAATTTTTGAAATTTTTATATTTGACATTATACTCGACTCTAAATTAATCTGCGCTATATTAAATTTATAATTACTAATTATTAAATTTACATTAAAATATTGTAGTAGCAATGAGATAGTCTGTACAGAATATTTTATTGTTAGATACATGATATGATCAATGTAAGAAATATTGATTTGGCGAGAAGATTGGACTCCTAAAATGTTTGACGTCAGTATCTTGTAACGAATATTCTTGAAGTAAAAATAAAATAAAACGGTATTCCAGAGATATATCGAAGAACACGCGATGGAAAATATATTCTACATTCTACAACAGTGAAGCGAGTTTCACGGGTAACGTAGATCGGAAGAAAACTCGTTATCGCATTCTTACAACGCACGTACGACGCAACCGATACGCATCGCGATAGGGACGAAGTTTATGGCTCCCGCATGAATTATCTCTTGCGTGCCTTCCCAGTTTCTTCGGCGCATACGACAAAACGCCGATAGGCGCCACTTTGTCTCGGGGATCGATATCGCGACGGTGGCACCGCCGATGGAGAATATCGCTTTTGATAGATTAACCTCTCGCGCTGCGCCTTTGTTATCCTACGCGATCTAACGAGGTGCGTCTTTGAGATCTGCAGCGAGACGATGGAAGCTGCATCCGCTCGTTATCAACCAGACGGGGATGGCTAATGCGATCGGAAGTAAATCGAGAAACGAGCGATTCGTATGATTCGCTTTTGTGTGCGGTAACACGTTTCGAGTCGATTACAGATCAACAGATACTGTTAAAGAAATGCAAATGTCATAATTGAAAGAAAATGTTTCTATATGCGTGAATTGCATTTGTCGCCGTTTATTTATACGCGCTCCTACTCCATTTATTCATTATGTTCATTTTAATAAGATTCAATGGCTTCCGGAGAACTGTCAATAGTATTGCGTCTTTGAAAAATAGCGCCATAAGATTGTAGTAGGAAACGAAAGCCCACACGATTTTTTACGACGTGATTACTCGCGCGAATTAATCCATCGTTCCCATTTGAAAAATCTACAATGGGATCGTGCGAATAAGTATATAATAAAGTAGAGAGACGGAAGCCCCTCGTATTCCCGTCTCATAAATCGCTGCTTATCTCGCGCAACGTGATCCACACGGAGCCATTATCATGCTAATTCACGATTACCTGTCCTGCACCCCTCCGTACTCGCTCACGCCTCCGAACCTGCCGTTACTATCTGGCTGCGCCTGGTTACGTTAAATTGGGATTGATGTCGCAACCGTGATCCAAGAGTCGATTACGATGACGTGCTATTAAATTGGCACTCTCAAATATAATCGTGCAATCAAATATGTGCGCTACCTACTTGTTAATAAGATACGCGTGCATGCTTGATGTGGTATAAATTTTCGATATTTTTCCCCACAAAAACTTATCAGCCTCATTATATGAGAAATTCTGTTGTCAGAAAGATGTTGAGTTTAAAGCTAGATATGATATAAATTAACTTAAATAACTTTTTTCTAACACGTATTCGATGCATACAAAAAAAATTGCTGCTAAACCTATTTCTGAAGTTTTCTAATTTTTTCTTGGTTTTCTCGTTTAACTTCCTAGCAAATCAAATATAGAAGAAAACTTACTTAAATATAAACACTTAACTTATTTACTGGAAACATTAATTTGATACTAAATGCTATAGGTATACATTGCAAGTGTAATGGTAACTACTTTTAAAAAATGTGGTTATTATTGCTAATCGTCGCCTTGTAAAAGAGATCGAAAATTTCTGTACCTTCTCTAACTACCTACTCTAAGATTCGTTAATTATAATATCTAAAGAGAATAAGACCTAAAAAAAGAACATTTTCTAAGAATTTTAAAAATATTTATTATCATGAAGAAATAATTCGCGAGAAAATCAAATTTTCTTCTTAAAAGATGAAGAGATTTGGTAGAAGATTAAATTAAAATTAAAATTCAACGTAAAATTTAAAGCTGCTACGAGAGACAGAGCAGTTAATCAAAAGCTCAGCTATTCCCATATTCTTACGTCGTTCATCGCGACGTCCATTCACTGTTAATTAAGCGGATAATTAACATGGTCGCGCTCTTTCTCTATGTTCCGAAAATCTAGGATCCTCGTAAAGCCGCAAAAATATAGCAATTAGCCCGTTGAGGCAGATCCTGTGCGATGCGGTTCTGTTGTTGTAGCGGAGCTAGGGGCGAAAGTATATGACCGAGAACGAGTCAACCGAGAAAAAGCTCCGGGCAATTTCCGACGTTTGTTTTGTACGTGGCTGTTTTTTGCGCGAGCTAATTCCTTCAATTGATTAATAAATATCTCCTCTGCGGACCTTCTATTATCCGCATTCTAGAAATTTCGCCTCATTTTTCTTCACTTATACTGTCGTCAAGGCATTATTTCGCGCAAAAATTTATGCACGTTATTATCGAAATACTCCTTTGGTTTTTCTTTCTCCATTATTACATATATATATGCAGTATATTAATTATTTAAAAAATATAATATTAGATACGATTATTATATATCTTTTTTTTTACAATTAATCTTTTGACAATTATATTCATAGTGATGTGAAAACTAGAACATGTGTATATCATATATAATCTGACTGCGTACCATTTTAAACCATATTAGTTCAAAAGGCTATGCGCACCATTGTTAATTAATTGCATAATTAATAAAACTATTAATGAAGTTATTAATATCCACGAAACGCAATTCGCGCGTACAATATGCAAGTCGCCAATCAATTGCGTGCGATATCGAATCAGCCTATCGATTTGTACGAGGTACCTCGTGTAATATTGATTCACGTATCGGTTGAAGTTACATGAGCATCGAAGCAGGGTCGTGACACATCGAGAACGAGATATTATCCACACGCCTACG
This sequence comes from Temnothorax nylanderi, assembly GCF_030848795.1. NCBI lineage: Eukaryota > Metazoa > Arthropoda > Insecta > Hymenoptera > Formicidae > Temnothorax > Temnothorax nylanderi. The sequence continues at coordinate 1,736,448 of NW_027249075.1, forward strand.
CATGATCCCCGAAGATGAGGGTGCGTGCGTGGCGTATAAGCATGGATACCGATTATTTATTCGATAGCAGCTATAATAATGCCGGTTTCCGCGTTAAATTCCACGTTTCAGGCTATCACATTTCTTAGTCGTGTGAAAGATACGCGTAGGGTGTATCAAAAATCGCGGCAAAAAGAGAAAATATTTATATTCGAGTCTATCTGGCGCCGCGACTAGCCGTTTTCCTTTCCTTCCCTTCCTTCTTCCGTTCCACTCTCGTTTTAGGAAAAAAAAAATGATTTAAATCTTGCGACTCCCGCAGGCTGCAATTTGACGAGCAATATCATCCGTGCAAAAAGAGGCGCGTCGAGGTTAGCCGGATTCTTATTACTGTCGGATCTACCTAAATAAATTAAGGAACTAAACGAGACTGCTGGATTGCATTTTGGCATCGCCGGACTGCGATATTTATGCGATTTTAAATAAACGCTATTTATTCTAACAGTAGCTATTTTTTTTCGAAACGAATCAATATTCAATTCTAAATATAGTGACAATTATTTATATATTTTTTTTAATATATGAGGAATTCTGGCTCCTGTAGATTTTTGCTTGCCAAAAATGGTATGTGTTCTTGCCAAATATGTTGATCTTTTTAGATGTGTATAAATGTACAATCGATACCGCAGATCGTGACTATCAGTTTCCAGCTTTAAATGTCGAATCCGCGGGCGATCTTTACGAGTGTCATACCGGAAGCCAAAGGGCGACGGTACAAAATCCGCCAGGGAATTTCGCGTTGACAATGAATTACGGAAAACAGGCAATTTCGCGGGAACTCGTACGGACCGACTTGCTGCGGGGGAGGACAGGAAGGGTGCTCGGGAGTGGGTCGGTCGGGTGGCCACAAAAAGTGCAGCCAGTGGGACGACAAATCAAATTTTCGCTCCGGCTGCACGGAGCCATGGCCCATTGTTGCTTTTTATATGCAAAGCAGGGTTAAATTATGGCGGGGGAAAGGAGGCGAACGGTGGCGGCGGATCCTGCGGCCCGGGTCAGACCATTGTGCTACTTGCTGACCGGAAGCATCATTGTACTACTACTACCGTGAGAGCGGTAACCACTATTTAAATGTATTTCGTCCACTGTTCTAACCATGGACGAACACGCGCGGTGCACTCCGGCGAAATACTCGAGATGCACTTTGCCACTTCTCCTCTTAACTCGATGTATCGTAACAGTAAATTATGACGGGAAGACGGAGCGACGGCAAATTTCTACGAGAGGCAAAGATAAAGGTCTGGCGATAAAGAAGAATATATTAGAACACGTCGAGCACCCCATTTTATTAAAGTTTTTTTCTATTATAAATGGGTTTCATAAATTTTATTTTCTGTCTTATCTACTTCTTGCATATTTGTATCTATACTTTTTTTATTTAGATACTTTAGGGGAATATTTATATAAATACTGTGCGTGTGTGTTTTCGCTATTGCTGTTGTGACACCGCATGCACTCTACCAAAATTGCAACATAAGTGCATGTTTATATGATGCACTATAGGGAAGAGTACAAACGCGCGGCGTTTTACGCATTTTTGCGATTTCGGTTAAAATGTTTGAATGGGCAACCCAATAACGTAATAAACGAAACGATATAAATGCGAAGCCATGTTCGCTGGAAAGTGCAAAACGATATACAATTTGTCTGAAAGTAAATCCGCCAGATTTTTTGTCCGCGGCAATAGCGTTCAAAATATAGACGATCACCCGGTGAATTTTATCAAGCTCGATGTCTCGCGTCTTTGAAATGGGATTGCGCCACTTTATATTAACGCGAACTCGTTTATTCCTCGAGTTTAATGATAGGCGATAATTAATCGTTAGTAAATAGCTTTGGTTGAAACAACTTGCCGAACGTGCTACCGTAATCACTTTAATAAGCCTCTTTGAAGGCCCTTTCACGATCGCATAGCGGAGACCGATAACGCTATATTAAAATTGACGCGGCGATACGATTAATGCAAACGCAGTTGGAGCACCTGCAGATCGATCGAAGCGGCTCGTTCGTTTACACGATCGACCAGCCGACACACTCAGTATCCCAATATCACGATCCACTTGCAACATGCTTGTTGCAACACACGCTGCGGTTACGCGCATCATCGTCACCGCCGCAGCCGCCGCGGCCGCCATCGTCATCCTCTTCACCCGATCATCGTCATCATCGCGATCATCATCGTTATTGTCGTCATCGGCGGTGGCATTATCGTTATTATCGGTCGGTCACCGTTGCGTTTCAACGGCGCCCGCGGGCACCCGCCGTATTTATCGATTGAATTTAGCATAATCCCGTATTCTACGGACGGCACATAACTGGCCGCAATTCACCGCTCAATTCCATATACCGCGATGCGTCATGCCGCGTGCAACGCGTGGACAAGACTTCTGCCCACACTGCGTTTCACGCACAGCTGTGGCCACATTACAGTTACGAGGAAGGCCCAGTTGGTCGCGCGAATTATCAAGCAAATGCTTGGATGGATGTGCCAACGATGTAAGAGATTAAGCGAGGAGAGAAGGTTTTTATATGGTCAAATTGAGAGAGAAGACGAAATTTGCGAATTTATTTCAGGAAAAGAAATGAAATCAGTTCTTCGTAATACAAAACTTACTAAAAGTATACAAGTTTTCTGTTATTGAAAACAGGACCGAAAATTTCGAGTTTTGCCCCAATTTTTATAAACTCCGTTAAGTTCAATCTGTGGAGTAAAGTGTCCTGAGGAAAACTAGACCAAAAATGGCAGATTGTTTTCTTAAAAGTTACGAAATCGTAACAAAACACGAAAACACTCGAAATTTTCGGTGCCGCGTGTTCAATGATAGACAACTCCAATATTTTTAATAAGTTTGTATTACAAATTAATTTTTTACATTTCAAATATAGTAGCAAACAATACCTAACGGAGACCTGTGTATATTCAGTCTTTTTCCTGAAACAGTTTCGCAAATTTCGTTGTCAATTTGACTATACAAACCTTCTGTCCTTTAAGGACAAGACGTTTGAAATACGAAAAGGCAACAAATTGTCGAACGTCATTCCCTTCTGCTCAATTTGTAAGACAATCTTGCAAGCGCGCGGCGCACAAGAACCAATATATGTGTCAAAAGTGTGAAGTTGAAAACAACTCCGATGCCGTTTCCGACGAAGGAAAGGTTGCCGAGCTTTCTAGAAAACTACTAACTATTTTATTTTAATATGATTTAATGGAGGGATTGTGTTAAACGAGTTTTCAACGTTTTCGCGATTTTCTTATTGCTAACCCGGTTTCGCGAAGATCATTGATATATATCGCGAGAGATCAAATGCTTTCGCCTGAAAAGTTATCAGTTGATATTTTGTAATCTTTTTTTAGTATTTTTTTAGAATCTTTTTTAGTGTTTTACACGACAATACGCGCGGCTTAATATCTTGAAGATTAATCGTAGCGACGCGCGTTTAACCTGCAGTCGGAAATTTGCAAATCGCGTAAACTAGTATTCTCCGCAAAAAGGAACGAAGAAGAAAGTCGATGCTCGCGCGGCTTGGGTTTTGGGATGGTATAGTACGCGTTCTCGCTCACAACATAACTCCCGCAAAATTTACTGGCTGCAGAACCGTGCAGCCCGCCACCACGATTTACCTGCACTTTTATCGCGCCGTATATATAGAAATACACATGTACGCGTGTATATACGTATATACGACGGGGGAGACCCAGCTGTCGGTTGCACGAGCTCGTAAGTATTTCCGTACACACAGTTCGCAAGTGGTATTTGCACGCCCGTGTACATCGCACGTATGTGTACATAAATACATCAAAATAAAGGAACGAGAGAAGAATCAACGAGGGGCAGGAATGCGATTTCGTGCAGTAGGTCGAAAGCCGCTTTAACTGATATTAAATATACCTACGTATACACAGTAGATTAGAAGATATCGAAATTACGTACAAATATGGTCGCAAAATTCAATCTGCACTCTTTGATAGCGCCGTTAAAGTTTTCCGGATATTGTGAAGTTTATTCGCCGTTTAGTGGACCCGCCAAGCGATACATGGATGAATTGTGCGATCCGTGGATTTTTATGAGTTATCGTGGATCGACGGTAATCACAAAGTTTCACGAGTATTTTTATATCGCTCGCCCGTGCAAAACGCATGCGAAATACATACGAGTTATCGATGGAGAAATTTACGGCCTATTTATATGGTGCTTTACGACATCGCGATATCTGATAAATTGCAGCGGTACAGCGCTGCTTCTTGAATGAAATTCATCCATCGAATCACGCTCAAATTAATATACTCTTTTTTGCGTTTTCGTGTTCCACTTGCGATAATGGGAAGTAAAACAATAAATGGATTATTGGAACAAGTTAAAATTGAAAGAACTGTTACGCCGTAAAAATTAGTTGTAGTATATTATCCAATCGCATTGTATTCACAAAGTAACAAAAGCATTATAGTTGATCAAGACAAGTTACTTTAATCGGAGCTTGAAGCGATAATCGGAATTGAAAGTTCAAAAATGATAACCTGCAGTTAACGATAGAGCGAACGCAGGAGTGACGAGCATCCGCGTTTCACGTTTAACCAAACGATAACGCGCACTCGCGTCAAACGCGATTTTCTGCCGTGCGGTTTAATTACTTCACTTGCATGCTTTCACTCGCGTGGCTAATATTCTGTCAAAGAGTATCACCGTATCTATAATGTTCGCGAATTCCTGCCTCCGGGGCTAGCCCTCGCGATAACGAGGATCGAAGGTGGAGCGCTAGAAAAAGAGAAGAGAAATACAGAAAGAAAGAGCAAAAGGGAGAGGGAGAAAAAAGCATCGAAACGACGCGGACAAAAAATCGCTCTTGTGCGATTGAAATGCGATGAACGGTTTGATCGGGTTTCCGATGGACGAGCGAAACTCCACATAAAGTTAATACTCACAGCGGCTACGACACGCTAAAATACACACGTGCGCGGCTATGTATATATCACGCGGATTTTCTCATGGGATTTCCAGTCCGGTGACGGAAGTCGGTCGAATTTTTTTTTTGTTTTCCTTTCTGTCGTCCGTTTCCTTTTTTCTCTTTTTCCTTTTTTTTTTGTGTGTTATTTCCTATCAGTCGGAGAACTGAACGGATGATTATTGGGTTTCCAAACGGAGTACGCGACGCGAATTTATTTTTAGATTTCCAAGGCACAGGCGAGTTATCTGTAACCGTAACTAGCGTTCCAATTACATCGAGAATCTTTATATTAATCGACGAACGCGTTAAGCTTGCCGATATATATATCGGCAATTTGATTTCTACTTGGATTTTTTTTCTAATATTTACGAACGCGTGCAAGCTCGCTAATTTCACAGAGCGAAATGGTACCGTGAATTTAGCTTCTACACGGCAAATGGTTTGCACGTTTCTGCCGGCGATTGCGTTACAGTTAACGAATCATTCCTGATTCTGAAACGAATAGTTGGCTCGTCGTTGCAACGTTTCAGAAAAAAACGGATGCAAACTGAATCGACAAAAAGACTTAAAAACAGGCAGCTAGGCGCATACATGTATACGCGAGAAAATAATGTAAACGACGATCGTGGAGAATAATACTGAAATATTACAGACTACAGATATCGTTATAAATCATTTTTTTTATCTTTTTTCTGTTTATCAGAAAATTTTTAAAGCTTGTCATATTTTACTTATTTACTTTTTCCGACTGTTTTTTAACTTCCCCCAAGTTTCCAAGTTTACTTGTCATAAGGCCGCCGGTGGTATCGGCGATACCAGAAGGTAACGGAAACTAATCCGTTCGATGTGGATCGTACTCCCAAGTTTTCGATCTCGCCTTAACCGACGAGTTCGAGCGCGAAACGGGCGCGGGAGAGTTCGCGAGATGCATTAAAGCCGCGCCGAACTCTCGCGCCGAAACTTGCCAGCGGTACCACCGCGGTCTCGTTTCATCGTTTTCGCCGATCCATCCACCCCCGGCGGCGGCTGGCTTTAGGTGCCGCGACGGAGTGTGTACATAAACGTGAAATCCATTAACGACATCGCCCACACATTCGCGCACATACTTGAGATCCGTCTGTGTACACGCGCACGCTCGCGCTCGCGCGAAAGACATATTACGGTCGTCCTTCCGACGTGAAAGCGTCGTCAACGGATCGGGACGCGTCGTGTTAGCGAATTATTTCCTCGCCGTATAGTGCAAATGTCCCTTGCGCGGATCGCGAAGAGAAATTTCGGAAAGTCGATTTCTCTGAAAATTTTAAAGTTAATTATAGATTGACTTTTCAAGCTGTTTTTCTTTTACGACAGATTAGATCTGTCAAATCTGTAGGAAATAAACTTCTTAATAAATCAGTTCTTGAAATATTTCTGAAAGCTTGAATGACCCAGAAAAATATTAAGAGATATTAATATCACTTTAGATTGCTATTAACGATTTTCATGTATAGGCTGCTTGCATTAAACTGATTGTACAGTAATATTTCCAACGCAACTGATAGCCGCGTCTGACCAATATCGGCCGCTACTACTTGCGCTGTATTAAACTGACAGGCCGCAAAAAATACTAAAAGAAAGAAATTATATTTTTTGTTCCTTTTTAATCCTTTAATAATTTATTCTTTTTTCTCGCGCACTGAACACAACAAAAGATTTAATAAAATGGAACAAATAATGTGTAAAAAGTAGAGTCACGGAAATCGCCGGAGGGTTCTTATCATTCACAATCAGTCGAATTGCTGCAATTGCGAATGGCGCGACGAAACTTTGAAACACAAACGAATTTTACCAGAAGCATCGCCGAGGGAATGCCAGCTTTTCATTCGGTCAGCTTCAGGCGAAATATCATTTCGCGGCGATAAGCTGGCGCGATGCGGCCGGGGCCGGGACCGTGCGCGCGTAAAACGCGTATGTAACGCACACACACACCCGTGTGCTAATATCTATCCGACCGGCCGCGGTATATATTATACCGTCGCGGTTTCGTATTTGCATCGCCATGTTGCGATGATGTTATCTCGCGAAATTGCACACCGCGCCGTGTAACGAATGCAACTCGATTCGCTTCGCGGATATAGATAGATATTTTTAATACAGGCTCATTACAAGAACTGTACGGAGAAATATATGGTAATTACACGCCTACGTGTAATACAAATCCAGTACGTCCGTTATTCGAGGAAGAGGGTTAAATGCCGCCTACATCATCGATACGATCACATCCAAGCCGTGGGGGATATTTCGAATTCCGAACGTGGGATTAAAACGCGATCGCTTCGGTCGAAGGAGTACTAAATACCAATCCGTCCGAATCGGAGATTCCTTGGGGAAACGTTCCGATTGTGCGCGTTTTCACATGCGTTTGACCTACGTGTGCTGCCCGGATTCTCTCCGGGCAATTTATTCCCGGATCGGGCACACGTCGAAACGGAGGCATTTGAGCGACACACGTAGAGCGTCGCGACATGGAAACGAGATTTACAGGTTCCGTCAAAGACGCGGCGGCATCTGATGAACGATAGACGACGACGAGAAGGACAGGTGTAGGACGGACCCTTCGCTTTTCGATAGCGTGCTATCGTTCAGTTTGCTTTCCATAAACAGGAAAAACCAACGCGTACCAATCTCCCTCGCCCTAACCACGCTTCACTCCGGAAAGCTCTCTTTTCCTCCCTTTCCCTTTCTCTTCTCTCTCTCTCTTTCTCTCTTTGACAGCTCCAAAAATCTCGCATGTGTACTACCCACCAGTCTACCGCATTTATCTTGGTCATCCCTATCACGTGGGAGAGAGAAAGAGGGAAATAGAAAGCAAGGGTGCGAGGGATGGAAATCACCCCCGGAATGTAAATCACCGGCATTTCGAAAGCCTCGCGGGGTACTCCGGATTTGCGGTCGATCCGATCTCATTTATCGGCGCGCCGTCATTTTTCTCGCTTCCAAGTTGGATCGCCCTACAGACGACACGTTCATTAATTTATCGCAATTAAACGCGCTTGCGTTACATCGTGGTTCGAACTGCGTGGCGAGTAATTTCTCCAACGATGCGTGAGAGCCGACACCTGTCGTTTACTACGCGTTCTATCTTCAAAGCCTCAGATTTAACGACGGAATTTCCCGTGAAATTAATCTTGATTGAACGAGTCTTTCTCGGCTATGTCAGCAATTCATGTTAAATACCCTCGCGATGAGAAGTACCTTCTCGAAACATTTGTAATGGAAAAATCGGTCCGCAGAATCGATCGAAGGATTCGTGATTAAAGTTTGATGTAACTAAAATGAAGTACCCGTATAAGTTCTCTCTCTCTCTTTCTCTCCCTCTCCCTCTCTTGAATACATACGTGTATCATTACGCAATTCGTAGTAAAGGTATTAACATAGCACTAGAATACATAATTTATCCCCGCGGACTTGGTTTGCCTGCTGGATCTCTCCCGGGCGAGTCAATATTTGCCGACGTCATGGAATTTCCGCTGGTGCAGCGTCGCGCGACCAGGTATCTGATAGATACGCGAGCGAACGTTAGCTTTGCCAGATACGTCGCTGTTGCGAGCCGCGACTGCCGGTGAAGCATGTAAGACGATCCTGATCGACAGGGATTGATCTGTATCTGGAAACGATCCGAATTCGAGTCGATCTGTATCGCGCGGACGCGAAAGTTCCCGACCCGACGTCGTCGCGGTAACGATTAAATTCCGAAAATTAGTTTGGGAGACTCGGACAAACGGACGGAGTCAAAAATATCGGGTGTCGAAGCGCTTATTTGTATGCATCCTGCTTCATATAGCCGGCCGCATGTAATTATAGCAAATTGCGATTGCCGGTCAACCGAGTCGTGCGAATCTGCGCATATGCGCGCTCGAATCAACGTTAATCAATAACGATAAATTGCTGCCGATAAATTATATCCTGTGCAATTACAACGAATTACAAAAATTAATTAAAAATTCTGGCCCGTCGCCCCCGCGCCCTCGCGTAATCCCTTTTCCCCGATGCACCCCGGCGCACTCGGCTTATTTGTAAATCGCATTTTGCGCGTGATTCCAAGTTTATTTCCCGAGCAGATATTTTTCGCGTGTATTAAATTAACGTATAATTGCTGTTACACTGACGACGCAGTCGTTCCATTTCATCATTCACTCCGCGCGCGCTTCTATGCAGTATAAATAAAATAAACACGCGGTGTCCGTCGAAAGCAATCGTCCGACCCAGCGGATAATTCCACTCAACGTTCGAGGATTTTTTTTTTGTGAAAAATGAAAGAGATACGAGCGCTTACGGAATAACGGTCGTATCGGATTTCCGCGTTTGTTTTACCGTATTTGTTAAGTGCGTACGTGCGTGAGCGCACCGTGCTTTTTCGACTTACTCAAGCCTTACCTCGCGTCCCCCAGGAAGAAGAGACTCACGGTCGCAGGATCGCAGGATACCAGTCTATCCATCCGTCCATCTCTTCCTCCTCCGTATGGAATCGTGCAGGCGCGGCGCGTCGAAAACGGGGCCGGCGACGGTGACAAATAATTCCAGGGTCCATCACTTTTCCGGCAGCGACAAGGGGTAGAGAAACGTGCATTCGAACGTTCCGCCCTTCGACTGTATTTGTGACTCGTCGAGTGGATCCGCGCCGCGGCTCGGCGCGTCACGACGCACGTACGCGCGCGAGTATGCGTTCGTATGTGTGTATATACGCGATACTCTCTCGTAAATGCGCGATACTCCCCCGCGATTTACATATTGTCGCGCGGCAAAAGCCGCCGCTCGCGGCCATTTCTCGCCGACCTCCTTTTTCCCGCGAAAAGTTCCCGCCCGCTTACTTTACCGACGCGATCCTCCACCCCTTCATCGATATGCCGAGGCAATCGCCTCTCCGTTCGATCACCTTCGCTCGACCTGTGTGCTGATTTCGCGCGGAATGTGCAGCCACAGCCTGGAGGAAAACGCCGTCCCGATAGAGGGATATTCTGGATATTCACCGTCATCGTCGCCTCGCGAACGAGAATATTTCCCATCTCGGCGTCCTCGATCGCACGCGCTCTCTAAGCGAGTTTCTTAAATATAATTAGTATCCGCCACAGACATGCGACGTTCCTCCGTGAAAATAGATGAGAACGATGTTACCGCGCGCGCACGCGCGACGGATTATCGGGGAATATTTTGATGACGGATTTTTCTTCGTGAAAAAATATGGGCGAGCGTGCGATGTATTTCGTTTTCTCTGCTTTCTTTTGTGATGATAGATACCCGATATGTGCTTTTCTTTGAAGGAGATCCTCTCTTCCTCTCTTTTTTTTCTTTCTCCAGTTTTTTGTTTCCGCGAGAGCAAATAAAAAATAAAATATTTTTTTGTAATAGTGAAACTTACGTTTAATTAAGAAATGAAATGTGGAATATGTAAAGTGTGTACAATATAATTAGGGAATATAATGTTTAAATTTGTAAAGCTGTGAGAAGAAGAAAAAATAACTGTCGAGTAAGAAGGAGCATTAATCTGAACGAAGAGTTGCTTGTTCAGGTACGAAGGGTGTCAGCTGTGAGTGACGCCCTAGTCACCCTCCCTTTATTCCCTTATTCCTGCAACCGTTTCCAACCAAACCGCCGCATTACTTTGCGCTCCAGTATTATTAATGTACGATTTCAAATTGACGCATTTACGTCTCTTTTTCACGAATGTGTTTCCCCCTTTTAATTTACCTTGTCCTCAGTAGATCCGTAAAGCTCTTGTGACAACAAAATTCTCAATTAAAATCTGGCTTGTTTTTTTGCTTTCATCAATCTATTTTCTGAGAGCGACAGGAAACAGAGATTTGGCGAATTAATATTCCGCATTTAATGTTAAGAATAGTTAATTTCTGAAATTTATTTATGTTGCATCCCGTCAAGAGTGTGTTTTCGATCTATTTGTTTCATTAAGTATGTCTTTTTGTTACTTTAAAATAAACACGTATTTCTCTTGTTTCAGGTAAGTGAAGTATCGAAACCTCTGCCGAGGATGCATTTTGACATCGCTGACGCGGTGAGTAACCAGATTTGTCAAGATACTAACCCGAGAACGCGAAAGACAATTCTATCGCGTTCCATCAACGCGCATTTGCATCAATCTTTTAGCAGGGTGTCTATAGGACAGCGACTATTTATCGTCGAAATGACATTAATCGTTCTCGTACCGAAATATGCCGGCGCGTCCGCGTTTTTCGCGAAATAAATATTTTAGCGAAACATTTAACGTTGTGGGGAAATTAATTCGCGAAACTGGGGGAAAAAATTGGGAGAGAAATGTACGCGCTTATAGAGCGTTCATTTCGCGTACGGCCGGAAAGGAGAAAAAAATGATTATTTTACTTCTGACAGAAATAAATAGATCGAGTATTTTATACGCGGAACTTTAGTGACGTTGCGCATATTACGGTATCGCAAAGTTATTCTGCTCGCGAAACGCTGGAAGCGCGATTTACTGTTTTGTGGAAAGTACTTTTCCCCATTTGCGTCAAAGAGAGGGTTGGGGGAGAGCGCCTGAGAGAGAGAGACAGAGAGACGGGGGGAGAGAGCAAGTGAGAGAGGAGGACAGCAACGTGTTAAAAAGCGAGTAGAACGAGGGAAATGCACTCAGAGCAGAGATGAGAAAAGTTTTGTTGACTTGGCTGAAATTTAATTTCGACTGGAATTTCGCGCAGAGTCCACCGACATTTATATTAGTTCAAGATTCGCTCGCGTATCATTCTGCCGATTCATTGACCACCCTGACAAATTAACGATTTTATTCAAGGTAAACGTACCTTCGCGTCCTCCGGTATCCATTCCAGAGAGATAAAGCGAAATATTTAAGAATATTTTTACACGCGGTCCCGCTCGCTATTTTTAATTCACTTTTAATTGAGCACATACGCCGTTTATTTTTGAAGAGGACTTTTTTTTTAATCGTAGAATTTTATTTTCATTACATGGAAAATGTCGCGCGCGTACTTCATCGCGAAATCACGGTGACGGTTCATTTAACCCCTTCATGCCCAACCGATATCGGTTTCGATGCAAACCAGTTTCCAGGACCAATTTCCGTTGTTGTGATAACATCAACTGTATGTTATTTCTTTATGAATCAGTTGTTTTTTTGAGCTTAATAGAAAGAGAGAAAGAGAGAGACTATTTGCAATGACATTCAGTGCGTTCGTACTTGAGATTGTAGTTTATTTACACGTCTACAAATACAAACACGTATATATAAATTCTTCTTTCTTTACGTTATTTTATTTACGCGCGAAAATAATTGTTTTATATCGGAGGAGATAGACGGGGAGAACGAGAATTCGAAATTACCGCGTACAAGTGCAGATACGAAAGGGTTAATTATCTGTGGTGCGAGATGCTTCTTATCTATGTGAAAGCCTTTAATGCCGCTAGATCGCTCTGGGCATTGTCCTCTCCGGACACCGATGCTGCAACGGTGGCATTTGTGCGCCCCGCGGGATACCGGGCACCACGCAGCGCGAAGGCGGTTCGCGTTCTCGGCCAGCAAGACTACGCTTCAACGTGGTGATGACGATTAATTGATCGCACCTCGGACAAAGGGCGAAGCAAAATGCGTCCCGCGAAATACCTGACTAAAACGCAACCGTAGCGTAGTGCCCCGTTGTCATCGATGTTAGATCATCGCTGCGAGTCTGCAGCAGTAAAGTCACGTTTTACGATCGCAGTTATAACGTGAATTAGAACGCCATGTCGTAAATACTGCGGTACATTTTCCCCTGGTTCTCCAACGATGCGAGCAACAACACGCACGCACACACGTCGCTTTGTAAACGTATAAATCATGTTGCGTATTTGCTAAAGAGATTTTTATTAAGCTTCAGTAGTGCGCATGATATAAGTTTTTATTTCGTGTTATTGGCTCGGAATGCTCGGATTGCCATCCACGCTATTTGGAAAGCATCAGTCGTAGGCAGAATCTACAAAAGGATTCTCCGTGGAAACTGGTTCGCATTTCCCTCTGTGAAGGAAGGAGCGACGGGTAAATAGATGATAAAACCTTATATATATTTCTTACTTAATTCCAGGAGAAAAGTTAATTTACAGGATTTTATCTTGAAGCTTAATCATGCCATCAGATATCTAACATTACAGATTCACAAATCGTGAAAAAAAAAATATATCATTGCATCATGTTTTGCTTTGGAGGTAAAAGGTCGTTTCAAAATTTAATAATAAACCTCGGTTTCATGACTATGTTGCTTTTTCGGGGACATTTCATACATGATATGGGCAGGGGTCGAAGTTTTCAATCCCGCGAGACAGACTCTCGCGTAAAACGTAATCGTCTCGGATTGAATTTCAGCCGCGGTCGGAGAATCTGATTCAGAACAGCTTCGACGCGACGATGGGACGGGTTGGCGGGGTGGCAGTCGGGTGGTAGGTAGGTGGTAGGCGGAGGTTGTAAATGCCGTCGTATTTAGGGAACCGATCCCACGCTCAAGGCTGGGGCTCGGCTGGCAGGCAGGCAGGCAGGCAGGCAGGCAAGCAGAGCTCGCGTGTCTAGACCGGAAGTGGTTCTCGTGTTAGGCGTGGCTCCTTGATATACAACCCCTTGTATCTCACGCAGCAGCAGCTACCCGAGTGCCCCCACGTTGGTATGCTTCCTCCGCTGCTGTGCACGTACGGGATGTCCAATAACCTTTGCCTAACCCCTTGAGGCGGAACGAAGTCGATCGATCTCGAGTCGGCCGACTCGGAAGTTATCCGGTGACCACTGATTTCTGTTCTCCCCACGGTAGGAAGAAGGGTTGCTTTCGTTCTGTCTGCCATTCATTCTCGTCGAGAAATCTCGCGCTCCGCCCCTCTCGCGGTGAAGTTTACCGCTGTAATTCAGCATCGATCCAAAATGAGTCGCAGTTTTTAGAAACACTCGCATAACAAGACGACCGTAATCGTTCCGACGATCAATTCCAGGATGTTGAACGTTAAGAATATGTCGAATCATGGCGTAAATTTCGCTGAACATTGTGAGCCTCGAGTGGCAAAGCTACTCGTGCAGCCTGTATATGATCAAGGAAAGTATATGATCAAGAGTTTAGTAAACGAATAATTTCGTTGTACTAATCATTACATCATATAATATACCGTTATATACATATATATATCGTATAACGTAATATTACCCAATTACCTGATGGTGCGATCTACTGTAATAACAACGTCCTTGTTCGTATTGACATAGTGATCAGCCGCAGCTGTGAATACCTAGGGCATTTATCGACCAAGCATAAATTGTCTGCATTTGATTTGTCCCATTATCGGGTTATTTCCTAAACTAACAATCGTGCTTTGCGTCGACCAAGTATGTCGACACTAATTTACTGGCGAAACATTTAATTAACTTTATTCAAAATCAAATCCTTATAAAATACACAATTTTTTATTTATTAAATAGTTCTCTATTTCTCTAGTTCTTTTTTTAATTATAATTATTTGAAAACAAAATATTGAAGATGAAATTACTTATCAACAATTGTTAGATCATAATGTGACTTGTTATTTATCATGCCATTTCAAAAGTCATAGCTAATTCTAAATAAATTAAATTATTATTTAAAAGATACAATTCTCCTTGAAATTATCTGTTTGCATGTTATTGTACAAATAAAAGAAGACTTATCTACCATAACAGATGCTGGGAGATAACGAGCTAAGTACTGATGTTGAAAATCTTGTCGAGTTTATTAATTTAAATTGATTACAGTTGAAAATATTTATCATTTAGCCTAATTATATCACAGTTGTTTTATCAAGTCGATCTTTCCTCATTACGTGTTCCACATGATGCATCCAATTAGCGAACGTAATTAACACTTTTTTTCGTATTTTAAATACTATAGCTTAAAGTTGTATCATGTTTCGATCATGCAATAATTCAATGCCTATTATTATACAGGTATAAAAAAAACTTTGCCGTAATATTTGTTAAAACTCTGAACGATCAAAGAACCATTTAGCATGCACCTCAAAGTTCTTAAATTGGTCAACTACTCGAAGTTTGAATTATTCATACGTTAGTATGTTTCCTCAATGATTTTGTATCTTGAACGTGAAATACAACTTGAGGTAATTCGAGTTTTCGAGATAAAATAATCATTTATTCCGCAACAAAACGTAATTGAATAATAGCGTGATCGAGCCGCGAGCTCCGTCGAACGGTACAGAAATTGTTTTAACCAGAGAGAATGTCACATTGGTCGGTTGGTCACAATATATATCGTAATTTGATCATTAATAGTAACTAATGCCTTCAGTTATCGTGCCAGTAACACGTATCGATACGCATAATTTTGCGCTCGCACGCGCGTACTATTTGGACTAGAAGTAATTTGTCGCATAATACGACTTGTACTTGCAATACACTATGGGTATTGTGCATAATGCTATAATGATCGCCCATTTCAATACATTTATAGTCGTGCGCTAACTTTTGGTAGTCTATATGCAGCACATATTACAATTCGTCTTTACTAGCATTTATATCATGTAGAGTAAACTCGGGTAAGATGGCCATACAGGAAAGATGGCCAACTTATGTTCTTTCAATCTAGCTCCCCATGAAACATCGAATGAACATGGGTTGGCCATCTTACCCGAGTTTACCCTATCGGAATATTAGCACCTTATCTGTAAACAAATAATATATATTTATAATAATAGTTATGTATAGATTATATTTTATTAAAATGGTGAAATCAATGATCTTTCACTGCAAACTATGTACAAGTCCGCTCATTACGCAATACAACATCATACAAATCATGACGTTCCATGATAATCTTTATAAAAGCTACTCAAAATAACGAGATGTATCAATATTGGATACTTCGTACTTCAACAAAGAGCACTAGGATCAAGATTAATCAAGTTTCATGAGAAGACATATGTCACATAAAATGGAAAGATATTTCTCAATAATTTTAGAATAATAATTCTAGAAATATGCGAAAGGTATATATTTTTTAATTTTTCAAAATGTTGAAACAATAGGATGTGCTAAAACGATTAATTACGATTTAATTCCTAAACTCGAAGGAAGGTGCGACGAAATTAAACGTTCGCCTGCAGACGAGTTGAAACTGAGATCTCGGTCGGAAATCCGGAAAAAAAGCGTGTTTTGCTACAGGATCGCGTCCCATGTAACTCATATAATGCGTGTGCGACAAGGGCTCTTCTAATTCCGGTAGCCGCAAGAAAACTGGGACAACGCTGTCGGCGGTACTTATATCACCCCCATTTACCATCGCACCGGCACCAAGCGCCGCGCGCCGGCTTCGCCTTCGCCACCGACACGGCAGGCGACATCACCGCGGACGAGATTACATTACTTAGAGGCCCCTACTTTGCGGTCTTGTGAAATGCACTCAAACTAATTTGCGCCCGGGAGCTCAGCACCATCCCCCTATCTTCCCCTCTTTTTTCTTCGCCACTGCCTCGCGCGGTGGCTGCGGACGCAGATGAATCCTTTTGGCGCGTTAATCCAACTTTGCTCTCGCGGCTTTCGACTCGTTTTGAGCGAGAGCGAGAGGAAGATGGAGAAGAGAGCGAGAGAGAGAGAAACCGTGCTTGTGAGTGGTTAACGAGGAAAAATTTAAATTGGTCATTGGGAATGTGTATGGGTCGAATAAGCACGCAACTGAGAGACCTTGCACGGTCTTTCATGTTTTCAACTTCTCCTATCTTCGCGTATCTTCCTCGTTCTTCAATGTTGTTGAGAGATAAGTAATTTTCCGTTATGCCTCCA
This sequence comes from Temnothorax nylanderi, assembly GCF_030848795.1. Taxonomy (NCBI): domain Eukaryota; kingdom Metazoa; phylum Arthropoda; class Insecta; order Hymenoptera; family Formicidae; genus Temnothorax; species Temnothorax nylanderi. Next base: position 1,753,234 of record NW_027249075.1, read on the forward strand.
AATTTCCTAAGTTCATTGATACACGTACTTAGTTTACTTCCTTCAAGAGTCTCTTAAAATCAGACTGTTGTTCAAATTACTCATTCTTATGTCCTCATTACATAACTTGTTACGTAATTGAATTTATTTATATTCTGGAATAACTTCTGCGAATTGATAATAATATAATTAAAGAATAAAATTTATTAGATAATTCTATTTGTCCGCATATTCTGATCATTCCATATGTCGTTTGACATATTATTAATTTAATTTCTTGATTTATGAATCGAGCGCGCTTTTCTGTATTTTTAATATTGAAAAATAATCTTGGGATATCTATATCCGAATTTAAAATAGCTGCCAACTTTATCTGCATAAAAGCCATTAAGCGCGATTACACCACATTAGCAAATATTCCGAGAAGGAAAATGGAAAGAGAGATTAATCGCTTCGCTATCACTCACCATTCCATCGACGATACCTCCCGACGCGTTAGGATTATCAAACTACAGTAAATGCGTTATCGCTTTCGTCGATGAGTATCAGATCGGAGTAGTGAATGATCGTCCGCGATTTTATTCGGAAACTGAATATCGGCTGTCCGAGATTTTTTTCGGTAAAAGTACATATACGCGCATCAATAATTAACCTTTATTAGCTTGTCGCGCTAATGAAACGTATATCGGGGTGAAATTTAATTAAAACGGGTATTTAGGTCGAGTAACCATCTGACTACCATTGACATCATCATTATCGTCGTTATCATCATCGTAGACGAATTAGAATATTAGCGCTTGCCCTGTTTTCGTTTCTCCGTGACTCGGAAGATGCCACTTAAATCCTTCAATTACCATATCTTGGCGATGAGATGGCCACTATATGAAGGAAAAAGAAAATTTTAAAACATAGGAGCCGTTCAATCATGCCGTTCTACATTATTGAACTTCCAATGCTGACTTTCAATTGTTACTTGACTGAGTATAATTAATTCGTAATTGTTATTCGCGAAAACTATAAATATATCGTAAATCGTAAAATTAGTGTTCTGTTTTCTTCTTCTGTTATTAAAACCTCTACGAAGTTTATATATCGCCCATAAAGCGAACAGTGGATACACATTACACAGTAATCATTATACACGAGAAGGATCGTTAATGTCCTTTCTTCTCTTTGCAGTATAATAGAATTATTAAAAAAGTATTCGACAACTGTGCGAAGCCGGCGACAATAACGCAACGAGAGGTCCGCATTCGACGCCTGAAGTGCCGCAAATTTATACAATTAAGTCTAATAAACGCTGGAATAATTAGAAGCGTAATTGTTGTTGCGAGGAATAATTAAAAAATAATTGCACTTGTCTCCTACCAACGACGAGAGACGCGTATTGTTTTTTTTTTTTTTTGCATTCGCTGCGCCATTCCGCGTTTTATCCTTTTACTATCTCTATATTCGTTTTCATGTTCCCTTTTACCGTAATTCTATTTAAATTTTAAAATTATCTTTTGTTAATGCATTCTTTATCTAAATTGATCTGAGATGCTTAAGAATGCTAATTAATGGCTAATAAGACTGTTTTGTATAAAAGATTTCTTTTTATTTCAAATATTTTTTATGTGTGAAATTATACGTCGAATATATTGAGTCGGAGTCTTTAAAGACGTATCTTTGTCCAAGTATCTTTAAAAAATGTATGTGTATGTTTGATTTTTTATTTATTATAAATTATAATATGCGGAGAGACAAAAAATACACACATATATTTTAACAATATTATATTTACTAGGTATTATGCTTCAAGGATTCTTTTTTGCTTCTAGGATTATTATTTATCTCAGTTACTATTATTCGAGATACGTGCAACGAATCCTACTTATCTAGCGTACTTGGCCTATTTAATTTTTTATTCTTTACAATTAATTTTTTTTTCTTTGAGAACATTCTATATATTAACATTATATTTCTACGCGTTTCAAACAACTTCTTCCCGGAATATAACAGGTTTTTATTATTTTTCTTCTCATTAATTTTTGCCCCCTCAACTTACTTTCGGATTTGTTGATTTACTATGTTTGCGCGATATATATCACATGTCGCAATAGCAATTTGCTGCACACTACGAGACTGCTCGCCGGAACAGCCCGCTGTAGTTTCCAGTACCGAGAGAACCGGCCACAAAAGGGGATTTAATGACGAAATCCGGATTTAGTGAGGCGATTCTGTCGGATATAAGTGCCCGGAGAGTCGTAAGATCGTTTATATACTAGCCGTTATTCGTAGACTTAACTTTTATACAGGCGGCAGTTATCGCGCGGAACTACGCCGCTGCAGTAAATTTTGAACAAACGCCGTGACTCAGGGAGCTTTTAAAGCTCACGGGAAAGTATCGTTCCGACGAATCCTGTCGATGGCTGTAAAGCGGACGTATAGACATGAACGTCGTCGCTATAGCAAGCTCAAATGAAATGTCGGATAATATGATGGATCATTCATTTGTCAACTCTGTCAAATTGATTCTGCACCGAATCCCCAAGAGAGGCTTAAATATATAAATCTTAATTTACATATGTATACATAACGCTTCTTACAATTATTTTATTATTTCACTGATATCGCAGATATCTTATATGTAATTTTTCCTTCCTTTCATTCTCTCACTCACTCGACGCTCGACAAAGAAATTCGAAGTTAATAATACTTGTCCATCTTAGAGAACGATAAAAGCGAGCACGGTCGAAGTCTCAAAGTGGAACTCAATGGACCAATATTTTAGAATTCCACTGATATTCCTTACGTTACACGTTACCTTCTGCAAAAAGCCTTTTTGTCAAAACGTCGCCGATTTGATATTCTTGCCTGTCCTGTCCACAAGTGCTCGATAGTCTGCCAATAATCTCAATCTCGCCATACACAAGAGCACGCTAACACAGCCATTTTATTGCCTGCGTACCAATGACGAGCGTTTACGGTCAACTTATGGATCTTATTTCCCATGCCACGTGTGTGAACCAGTACGCTTCCACGTGCTACTAGAATATACGTAAAAATCGCACACAGTTCAGCTTACATAACGCCGCTTTAGTCTTTTCGAAAATGTATAATGCATCTTTACTAGTGTCTCGTGAACTACTGTCCAAGTTGTCCGGACGGTTGGTAACTGTCACTTTGTTCTCACTGTCACGAACTCACTAACTGGATGAACCGCGGCGGCGATCGTACGTCGTGTCGGCGATCTCTCGGGGTTGATGTCTAATGTCAACTACAGCTGGTTGAAGGGGACCAAATGCGTCAATTGGCGATATATTTGACCCGTGTTCAACCAGCTAAGCTTAACATTACATGGGGGCTCTCGCTTGCGTCCATCTTCTCTCTTGCTGGTTCGCGTCGGCTCGCGTAGCTTCCTTCCGAACGAGTCGCGGAATCCGCGCGACTTCGCGTTACCTCTTACGCTCACTCGCTCTGTGTGCTCGTCCATCCGTGAATGTCGAACGCAGAATCGTCGGCGCCTCTGATTCTGCTCGTGACATTTTGTGCCTCCCGATCCGTACTAGCCGATAGCAGCGCGCACCGCGTTACATTGTGGCTAATTGCTGACCTTTACTTCCGGACTTTACCCGACATTATGACAGACCGTCGACGTTTGGGATCGACAGGCGGGCACGGCGGTCGGCCGAAGAGGAAAGAAACGTATCGAGCGCACAACGACCACTTGAAGAAGTATCGTTTCGTTATATTTTTGTTCTTTGCATTTTTTTGGAAATGTCCGTACGTCGGTCGTCGAAGCAAAGAGAATGAAATTCAAGCAAAGTGACACTTCCGAAAGTTACACAAATATCAATGTCGACAATCCAAAGAGCGATCGATTTCGGACACGGTTTGAAGTGGATTGACAGAGACAATAGCATTATCGTATACGTTCGTTGCGGAAGGGAGGAGCGGGATCAGAATCGTGTCTTTAAGCCGCGCCGGTGCCTTCCGGGCGACCATTAAGGGTGTCATTGTGCGCGGCGACAGAACGAGGGGAGGTTATTGGCAGGAAGAGGGACATTAAGACGGCAACAATGGACCTCGACTCGAGCCGCCGAGCCATCCTCACCGTCGTTCTACGCCTTCCATCCTACCGCCCTCGCGTTACAGCCATTTCTGGAATCTGCCGATACCAGGTCAAGCGAGCTTGACAGAATCTCACGTGAAGAATCAGCATGGAATTTCGAGAAAATCTTTCTTGACGCGCCGAATATTGAAGATGGTAACGTTTGTGAAGCATGCTCCGGAAAAAGGTATCATTTCGTATGCGACAGAATGGATTCCAAACGTCGACGATCGCGCCGTTATTGCGTCGAGAAGAAATCGGAGGGAATGACGCGTGCGCGCGCGTGCGAATAACTATTCTAGGCCCGGCATGATGCGCGAGTAACACGAGACGCGTGCGTTTAAATATATCTCGCGACCATGCACGAAGTCTTGTCGTTGGTCCGCTCGTCCGTGGCCGTCGCGCGTTTCATCGAGAGTAACGAATTTCGAGCCGATTATGGCAGTATACCGCGGAAAAAACGAAAATCAGCGGCGAATGGAGCGAAGCAGAACAGAGGGTGAGGCATGAGGAGGAGAGGATTCTGCGCGATCCTCGCGAACGGAAGGAGAGTCGAGGGTCTCGATAAAACGTCTCCGCTCGACCAACGTCAAATATGGCAATGCGATACGCCTCGCGTACGAGGCGTCGTCCATTGATCTCGAGCTCATACCTTGATGCCGATCCTCCGGGCTCGCCGAACGCCCTGGATTCTGCCCTGAATCAGTTTCCGATGCAAAGACGGCAACCGAGAGTTTCTCACTCGAAATAGGCACAACACACCATGTATACCAAGCTTCGCGTTCTTCTTCTTTCGTACGAAACTCTCGCGACACTATTTTACAGCAAGACAATAACCACCATTCACAGTCGACCATCGTATATCGTCGCCGAATTATTGAATGTAGCACTGCACCATTCGTGATTACGCGAGCCGGCGCCGAGTGTCGTCGTCGCGACGCGAATATTTCAGACGCTCGCGCGATTCTCTCGCGAACGTCCCGTTTTCGCGTATTTTTAGAAAAATTATGCAACGACGCGCGATGTTTTATGCCAGGGCGCGCACCTGGCTTCGTACATACATACTTCACTCCACGAATCGGATAAAATAGGCTCTCCTTGGATTCATAGCTCGATAGGGTACAAAGAATGTCGATAACAGTAAGGTCGTTGTCATCGTGAAGAAACTTTTACACCGTTAATATACGATAAGCGCAACAATATTTCTTTTTGCATCTACTTGATGTTGTTCTTCAAGAGGTTTGCGAACGGATCGAGGCAACAAATGGAAAAATCGCCTTAACGAATCACGGGAGATATTAGACGGTCGTCGAAGTTCCCAGTTTCGTTGGACGGTTCTGCGGCACTCTGCTTCGTTCGCTTCGTTCGCTTGGTCGATGATATTTTCGTCGACGACGGCGAATTGCGACTGCTGCGTGTATTATGTGTACGCGGATGTGCGTGAGTTGTGTGTGAGTAGAAAGGAGAGAGAGAGAGAGAGAGAGAGAGAGAGAGAGAGAGAGAGAGAGAGAGAGAGAGAGAGAGAGAGAGAGAGAGAGAGAGAGAGAGAGAGGATAGATGAAGGAGGGGCGGCGACGGAATATCTACCGGCCTATATCCGGAGCGAGTCTTCTCATAAGATCACTTTTTTCCCCGTAGCGAATTTCGCGGTGCTTAGTGTCAAAATCTGCACTTGTGGCAATGATCAATCTGCACGTTGATTATAATTATAGCTAATTATCGTTTCGAAAACATTGCTACTCAAAGAGATTGACAGCGCGCGGTGCGAAAACACCAATTACGCTAACGATTGAACTGGCTCGAATTCACGAATTAACGGAAGTTGGCTGACGCAACGTTAATATTCTAGGTATTCGACACGCGAAACTGACAAACTCTCGAGCGAAAAGATTCATACCCAGCGAATTCTCATGCAATATTCCGCAGCGGAATATGCATACGCGGGTAAATGTCGATAGGTAACGGGCTCGATATCGAATACCGTATTTTAAGTTCCATTCAACTTTTAGCCCGTCGTCAGTCCGCTTTTACCGTTTCACTTTTATCCAGTTTCGATTTTCTTGCCTCGTGTCCGACGATAATCGAGCCGTCTCGTCCCGTATATCGTCCCGTAACCGAAGTACCGAGCTTGGTGACGACCGACGAGGAGAGAGACGACGAGAACGGCTCTTCAAGGCCCGACTCGCCGCGGAGAGATCGGTCGGGATTTCTATTTGGATGACACGACGTTATACCGCGGACTATAGGAGCGCGCAAAAATAAGCGATCTAAAGTTAGACGCGGTCTTAGGACATTGTGCTAATTCTAACGCTCGTCCATCACCTTCGATTCTCAAGATACGCATCGGGTCATCTCTCGCGAGTAACCTCTATCTTTCGAAAATATTCTAACGATATCGTGGAAAGATGTCAAGAGCAGACGATTATTTTACTTGCAACCGAGAACCGTTCGTGTAAAAATAAAATCGGAGATATCTCGCGAAGGATTTTTCCTTAGGAATAAATAACGAGGGAACGATCGAAAATAATAATGAATTTTTAACGCCTCTCAACCGAGAGCAGCCTTGGCGCAGTTCACGTTGAATATCGAAGAAACGACGGTCAAAGTTGAATTGAAGGATTTATCTCGGCTCTCTTAATTTTTGCTCTAACAAGAAAAGTTTAGGCTGCTAATGAAGTTGAGTTTTAAATTAGTCTCGCAGTAAAGCAAGCCGTTTGAGATTAATAATTCAGAGGCGCTTGCTCGGCCGGGTGTAAAAGCGAACGGTGACGAAGAGAGCACAACCGGATGAGTAATTCTGTTTACGCTCGGAATACTTTGCGGATACGATTAATCGAGTCAGTTAGACGGATAATTTTATCGAAGAAATTCAATGACAGATATCACTGCTTATTATTTTGTCCGATGTTTGACTTACGATTTCAAAAATCCAGCACCAACTGTTCAAATAGTAAAAAAGCATATTCCCTCTACGGGAGAATAAAACAGAGAACGTATTTCGAAGACGTATCTGAGTGCAAACGATAGGCATCGAGTTCCGATAGACTCCTACGCACAGTTACAAAGCCGAGAGATAGAGTTTGAACAACTTCCGTCGCTGTTAACTTAGACACGATTTCGAACTTCCGATTAGTAGGGTTCCAATATCCAATGAGCACGAGCTCAAGCTCTTTGAGCGTCAGAAATAGTTTCCGACGCTTTTTAACCTTGACTCGAGCTGCAACGAAAGACGTAGGCGTCATACTTGAGGAAACAGTTCGATGCGCTCACAGTTCAGATTACTACCGTGATTTGAGACTTTATTGCGAGGAAAGGATAGACGCGCATCTCGTCGACGTCCGTCGGACATCGTATAAGCGTCCGCGTGTTTTAAAGTCGACGTGCCCTCGAAGATTAGCCGATATCTCTTCAACACGCCGCTATTATTAGACTGACAATGGACAAACTCCGTGCCCAACAAGTCCTCACGCCGCGAGTCGTGCTATTCTTGTCAATTCGCCACTGACTGTACGCACGAAAAAACGTGCCTCTTGCCGACAATTCGAGGCTCGTTCCGAGATCACATTTGTTATCGAACGATCGAAGCGAACGCGGCTTCTAACGATCGCGCCCCTTTAAGAGACGCCTCAAAACCCTCCGGAATACGGCAATCTTCGATGTTTGACGTTTTCCGTTTACGTCAATTCTCTATCGTTCTTGTACATCTCTCTGGAGAGCCGCGACTTATAACCAGTTGCGCATAAACAAATGTGCTGTTCTTGAGACGCGTCGAAAAAATAATTACGAATATTTTATTAGCCGAATACTATATCGCGATCTTTATTTGAAACACACGCGTCGTTTCGTAATGCATAGTCTACGGCAGTAAATCGTCTGGTCTGTTTGTGATGGCATATCTATTAGTGTGATACGCGTCCGACCACACGCTACTGTCTCTCTTGCGGCACGTCTGACTTGACGTTACCGTCTCTCCTTGTGCCGTGCTCGGCCGTATCCAGCGGCGTTTCTACTGTCGCGTGACGTTTCTACTGCGGCGCGCGGTGACCCGTCACGTACGACCACGCGCCGAGTGGTGGCCGTGACTACTGGTCGTAGCGGTCTACCGGGGAAGCGCGACCCTTTAGCTTCGTCCCTGTCGAGGGTTCGTCGTAGATGTTGGCTTCCACGCTGGGCTACGTCTCCTTGCAGCCGCACTCTGCCGCAGCTGCGGCACCGCTCGAAAAATTGTAGAATGCGTATGCGTGAGTATACGTGTGTGTATGTATGCACGGAGATAAATGTATGCATCGGAAGAGGAAAAAAAGGGACATAGAGAAAAACAGGAAGATAATGCATCAGAGTAAGGCAGACGGAGAACGAAAGAGAAAGAGAAGATGGGAAATGGACAGAGAAAGGAAAAGAGAGGGAAAGAGGAAGAGAAAGAGAGGAAGAGAGAGAGAGAAGCGACGATAGCGAGATCCGACGGTCCGATCAGAACGTGAACGTACTACTTGGTGGGCGTCCGGGCCCGCACTGTGCAGCCGACGGCAGGCGTCGCGACGCTTCCCCGCCCGAACATGCGAGCTCCGTGCTATACGGGGGGTAGGGGGTGAGAGGGTAAAAAGGAGGGAGGGAGACGCCGGCGCCCCGCACGCCTGCGTACCAGCGTACCACGACCCTTCGTGGCAGGAACGCACCAACCCTGTCCTATCCACCCGAATACCCACCCATTCCACGCGCGCACACACTCGCGCACACGTACACACAGACGCGCACCAACGGTTTCGCCCGCTCACCCTCGGCTCAACCCCGCCATACCGCTCCAACCACCCACCCCCGGCGTGCTCAAGCAAACCGACCACCCACACACACACCCGACTCTCACCCTACCGCTCCCCTCCATCGTCCCACGCCCGTCACTATGGAAAATATGAATTTGGGTCAGATACCAGCCGCCGTGCCCTAATGAACCTTTAATGTGACCCATTTCTTCCTTTCCTCCGCTCGCCGACGTGAAACAGTTCTCTCTCCCTCTCCCTCTCGCGCTCTCGTCGCTTGCCCGCCCTCATCTTCTTTCGTTCTTTATACCTGCGTGCGTCTCGTCTGCTATGGCGCACGCATGTTTCGAACTTTCTTCCGAGATCTTTCGCTCTCTCTCTTTCGCGTGCCACTCCTATCCTCTCTGTTCCGCAACCGAGCGAAGGACGGTCCTAAGGGTCGTCGTCACGGCTGAGTTTGTTGGCACGATTGCACCGCGTCTGACTATTACGTTGTTGAACGACACCTATATATTTACCGCCCTTTGCGCGGATGTTAGCCCTTGACAATTGTTCTTCTTGCTCCAGTTACATATACAACTTACACCGCACGCTTGTATTCGTTACGCATTCTTGTGTAACCGCATCCAGCTTCGAGAGTTTTAATCCTTTCACACAAACGCATGCGTTGCACATGTTATATGACTAAAATAGAACTACTATGATGTTATATTTACAGTATCGTTGCGTAATGCTTCTCTCTATCTTACGAAAGTGTAAAAAACACGTTGTGTGATGGTGCGATAAAGGTTAAAATTTATTCCACATTGTTAATTGTGGGACATGAGCGCGGATAACGACGATCACTTTCAACGATCTATAATTAAATATTGCATGACCGTCAGCACCGATACTAATATTGGTGCGCTATTCTCGGCTAATATTTCTGAACTTATTAGCTCGTGCTTCGCATTCCAGCATATCGATCATCTCATATGATTTAGCTTGATAATCGAAAGCGAAAAAATTTATCTCAACTTTATCTCATTAACGCATGACTGAATAATTTTCGTTATAAATACACATTTTCTTAGAATAATGTATTAAATTTTGAAATATCTGAAGATGGTATTGAATTCCAAAAATGTATAGATAATATATAGATTTGAGGGAGCATTATCTCTCAATAATAATTAGTAAAATAAATGTCTCGAAGTTTACTTACTTTCCTTAGTTATTTTAATATTTTGCAATCAAGAGAAATTGCTTCGATGCGACATAAGTGAAGGCCAAAATATGACGTGCAACGATGGCATTTTACGAATGGTAAAATATTTGTAGTGTTAGTGCAACGACGCTCGTGTAAAAAAGCGACGATGTGCTTTTAAGATTAGCTTTATTTTTTCGGAAGCAATCTAGACTGAAAACATGCGATCGCCGCGTTAAAAGATTTAAAGTCATGGACCGTACGTGCGCGCGATCGTCGTAAAGGAGCACTTATACGTTCGAGGATCGTATTTCTCGAACATTAAATTCGGTTTTTGTCGGACAAAATGAGTGAATATCACCCTTTTGCTAGATTTTTCGAAATTTTTCTGTTTAATCATAGTTTTTTAAATTTCTACATTTTTAATTACGCGTCACAAATACATGGAACAAGATACTTTAGAAGCGGAATATTCTATTCTATATTTAAGAACGAACAGAAAATCATTATTGCAATTGCTTTAAATAGATTTCAATTAAAACTAAATTGTGGTAATTTCTTTGAACGTTTCCTGATGTACATTTATAACCGACTAAAAGTAATATTTTGCCTGCACAGAGCAAACTTCCGATCCGCAATTATGTATATTTGTATTTCTTTTTGTCGTTTTCTCATTTTGCTACAAAGTGATTACTAGCGCATATTTATCAAATACTTTTTGCTTTCCTTTAAACATCTTCTATTTATAGTAAGTAATTAAGGAGCGTATACACATCGACAACGCCCTATTATCGATAACGTCGACCGATTAGAATTGCATTTTCAACGCGTTTGCAGTGGCCTGTTGTATCGAATTAAAATCTGATGTAAATCACTTATAATTATGGTGCGTCGCGTGTATATTACACGACACGAGAGTTTACTCGGCACGCTATGTTCGTTAAATATGGCTGATGTAGGGACGAAAGAAGTAGATGTCACGGTCGTATTTCGCGATAAAAGCTTTACGATCAGAATTATCAGAACGATCGATTAGTTCACGCTCTTTTTCGGCAATCAAGTAAACGAACTCGTTGCGATGTATTCGCTCTCTTTCGTTTGACAGTTCGCACAGTCGATGAATGAAAGTGCATCAGTGAATGGGACATGAGTTGAGCATCGCGTGACTGTCGAGCCACACATCCATACACAAAACACATGTACATATGACACACACACACACACACACACACACACACACACACACACACACACACACACACACACACACACACACATATACATGGTTTCTTTTCGAGGAAAATGCATGCAGAAGATGATTCACGAAGATTTGACGTGACTGCAAAATCTGATTTTCGAATAGAATCTTACGTAACGAAATGCAAATTCGACTATTCAATTATGAATGTGTAAAAGATTACGACTATTAACATTTCAAAAGAAATTAAAGCAATTATATAATGCATGCGATGAGATAACAAAAATAACAACACTTATTCTCTTTAAGAACAAAGTCGTATTTAATTTAAACTTTATAAATTGCTGACTTATTTTGTTCATTTATTTATGAACGTACACGAGAGTTACGGGGATATTGCATTCTCATTTGCTTGACTAGAATTATTCGAGAAAAATAAGGAAGACAGAGACAGCCTAGACGTGATACAGTGGAAAACAATGGTCCTTAACGAGTCCGTAAATAATTGATTTGGAAAAGTTACAGAAACAATACCAGCATCCCGAGCTAATGCAGCGTACAATATACCAGTATACCTTCCACCCGAATCTATTTTCCTATCTATCTCTCTTTCTCTCTCTTCTCTTTCTCCCTCGACCTCTTTTTCCTCTCTTCAAAGCGGGTTATAAAATCCATTATCGCCGCGATAAATATTAAACTTCTCTTTTCGCTTTCGTTTCTCCGCGTGAAATTGCTCTGCGCCGTTAATGGCCTTGTTATCGATTCGCGCCGTCAAAGAAAACACCTTTTGCGAGGGTGAGCCATGAGGCGCGATAGCGCGCCCCGCAAATAATCCGTCTTCCGTCGAATTTGTGCCACGCGCGTTCTCATTAATTTCTCACGTCCCGAGAGACGGAAAACCCTTCGGATTCGCATTAAGACGCTACGAGCCGAGTCGAAGCGTGCGAGACAAAAAAGTAACATTTGAGATAAGATGCAGCAGTTGCGATTCCCGTGCGATTCCCGCGATTCTCGTATAATAGCGCGTATAAAAACGTTATAACGCCGGGCATGATTTTTTTCCATCTTCGCGAAAAAGCTATACATGGTAAGAAGAAGTAGAAACAGATTCAAAATTGAATATTCTATAAAATAATAATAGATATTCTATAAAAAATATGTTATATTTTGTTGAGAATGTTACTATTCATTGCAATGATGAAAATATATATAACGTAACAGGCTTCATTTAAATTTAGTTCATGCAAAACGATGTCGCTACCAAACAAACAAAATTAAATTAAACGTCTCAAAGATGGCTCAAAGTCGGACATCTGCTTTCGCGAGAAACGTAATATCGCGCTCTCGTATCTCGAGTACCCGTAATCCCACATCGAGTCGCGAGAAATTGCGTTCTTTTCGGCGACAATTTCTTCATCGTTGTGCCCGACTACGAACTCTCGATTCCTCCGGAGCTGAGGAGGAAAGGGGAAAAGGGGGAACTAAACTCGTCGTTACAGGGTTAATCGTCGTTCCGTCCTTAATCACCGTGCTCGATGGCACGGATATTGTTTGACAATTTGTCATCCGCACTCGACGTTTATTGCGCTCTCGCGCACATTTATTACATCGGCGCAGTCCGATCTTGCGGCGGGTAATTATGAGTGCCGCTATCACTGTCCGTGCAGTATACATCCATTCATTCCGTTCGCGGCGCAATGTAAAAGCTCGCGCGGCGCGGCATGAAATATGCATCGGTCTCCATTGATAATTATGCAACCTGATAACGCGCGCGTCCGGACTCGCACGGGCATTTCCATTTCTCTCTTATTAAAAATAAAACCAACAGGCGCACGCTCGCCGTCCTCTGTCGTATTTCTCGTTCTCCACCATATTTACCGCCTTTATCTCTTCGTATTTTGTGCGAAAATGCGCCCGATCGTTGCTTTAATTCGATTCTCATCTTGCATATTATGATCATGGATGACCAGGTTATTGTTAAACTTTTATCTCTTTTTACCTTTTTTGTGCGCTAATTAGTTATTTAAATTGTTTTTACAAAGCAATATAGTACACGCTCGAGTTATCTACTTGTCCTATTTTACGCGCTTTTTCGTTCCTGTTCTTTACATTATTATATATTCCGTTTTATTTCTTTTTTATACGCAGATCCTTTTTCTCTTACTTTTTTTCATGTACTTGCTTTGCATTTTTCTTCTATGAACTGACTCTCTTTTGTTGCTCGCCATTGCGTCTCTCTTGTACTCTATCCTCTTTCAGCTCTTTTACATGTATTCTTTTCCCATCCTCAGTCTTCTCTATTTTTTAACGTACAGTGACACAGTCGTGAATCGTTTTATCGTCGACGAAGAACGCTCTCCCATTGCAGTCGGAACTTCAATTCAATCGCATCGTATGTCCACGAAATGATATACGCGATGCATTCCCGTTCGCATGTGCATGCACATAGCGCGACGTAGGCACGAAAAGGAGAGGATAATGTTTCGCCTCGGCTTTATCTTGGCTTTGTCGATGGCACGTTTGTTACTTTAACGGGCTCGCTCCTTTTTTATATCTTTCCGCTGTTGCAACTACGACGTCGGACAAAACGATTTACTGGAAATTGAAAAACGAATTCAATTTCATAGAGTCGATTCGCACTCTCTCTCTCTCTCTCTCTCTCTCTCTCTCTGACATTCTTCAAAAAATTGATCGCACTTTACATTTCTATTCCTGAGCTAAAACATCAGTCAACGCACCTACTATTAACTTCTTATCAAAGTTAAATCCACAGAGAAAGTGGTTCAGGTAGACTCACGACGAGGTCGGAGGGCGTAATCTGTGACCTCGTTACGTTTCAACGATGAGTGGTGACTTTTCATCGACCTTTCGCGCGGATACAAAAGGGGCGCGCAAGCGAGCCATTAAGTCGAGTTAGCGACGTCGGTACACACCCTTAGGAATCAGGTGGGGACGTGTCCGATAAACGTAGGCGAGCACAGCACGAGTCGAGACCCTGTCGAGCGACTGTACGAGTGGCAGTCGGCCACCACCGACGTGATTAGCTAAGTGATTGGAACCCCACCCTGCCGGTTGAGGGCCGATAACCCATTACGCCCTGTGATTCCCTTTCTTCCGCGCGCGACCAAGGATCTCCTTCTTCATGACTACGAATATCTTATCGGTTGCTTTCGACAACGGCATCGTCGATCGATTGGTTAACGGGAAAATTCACGGTTTTGTCAAGCCGTATTCTCTTCAAGATTAAGTTAATCGACAAACTATATTGTACAGCTTGTTTACTGTTAATATTGAAAATGTGAACCTATCGCAAAAGTTGCTATAATAATTTGCATCGTTACGACGCTTGTAAAAAATATTGAATATAAACGTTGAACTTTTCACGATGGAAACAAAGATTGTTTTCTAAGAAATTTTACGCTGATAACAAATCTGTCGATCTCTCAACATTGTTTCCTATATAGTACTCAATATCATCGTTGATCTTTTTTTTAGATTCTTCATCTTCCTGTGTCTTTATTTTTTATCTTTTTTTTATTTTCTCATGCTTTCAATTGCGATCCATGTAACTCAGGATACATTACCGTTTGTAAAGAGGACTTGATTTTACCGCGACTGTTTACCAAATCACGCGATCGATCCCGTGCATGCGGTGCGCCCTTTTCGAGCTGTCCGTTCATCGTCGTACATCCCCTTTAGAAGATCACGTTACAAGCCGGTCGACCCGCAACCCGATAGTTACCAATGTGTCGGCTGACACTTTTCCACCGTGCGATAATGTTACGAACAAACTTGGGCTCCGCTCGCGGAATTATATCGTGCGCGTCGGATCATCGCTTTAAGTGTCATTCAAATCGCGTCGTGGCGCATGGGTGCAGTCGTTTCGATAAAAGCTATCGATAAAATCGTGGACTTTGATATACGCGCGACATCCTTGAAACCGATTATGGCGCAGACTATGCCACACGTCGCATTGTTCTCCTCAAACTATACGAATCCATTCGCCATCCAATTATCACGTGCCTCTCGCCATGCAATACGACTTCCAATTAT
The DNA here is from genome assembly GCF_030848795.1 of Temnothorax nylanderi. Lineage (NCBI taxonomy): Eukaryota > Metazoa > Arthropoda > Insecta > Hymenoptera > Formicidae > Temnothorax > Temnothorax nylanderi. Next base: position 1,768,500 of record NW_027249075.1, read on the forward strand.
TAGATTTATTACATTGTCAGCCATCGGCCGGCGGGCGTCATCGTCTTCCGTGGCCAATTCTCGGCGCGAAACGCGATTTACAATTACGACGCAGCCGAGGTTTGCGAGCCCGCGCGAGAGCTCGTCCCACTTTGTCTCCGTCGTTCGCCTTCGGAAAATTATGGATTCCGCCGATTTAATTTGATTCAGAAGTTTCGCATCGGCGGCACAATTAGTTTACCTCGTTATCCCCATAATATAATGAGCTAAGTTTGCGAGCAGTCGATCACGCTCGAGCTGCGAAAGTCACTCGGACAAGAATTTCAAAGCCGTCATTCTCGTCGGCGGGATGGTCGCTAATTTTACACGTACGTCACACCCGAAACTACCGAAACGTCGACTTACAGTTCATTCTGCATTTGGCAAAACTAAGGAAATAACTGTAATGTATTGAGAAGTGCTCGCGCATTAATTTCTACAAATCTATAAGATTCAAAATATTATACATGTGAAGATGAAGATCGCAAATCTGGATGGTGAAGAAAAATGGAGGTCCATCTTGTACGTCACTTTAACTAAACATAGAATTAAAACCAAATTAACCTCCTCACTTTGAGATGAAATCTCTGCATAATGTTTCCTACGTCACGGTAGAAGCTGCACGGCGTCATACATACTTGGCGACGGCGGTTTCGCGCAACAATGCAATTGCTGGTCGCATCTCATTTGCGACGCGGGGCAAATTTGTAATCGTAAGAGAGGGATTTGGGACGCGGGCCAACGCGATAGTCGTTCGATCGGTCGGTTGGCCGGTGGTTTTGAGAGATATGCTTAATAAAGCGTCGAGCGCGCTCGGCGACGCTCTCTGAGCGCGACGGCCGTGGGTCTAATATCAACGTAAATGCGACTGTTTTGTATGCTAATTGACTCATATACATACATATGCTACTCAACCCGCATCGCTACCCGCTAAATAGATAGACCTGATGCGCCGAGGGTGCATAACGGCGCTCCGCCCGGTACTCTCGCGCGGAGACACGACAGGCGCGCCAGCGGAGCCCATTTGTGTCCAGCAGCTTGTAACTCCGTGTCAACCTTGCGTCCACATACTCCCGCCAGGATGTCAAGCCAGATATACAATTTATTAGTGCCGCGATATTAGGGAGAAGGAGAGAGACAGAGATCGAAGAAAGACATGCGTACGCGTGTTGCTCCGCGTATTTGCGTTGTATCGAACATACGGTAGCCGAATGAATTATTGCCGAATAATTAAAAAAAGTAATCAACTAATTTTTTGAAATATTATAGTTATATCGTGACACAAAGTTGCTAAACATCCTATTCCTCTACTTTTATTTAGTGTCTTTCATATTTTAATATGATGAGTAATGTTGTCTAATATAAATATAAAGAACACATACACACAAAATACATATTAAAGATTTTATATTTTGTACATATACAAAATACAAAATATGTACATGTACAAAATATAAAATCTTTGATATGTATAGTATTTTGTGTGTATGTTCTTTATATATAAATAAAATTATATTTATATTAGATAACATTACATACTTATCATACTAAAATGCATATATCTATGTGTATAGATACATAATACTTATATATAGGAAGAAGTAAAAAAGATAGAAGAATGACAAATTTTACATACTTCGCGTCGTGCGAGAAGTTTTCAAAGGGCATAGACATTTACGGAGCTCCATAGCAGTTCGATGCTATTACACAACGAACGTATATGCATCGAAAACGCCACGAGTGCTTTCCAACGGATGTACACGCAAACGCGTCGCGAACAAGTCACACGTGCCGAATGCAGCTCGCTTTTACTGAGCTCGCTGGCAACTCGATGTCGATGTTGTTGCATTCCTGTTTTCATAAATGCATCCGAAACGTCAAACATACCGTATGCGCCGTTTACAGCCGTCGTAAGTTGGAAGAGCGAGAGTGTTGACTAAATAAACCATACTTCTCCGACGTTTCCACGGCCGCGTTTCCCGGATTGTACGGCTAACCATAAATTTACAATTTCTCTAATGACTTAAATGGAAGGCTAACATTTGATTTACCCTTGGTATTTAATTAACAAACGAACTTGAAATTATTTAATACTGAAATTAAAAAATAAAATACATCTAAATATATCTAGAATTCACAAAAGTGACAAACATTACGAAATTATTTACGAGCGTGTTTTTTTTTCTTTTCCATATAATGATATACCTATGATCAGTCACTTTGTTGATGAATTCAATTTTGACAAACGATACGAAAACACATTACTCAGTTTCCAATGTTATGTTTATTGCCCAAGATTTATTTAATAGACCGTTTTTACCAATTGCCATGTTTGTTTATATATTCAACGGTATAGAGAACTATTTGGCCGAAAACTGAATCAACGCGTTACTGTTAGTTATACAGCCACTGGCGATAGCATTACGAAAGCGAATCGTAGTTTATATCATTAAAAACAGTCGTCGCATCGTCGGTAATTTCAAGATTATACAATTTATCAGGACGAGAATTATGCTGTAATAACGCATCGTAGAACATATCTGCCTTGAATAATTCGAGATTTTATTTACAGAATACATCGCATAAATATATTAATTTAAAAGAAACTCTGTCATTTATAATACTTTTTATATCAGAGATATTAATTAAGTTAATGTAAAAATTTAAAAACTAGATGTATTTTCTCAAGCTTAATAGCTCCATGCTATTTTAAGTTAAATTTTTTTCCAGTAGGTAAATACAACGCGCTTTCAATCACGTTACATGTGACTTACTGATATACATTTTTAAAATTAAATTTAAATAATATCGTAACTTTATGTATTTTATACATTAAATTAGATAATAATTAGTAACTATTACACAAACTTTTTCGTCTAACTTGAGAAACATAGTGTGTCCTATCAAGCTATTTGACGTCAGTAAACGCGAGCGAGAGCAAAAGCGAATATGTCAGCACAAAGTCGCCTCATTTTACATCCCAATAAACCGGTATTAGCTGCCGTAATAAATACTCGGCGCGCATTGTTTGCGCCGATAGCAGCTTCATCCGTTTGTTGATTAAAGCCGACGTATAATTCTTGAATAATTCGAAATGAACCCGCGATTATCTGCGATTAGTTATACTGACGCGTATTATGAACGAGAAGCGAGTAATTAATGCGAGTCGGCACATTAATTTATCGCAAGATACGCATATTCAAAGAACCGTGTAATCCGTAATACGATCGTCCTAAATATCTTAGAACTTTTGAGCTACATAATAGCGAGCAGTTGCGGCTTAAGTCGAAGAGAATTGGCCGAACGAACCGCCTCACGGATTTACTCTCTGGCGCTTTATGAACTTTATAAAGCCCAAAGGCCATGAACTCGGTTCTATCCTCATCATTGCTCGTCATCGACAAACACGCTGCTTTGAATCGTGATTCATCACGATCTAGCTGACCTATCCGGATCAGCTTTTATCCCCGGCTACCGATTCTGTTGAGTGCGCCGATTTTAACGATCACCATAAAGACCGATCGAAATTTATAGAATAGGCTGTTAATGGTCGATGTGCCATTCCCCGACTGCAATCTGACTCCGGACTTGCTAGATCCACTGCAGAATTTCAAACGGCTCTGCGCTACGCGAATGGGATCCATTAAGATAGAATATTAATCGCTCCTACACGATCGTATCATGGCGAGATGTAATCTCTCGTCGTCGTGTTCTTTCTCCTTTACTCGGGCAAATATAATCTGCATTTTGATCTGAATTCACACGATGATAGTAATTATAGTTAAATATTTAACACGTTTGCTGCGTGAAGATATATAGTTCGCTTAGCGCGATAAGATTTTCCAGATTTTATCTCGATATACGTGACACATATATGTAACAACTTTAATCGCTCATTAGGAGTTTTAATTGGCTCCGGACGCGTGAATGTGGACAACTGGACATATCGATGAAAAATAAGTGCGCCGAAACGCATTAAAGCATAAAGTATAAAAGATTAATTGATCACAATGTACTAGCGAAATATAGTGATTCTAATTCAGAGAGCGGTTAAACGTCGATCAACGTGTAGCCACGCTCCATCAGCGGTCGGCGCGTCTGACCACAGCGTTCCGTTACTACTGCCGCGTCTCTTCGGTCGTTCGGCTCGCAGCTGGCTGATAAAAGTACTCCATAAAATGCTGTAATGGCCGTAACTGCATCGATGCGGGGAAGGGGTGAGATGACGGGTGGAGTGCCGCTCATGCGATATTCTGCCTTTCCCATGTCATTACGGCAATACGCGACTTTATTCGTCATGCGCTATTCCGGGCCGTCTGAATGCATCATATTCATGCACGCGTGTTATATTCAGTCTACTTTAGCTATGATCGCTAGATGTATAAGTACAGTTCTGTCATTCGTCGTATTTATATTTTGGAATAAAATTAACTATTAATTACATCCAACTGTATGGGGAAATATGTTACGTTAAATGTAACATGCTCTGATATAATTAATTGATAGAAAAAAATTGCAAAAATACAGAGAGAACTAATTGCGCGATCCGTATTAAAATACGGCTGTTGGCTTTGCCTGTTTTCTAAGAAAATTCACGTCTGCAGAGATAACGATAATGTAGCGTTCCCCCATCGAGTTTCTTTGTGTTTTCTCCGACGATTGTGTTTGCGCGGACTATATTTGATCAGACCGCGCGATACGCACGCGTTACTCTCTCACGCCAGCTGACGAAAGTAAATCGCGAAGACACGAAAACACGCTTATCTTGTGCCCAATTATAACGTGTACGCAATCGTAATTAACAGTAACATCTGGCAAAAGTGTCGGGGTTTCTATCCTGGGAAAGATCTCGCGGGAGCCGCGTCTTAACTGGCGGAATCGTTAAACATTTCTAACGAAATTTAAACTTCGCTCGAGCCTCCTTCAGAGGCACGCGGGCGCGCCGCTATCTGTACGTCGACAGAACGCAGCGGTGTAAACAACCAACTTTCTAATTACCCACATCTGCTACCGGCGGACGCGATTCTCTCTTCTCCGATACTCAAGTTACCTACTATAGTTTGTCTGAATCGACGCTGAACTTTATACTCGAGATAGAACCTCTGAAGCTCTGAGAGGTTACGCGATCATTAGAACAAGGCTCTCCGGTTCGGTTGATATACGAATCGTTCGCAAAAACGAAGGCTCGTCTCGGCCAATCTTGAGCAATTGAACCGAGGTTGGAAACGCAGTTTGTGCGTTGACAGCGACGAGCGACGTCGCACTGTTAGACCGTTAAGGCTCTGTTCCGACGAACCCCCAGCCGACGCCTATCGGCTGGTGCGCAAGCTCCCTTGGCTTGCCCAGAGAGCCTGAAACACGGAGCGCCTCGTGTCCCTGAACACTTTGCTCGCCGCAAGCGTAAACCCGTCCTCCACCACCACTACCGCCGCCGTCGTCGTCGCTGCCGCCGGTAACCGTCCTCGATCCTTCTCTGTCTCTCTCTTTCTCTCTCTCTGCCTCTCTCTTTTTCTCCCCCAACTGGCCACCACTGCCGCACAGCACACCCTGCAGACACGAACGGGCTCGTTCTTTCACCCCGAACAGTCGAGAGCAACGACGAGTTCTCGTAGTTTTATTAAGGCTTGTAGGGTGTTTAGGATGTTGAGTGAAGTGACGCTCGCGACTGTCGACTTCTTCTGCCGCTAGTTTAACGCTTATATCATGAGGGCGGGATAACACGATCCTGGTACCGCTGCTGCATTCAGTAAGCAAACCGTTTAATACTCTCTACTCGTTGCTTTTTATCTACGTGGAAATTGGCGCAATCGGTTTTCGATCTCCACGATACATATAAATGTTCAGAAATCGAATTTCCCAGGTCTCGTGATGAAAAATGCGAATTAATCTCGAGTATATGAAAATACTTTCGAGAATACCTCTATTCGCCTTACGCGCGGTTCTCGGTCATTTGCATTCAATGTCAACGCAGTCGTACAAGACTGACCCACGTGTACTCGCATTCGCCGAGCATATCTATGAGATGAGTGTGCTCTGATCCCTTAATGGTTCGTCCTAGATCGTTTCGCAGAACGGCGGCGAGGATTCGCACGCTCGGTTAGGTCGTTTGTACGCGTTAAAATCGCCCGACGTCACGCGAATTGCCATTCTCCGTCACGTACCGTACCGTGATTTTAGCCAAACCGAGATAAAACAGGGCCGGTGTCTTACGTGTCCCCCGTATCTCCATCTAGTTTCTCCTCGTAAAGCGTCGTAATGGGTACATGCAGTCTCCTGCTCACGCGCCACGATATAAGAAGTTTATCCTTGCATTTTCACCCGCGGGAAAAGGATTTGCCACGCCCTACAGGACTACATGACTATAACCATTATGCCAAGATGCAACGTGCCTGTTCTCCATATAAGCTGAGCATATATCTTATGACAATATTAATGCACTGTGCTCAATAGATTCGCACTCATTGATCGAGCTTCTTCGATATCTTAAAAATCTGATATCGAAAAGCAGCAAAGTCGACCAGAGACGCATTAACTATTTAAAATGCTTCTCGAACTTGCCAAGTAGAATAAAATCATGTTAATGCACACTCTGATCGCACATATTCGTATCCGTTCGCAATCGTGCCCCCTTGTAAACCGTTTCGAAGCGGAAAAAAGGATGAGAAGGGCTAGGTAACGACAGGGAACGATGGATAGGGATGGATACGAGGAAGGGAGAAATAACATGAAAATGTTTGGCCCCACTCCAAAGAGCTTGCCAAGTCTCAAACGACTACTAAATCAAAATACCTAGCTACCCGGGGCCGGTCGGCGCACCAGCCGAGTTAAATTTTATTCCAAATCCTTTTATCGCAAAACCTATTTCCGCGGAAAAATGTAAATCTTGGTTACCGAGCACCCTGGCGTCGTCCACCTTCGTTCAAATCGCGTATCGTCCGCCATTTCTTCTTCCGTGTCCCACTCTCCGACGATACCGTCGCGTTACGGCCTTCTTCCGCTCCTCGTCGGAACGATACTTTAACTTTTCCCCGGACATACTTAGAATATTCCGCGTGATACATGGATCCTATTGTTCCGCGTGAAATAAAATCGCGCGAGAAGCGCTCGCATTACTCGTTCACGATCGAAATTTCTCACATGATACAAACTACTTCTATTCTAGATTATATACTTTATAACATAGCCTCACAATCCCTTTGATTTTATAGTCAACATTCCATAACAACATTTCCGTGATATGTCTCTTAAAACATATTCGATTTCCGATAACACAATATGAGAGCCACTAAATCTATTTCTCTTTGTCATATATGTTCTTATTTTTCTGAGGAAGATCTAAATTTTTACGAGTTGCTTTTATACAATAACAATTATTTTCGAGAAATTTTTTATATAGTTTTGAGTTCTACGCTTCTATCAATTATAAAAAGATTAACGTGGAGCTCTCTTTTTCCTAACTTATTTGACACTTTTAAAAAAGAGAATACCAAAACTTTTCTCAATTTAATATTACATTTAAATATCAGAATATGTTAAACAACTTGAATTCAAAAATATCTAAAATCCAAAAAGTTGTACATTATTAGAAGAAAGAAAAAAGTATATCCATGATTGGGGACGCTGTCGATAAAAGAATTCTTAAACTCAACGCGCGCACCTGCCGCGTGATATTTGTAAGATTAAAGTCGAACGCGAAAGATAGTGGAGCATCGGATGCCACGGAAACGCGACAGTGCCAGGGAACTCAAGGATGCCACAAAGCACGACTTGGAAAATCCCCAAGATCCCCCCGCATCTAACGTTACTCGACGTAATCGAGTCCACGGTCGTCGTGTTCACCGTGAAAACATGTATAGCGGAGGAAGGTCATCGGTTCTCGGGCCGGGATTAAACGAGTCCTCGAATAAAGTCGAGTTGTACCGATTTCGAGGTTTTTCACGCCCACGGAGGTGACAATTCGAGATTCGAGGATCGATCGAGAGGAGCCATAAAGTACGAGCGTTCTCGAGGAACTTGCGGCACTCGAAGTGTTTGAGTCGGATCGAGTGTTTTAGCTCGCGCGGAGCTTCGAGTCCGGTCTTCGGGCGTCTTTCTGGTTACGAAAACTGCTGCTTTTAAGAGGGATTCTGTAAAAACGTATTAACTCCGAGTCGAGTGGAATCACGTTAGGTCGTTTCTCCCTTTCTCCGTCTCTTTCCCTCACCTAGGTTACTTCAAATTTCGTCCCCCTAGACAAGATATATTCTTATCTTTAGCTGGCTGTGCTTTCATATATAGCATCCTGAGGCGAGCCAACGAGAAACAATTTCTGTAGATTTGCGTTGTTTTGTTGCCCGCAATTTGGTCCCACGATAGAGCACCCCGTGTTTCAACGCGTTGAGCGTGTTGAGCGAGTCACGAATGTAAATTCTCGGGAAAGTTTTGACCGGTGGAAGGAACGTCCTCGCGTACAATAGCGAGACACCAGGAATACTTGGGATAACAAAACTAATATTGATTCGAATCTATTTTCATTCAAGAATTAACGAGACACTTCCAGTTATGAATTTCCTCGAGTTTTGATTTACCGCAGTTTATCGAATCATAATTCGATCCCTGAATTTGCTGGTATATTCAATTACTTAATAACTTCATCCAATTTCGAGATATGTTTGCTGAGTTTATTAATGTAACGTGGAATCGCAACAACGATATAATTACATTTTTAAGTGTAACCATTTTTTATTTTTTAATATCTTTTTTAAATTTTGCATTTTTTAAATGCACTGCATTATGCACTTATTTAATTATTTAAAGTACATTAGTCTAAAACAATTAAATTTTAAAAACTGCGATTTGCGAATAATCAGTGTCATTTTATCTGCAACATATCGCGCAACTTTTAATAGGATGTAACATTCGAGGTCTTTGCTGCATCACTCTCTGAAAGAAAGAGAGAGAGAGAGAGAGAGAGAGAGAGAGAGAGAGAGAGAGAGAGAGAACAGAGTTCGGTTACGTCCGCAGGAAGAAACAATTTCGACGAAGTAGCGATGTTTTGCTACCTTCGCCATCTCATCGTGAATGCAAATTCCCGCGAGAAGTTCCGATAGAAGGAGCTTCCGAGTACAACGCAAGGCAACAGCGAGGCGCTTTTGGTGGAGAGCGGGCTGGGGTGATGAATTTTTAATAAATTATTCATTAGGGGCGGAGAAACGCGCAGCCGAATTGTCGGCTGCAAAGAAACCGATCGAACCGGGCGCGTCCATTAATCGGATATAAAGATGCGAGTAGCTCGGCGGCTCCTTATCGCCCTGACGGGATGGAGCAGAGATGGGAGAGGCGAGGTAGCGAGAGACGAAAAATATATCCGAAGCGGCGCGGGATAAGGGCGAAAAATACGTCTCGGCCATCAATTCTTGCTCCCCCTTTCTCGAGCCCAAGCTAGATGGATCCCATTCATACGTGGGTGATTAATTGATCAGCGACGGCTCGCGGAGAAATCGTTCCGATGATCTCGATGATCCCGACCGACAATCGTGCGCATCCGCAGATGCATCGCTCAAGGGTTCGCGAAAGCGAGTTGTTACGCGAGAAATTTTAATTCTAAACGTTACCTCCGTCGTCGACGCTACAGGCGCGTCGTCGACGAACAGTTAACCGATCGTTCGCGAGATTTTCTTTCCGGAAACCAGGAAATCTTAGCGAAAGCGCACAAACGCGCGAAACTACTCGTCGATTCACTATGACAAATTAATCGTGTACTACAGTGATTGATCGCCCCGATGCCCCCAACGGACTAATGCTCGGTAAAAAGTAACGTTTATGGAAAGTGGATGATCGATCAATCGCTGTCCGCGCTCGCTCTCACTGGCGAATTTTAATTTCGCGTATTTGTTTACGTGGGAGTTCCGCGAGCGGAAGTGCATTTGCATCGTTACAGAGGCGCTCTCTCTCCTCGCTTCTCGTTCGCGCGCAACGAAACAATTTACTATACCCTTAGACGTCGCGCCAATGACGGATAGGTGGTGTAACGGAACTGCCACGATCGAAGCAACGGAGGCGAAGAAAAATAGCGTTCGTCTCCGGCAGCGTTCGCTCAAAAATGCGATTATGATCGAAATTTCATTATCGGGGCCCCTCGCCGTCTTCGAAAGCTCGTCAACGCGCGCCGGCGTGCCACGTTACATAACCAGGAGGCTATATCGGAAATCCCCAAAGTGTACTTTAACCATCCTCGAAAAATTCTCGCGTCTTCTTCCAAGTCCGCCTCTCCCGCCTCTCGCCGCAAGTAAAGGCACTAGGCGTTCTTTTGCAAAAGGTACATCGTCACAATTTTTAAAATAAAAAACTAAGTGCGATAGTTTTCCCCTCGTAAAATATATTTATTTGGCATCGTTGAGGAATACAATACGGTTCTGTTTGACGAAGTAACATTGGCATAGCGAACGTCAGGATCAATGAGCACGATTCTCGCGAGCAAATCTAACTTTCAACAGTTTCGCGATGTAATGCTTAGATAGAAGTTTCTTTGCTAAATACGGTAGTAAACATATTTTCGTAACGCTTCGTTACATGTAGACATGAAACTTTTAACGTCGGAGAGTTCTATAACGGCGTGTTTAACAAACAGAACGATATTCTTTATCAAAAAGTGATATACTTTGTTCTTTACAAAAATATTGTTTTTATTTTACTGCAGTAACCACGATTTACCACAGCGATTACTCAATTAATCGTGCTAATTTTCATGGTGACCTTAATTTCATGGTCCGCGAGGTGCGAGAACAAATCTGTCAGCCTGTTTTTTCTCGCCATCAGTGTCCCCGTGGGTTTCGGCGCGGGCTGTAGGGCGCGGACACTCTTGGCGCGGCCATTCATCAGCGTGAAATATTTTATTAAACAACCCGTCGCTTTTCGCTCCCGGCGGCCGGCATACAAATTCGAAGAGCGTCAAGCAGCGGCCTCGATTCATCACAGCTATACGTCTGCCGCCGCCGCCGCCGCCGCCGCCGCCGCCGCCTGTGTTCTCGGGCCAACCGGAGAACTTTGTATCGTATCTCGCATGATTTGTCTTCCGCCTTGTGTTCTTGATTACGCGTTTTAAATCCTCGTCATTAATTTTCCGCCACGACGCTGCTCAATTTCTTTCGAAGAAATCAATCGTTGCTGGATTAATCCAATTTGCAGCGAAATGGTACGATAATTATGAGCCGAAGCTGCGAAAAGACAGATGGGTAGCGCTGATAAAGAAATTTGCATCTTCTTTTTCTGCAAAGAAATCTTTTTAAAATTTTTTAACTTCAAACTTCAACATTTCTTGCGATGCATCTTAAGAAATCTACATCGACATGCTAAATTACTAACATTTTAAATGTATATTATTATTTTTTTAATGAACAAAGCGTTTCCCGAATATAAAATGATCAATTTGCCTAAACACATTTCTTTTTTTTATCCTTATATGACTTAATTTATAGTAGGTTTTGTTACACCACGAGAAAAAAATCGAGGAAAAAACATTTCTGGCACAACGTGAAAATAAAGAGGGATTTGCGTGCTAGGACAATCAAGAAAGGAACATTGACACGATTACATGATACTGTCTAATAGATGAAAGAACCGAGAAAGCAAGAAAGAAGCAGGACGCCGCGGCGCCCTGGAGCAAAGACGAGGTGTAGACAAGGGGAGCGAGGTAGAAAGAAATGGTTAAGGCCACCGAGATTAGGGGCGAAGGGATCGGGTCTCCAGGGCGAATAGAATAGAATAAGATTGATGCCGGCGAGTAAATTGAACGTTACGAGTGACGACAGTGCGACAAAGCCCGCAAATAATTCTCCTCGGCGGCTGTAATTTATTTTTCGCGCGGAATGGAGGCGGCGGTCTCGCAAGGTGCACCGCGGCCGACGGAAGTGCCTTCGTCGCGGTACGATTTGTTCGTTCGGCATAGCGGAAAGCTCTTCGGCTGCTGGTTGGGATTGAAGGGTCTGGCGCGATAAAGGAAGGGTGGGCCTGGGATCCGCAGCGAGAACGGATTTCTTTCGTGCTTACGAAAGGAGAAAGAATTATGCACACCCGCGATACGAATCCCCGGGCGCATCGCACCTGGTGCAAATTCGGACGCGTCGCACATAAGCGATTTACATTCTGCGATTTACCGACCCTGACACTTATAAGCGGGAGGGATCGAGAGATTTCCAGAATAGTTTTCTATATACTCTAAGAAATGTGCGGTAAAACGGACCCAAGCCCCTTTTAACGCCGGAGGCGTCAATGTTAGGGAGGCATTTTACGGAAACGCGTGTTTTTTATCGGCACTTCGCACCAGTGGAAAATGGAGGAGCGCTCTCGGACAGTAGACTTCGGTATTATAAAATGAAGGCTGGAACGTAAAAAGTGGAGCGGAAGACTTTTGGACCAAGTCCAAGTTTTCCTTAGGTTGCGCTACGAAGTACCGTAAGGGAATAAATTCGGCGTGGCGGCGGTCGAAGGACGTTGCGAGGACGCCAAGTCGACTCCTTCGAGGTTTTCCCGAAACTTGGAAAATAATTGATGACACGTTGCGAGGTAGAATTCGAAATCAAGTCGGATTAAAAGATCAGAGATAGTGCCCGTGGTTTTCTATTTTGGCGAATTTGCGAAGACGCAAAGGAGAGATAGGGAGGGAATAATTTAACGAGAGGAGTATCATCGGGTCGGAGCTTACTAATGTAAGCGATAAGAACAGTTTAAACGAATTCAATGAAGTCGCTCGTCTACCGTGAATTTAATGCCGGCAAAGTACCGAAAACAAAGAAAAAAAGACCGCCGAAGAAAGGAACGAATTAAAGAACTCAAAGTGAGGAAGAAGATCAAAAGAGAGTCGGCGACAGGATCTCGGTATTCCATGCATTCCCTTGTAACTTTTATTCACGAGTGTGTGTGAAAGAAAGCGTGTCCCGAAAGAATCAGAAAAAATAGCACAAGGAATGAGTTAATTTTTAATTCTGAGACTCGTCTTTTCCAAAAGGAAAGAATTTTGTTAGTTAACACGTTACTTTATATCGCTTATTAAATGCTTTTTCGCTACCGCTCAAGTTCCTAACTTAAGAAATTTCGAAAGAATCTCAGAAGCATCCAGGACTCATGAAAAATTCAGAAAAATTCTTTCCCTTCATAAATAAACGAGCCGGATCCGGAAGAGTTAAAAACCTGAAAAATCGTATGCATCCGTCTTGCCGTTCGTAAAGCCGTTTCTAGGAGAATGTCGCGGAGGACGCGACGGTGGCGTAGGAATTAAGAATACTTCTCAAGGAAGATTTCGTTCTAGTCCAAGAAAGAGACGAGATGGTTTCGCAGCGGTAAAAATTCCAAATTTTAAGCCAGCGAAATTTCACGCTCGCGAGATTTTCAATGGAATCGGGACACCGCCGTCTCGCTCTTGCGAGAGAAACGTTTGAACGAATGAAGAAAACTTACTCTAATGTCGACGTGTCTCTTGAATGTGCAGTCAGATAGATACGACAGGTGGGTCGAATCACCCAACTGTGAATAAAATCGTGAGTGGTTCGATTTAAATCGTAAATAGGAAACATTTTAGATTTATTTTTCGTAAATTATTTCAAGTGTGATTTAATTTCTAAAAGAAAGCTTGCGAAGAAACGAATTAAAAGAGCATGAAAAGGATACAATACATTTCACAATACATTTTTAAGAACACATAAATAAATTAGATTGAAAATGGGAGATCACAAATTACACTAAAAATCTTTTCAGCAGGAAAGTAATCCAAAATTCCTAGGAAAAATTCAAAGCATATCTGGTCCTGTTTTTCATGTCACTTCTGACATGATTGAAGAAATAAAGGGAGAAAAGTTGAAGAGAGAATTAAATGTCGAAATACCGTTCTATGCTAAGAATTTCTCGAAACGTATTGAGAAGGACAGAGTCGAAATAATTCACGCGGAATTCTCGATGTCGTTCCCGCGGTTACTCGTCGAAGGATCGAAAGGAAGAAAGAGTACTCTGAAAATGTACGAAGGCGAGTTCTTTTAAGACGAGAAATCAGAGCGAGTCTTATCTAGATAGGCCGCCATTCCGCCTCGAAGGAGAGGAACGAAGGAAAGCCCCATGCGACAAAAACTCACGGCACGGCAAAAAGGAAGAAGTAACAGGATGCTGGGAAAGAAAAAGGAGGGGAGATAACTGCTGTATTAAGATTGCTAATCTAAATGAACGCTCGTTCCGGTCCACCGGCGGTTTATCCGGCACAACGACCGTTCTTTTTAAAACGTCTTAACGGTATCCTCAATGATCGTTAGTCCAAGTTTTCAACTGCCACCGACGCACGATAATCAATTTTGTCGACCTAGCTCGGGCAAAATCCGTTTCTGCAAACGCGATATAAGCGATCGATCGATACATCACCAATTAACGCAATTCGCGTTTAATTTTTCAGCAGACGACACAACTTCTGCCATAGGCGACCTGGACTAATCCACCAAATCCACGAGGCAACGGTAATTACTGCGGATTATTGCCGGTTGCCTTGTAGCTAAATCCGTGTAACAAGCTACATTCAAATGCTCACAGCGATGAATGTGTTTGTCATCGTAGCAATTATATTTATCAGTAAAGCGTGAAACGGAAATCGAAAAGCACTCAGTAGCAATATTAGTAAAATATTTTTGATACTAAGAAATATATCGAGAAGAAAGTTTAAAAATTCTCTCTTTTCATGAATTATCTATAAGAATAATGATAAAAACTTTGAAAATTTTTCGGAGAAATCGGCTTTGAATGTCTCGGCTTGTCATTTAAGAGACGAAATGCGATACGCAACGTCGATACGGCATTGATGTTGGCAATCTCGGTGAAAACTAACTTTCCGGAACGAAGGCTTGAAAGCGGAGCAGCCTGCGTACGAGTGCGCGAGCTGCGAACGAGTTATTTAAAATTGAAATATCGAGAGTGCTTCGAAGAAGCAGTTTAATTGAATTTAGATGTATTCCACGATCAAATACCGTACCGTCCGTGCCGCGTGATCCGCGACAATCGGCTGGCTATTAAATCCGACCGGGGCTCCGACTTTAATTTCGCCGCGTGCGGAACGGGAACGGACGCTTTTACCGCGACCGCATCGAATAATTTGGCGGACGCACGTTGACGGATATGCGGGATTGGAAGCGACGCCGAGCAAATAGAATCGGGCGTGACGAAATTAATTACTTTTTTCCCCTCTCTTACTTGCTCGCTCGCTCGCTCGCTCGTCCCTCGGCGCTCCGTTTCGTCGTACAACTACTTTGTCTAGTGATCCTCTTTTCGAATCTCCAGTTTCCACCGCGCAACGTTATCTTGCAACGTCGTTTTCCACTTCCATGTTCATTCCCATTAGAATGATTCGCTCGGCCGTTTACTCGGCGGCTTCTGCAAGTCAAACCTTGTAATCGAACCGTATCCAGCCAACATTTCCATTGTTAGTCCAACTCGTAACGAAATTAAAGAGGATCCTTTATCTCTTGCTTGGTTGACATTCGTTTGTTACTCGTTGAAAAATCGATGAGTCGCGTTCGATAAAGAGCTGATCTATTAAAAAACCAATAAATTTCGATAACTTATATTTTTATAAATATATTTTACGTGATCTTTCGAGATTGCCATTTGCAAAAATTAAAATATCCTGTTTTGATTAACTAAATTAATAATTCTGTTTACACGGAAATTTGTCATACACCTTGCGGTGATAATATCAATGCTCGTATCAGTACACATTCGAGGCGCAATCAATAAGCCATTGTTGAAATTTGTAACCGGACCGTATTGCTTTTTCGTCTTCCTTAAAACTTCCTCGCGCCTGCTCGGGTGTGTTGCAAGTCTCGACGCGCTTTCTTACGCTTCCGCTTCGCAACGCACGATCATCGAGAAAAGACGCCGAACGGGAAGGCAGCATGTCGGGGAAGAAGGGTAAATTCGCAAGGCAAAGCGATGGCAAGGGGTTGGTCGGGGAGAGGGGTTTCTCGCAGAAAGGACCGAGCGAGCTATGAAATACGACTCAGCTATCCTCCAACGCCAACCACCGCTCGACGTTCCTGGAGGCGTCGGCAGCCACCTAATGCGGATACAATGGTCGACAGTTGTTGCCGGCTACGGTGCTTCTTGCGCGTCGCTTTTTTACGCCGCGCCGCGTTGAGCGCGTCGGGCCAGCTGCGTTCCTTCTTCGTCGCGGAGACGAGAAAAATCTATCCGCAACGGAGATAGGCGCGCGCCTTTTGCAAGTACTTCGTAGTGTCCTCAGCAAAACAAAAGGGAATCTCTAATTAGACGGCATTATCTCCCACGACTTTAATCGTTCTATAATTGTTGCTCTAACTCTCTCGTCTCTATCAAACACGATGGATGTAAGATGTCAATCGGAGTAATATGGCACAATTTGGGAACATTTGATGATGAATCAGAAAAGCGGTAATTATTTATTTAACCCGGGCACGGAAACGTGATTTTTTTTGCGTAAATAATCACTTGGAGTGATTCTTACACCCCAATTAAAAATTATTGTTATTAATTACATATTTGTGTATTTTTTATTGTTCTATAATTTAATATTTGAGGACAATATGTACATAGATTTACTTGACATTTTCTGAAAAAAGTAAGGAGAAACCAAAAAAATATTAAAAAATGAAAGAAGCACATTAAAATTACTGTAACGTGAGCTTCATTTTTTCGATACTGGGGTGTAAAAATCACCCCAGGCGCCCATTTTTCCTGGTTAAAATACATTATGAAATTATAAAGAGCTGACGACCGTCAATTAAATACCATCAAAAAATACGACACCGCTGCTATCAGAGTTAAACTCACAAAGACTAAACAGTTCTAATAAGAAGTCTGCAAGTTTGAAAGAATAATTCGTTTCGTCGCAAAAAGACTATTTACGTTTTGTAGTAGGAATAACAATAACGAATGTTCTTTATTGCCTTGATATAGAACGAGATATATACCGGTTGGAAGCCCAGAAGGCGATTAAATCACGAGGGGTATAAGTGAAATGTATAAAACCATTACGGTTATCCCGGGCTAAAGCCGGCAACGTCATTAGGATCCACCCGATGGTCGCGGCCGTATTGTTGCTGCGCGTTCGCGAGCTGCCACGTTCCATTTTCACGTAACGCACACACATTTCCCTGGATAGGGCTATCCCTCGCGGTCGTTTTATCGATACGAACGACGCCCGCGTGCCTGCAGATCGCCTGATTACGCTCTCCCGGAAAATCATCAGCGAACTTCCTCAACATCCTCTTCGTTTGTACCCACTTTGCTTTCTCCTCCTCTCCCCCCCCCTCTCTCTCTCTCTCTCTTTCTCTCTCTTGCTTTGTCTCTATTTATCTCGTTTCACCCTTGGAAACTTTGCCATTCGCGTGAGCATGGCCCACAAAGTAATTATGTAGCCGACGAAACATCTAACGTGGAATGCAACGCGACTAGAAATACGTGACGAGGTGAGGGAATTAGATGCTCGTATTTCTGTCGCGTGAAATCTTCAAAATTATTGCGAATTACTAAACAATCTAATAACTGATAAATTAGTTTTTGATAATCGATTATAAATTTTCTCATGACTCTTATCTCTCACAACGAAAATTGTGAAATAATTGCACGGGAAAAGAGATTTCTATTAACAAAATAGATATGTATTGGATCAGAATTATTCTGTGAGAATTATCACTCTTCGTCAAATTAGGATTTAGTCTTTAGAAAAATTTCGTCGAAGACTTGCGTTAAGAATTCAAGTCATAAATTTCAGTTTCCAGCCACCTTCTTGGAACGTCAGCCGATGATTAAGTCCCTAATGTTTGTCTGAAGGGCAAAAAAGAACGGTGGATAAAGGGGTAATCCATGGTCACTTAGAAAGAAAATCGACGGGAATGCGGTTTCTTGCGCGATTCTTTCTTCGCAAGCAAACAGTTACTTACCGCGAGACAAACGCACGCAGCATCTTCCGTAAACGACACTTGTTGTCGCTAGCACGACGTCACGCGTCGATCGCGAGTAGTTAAGATAATCGTCATGAAGAGAGATAAGAACATTCGTGATTCGCATCGTATCTGCGATGGACGGTAATGTTTCCATATCGACGAAAAGAATCTTTCCTCTTGCGGAAAATGTCGTCCGATCTTTCGAATCCGATACTTCCGGCCGTTTAAATTTCGCGTTATCGAGACCGAAGTTTCTATCTTCCATCTCATTTTTCGACGAAATTTGGACTCGTTGGCCGCGCAAACACTCGCGTATGTTTCTTTTAATATTCCTGTTTGTATATATATTTCACGTAATTCGCGGCAGACCGGCATTATTGTATCGAAATAGATTCAATATTGTATCGAGGAATACGATACGAATATTGAATATTAATTATTATCAAGAGATACGGTAGTGCCTCGCGCCAAGTGTACGTTAAAAAATACGCTACATGATATTACAGTAATTATTTTATATTATCTTATATCGTTTTATTATTTTATTCATAGTTTATTCATAATTTTTTAATATTTCTGTTAACAAAAACCACATATCGAAGAGTCATAACATCTTCCAAACTTTGACGCAGCCATCTCGCTCCACAAGCTTAGCAAGAGCCGCTAAATTAAAATTACGCTAGAGCGAGAATCGGTTACGGTCGCATTCCTCTCGATGACGAGCTGAGGAGCGGCCAAGTGAAAATCATCCCCGTCTCTCACGGAATGACTCGCTTCGTCATTTCTTTAATATCGCGATTTCGAGGCCTTGCTATCCTCGATAGTATGATTGCGCGACAAAAGCGGAGCGTTGACGAATAGGCGAGAAAAGTATCGGCGCGATTCCTCGAAACCGCAACTCTTTCTCCCTATCGTTCCTCTCCGTTCTTTCCGTCCTTTCTCGTGCCAACAAACAAACGGCGTTGGTAGCAGTCCCGGTGGTGGCATCCCCCATCGTACACACAGTGTTTTATAACCAACGCTCCTCCCGGCGTAAAAACACACACGATCGCCAACGGTTAACGCCAGAACGTCGCTGCTGAATGTTCCTGCACTTTATTCCTTGCTCTTCCTCTCTCTTTCTCTCTTTCTCCTCCGATGTGTGTCGTTTCTCCCGGATTTTATACGACCGCTATCCACACCGACAGCCCCCCCCCCCCCGCCCTGCGCCTCTTCCGCTTTTTACTGCTGAACAATACACAATTCTGTCCTTCCGTAGAGATATATCCCGGGTGAACACGCGCTCTAGCTTGCTCGCGAAATGCGCCGCGTCGCGCCGCATCGAGGGTGGCTTCGTTTACATTCGAGTCTACTGTTCATCCCGAGCACGAGCGCACTCGAGGGTTGTTTCGAGTGATCGAGAGCGTATATATTGCACATGCAATGGGGAGCGTATTAATACGGAAGCTTTATGAATATCGGATCACTTGTTATCGCTTTCGCACAATGAATTTTTTTGTTGGAGAACGCTTTGATAGGTGTCGCCTTCTCAACTGTTGGTGCACAATATAGATTCTAAAAATCTTTAGAAACAACCTGACTACAAATTTCTTAAAACTTAATTATATAATATGAATTATATAATATAACCATATATTTTTTAATTGTAACATTAATAAAGTATATTCTAAACGTTAAGTATAGAAAAAATCTTAACATGAAAATATCACTATTATAATAATTTCCGATTTATAATTTATAAATTATAAATTAACATGATTAGAGTGGACTAATAATATCGCGTAAAATTTAGTCAGACTTATAACTGTACCTGCATGCACATCGATTTATTATCTACTATTGGTTTTTACAGCTCAAGTAACATCGATCTTTATCGTTCAACTGATTTTGCTTTTTAGTCTTTTATGGTAATAGGTATATAATAGCAATTAGTTGATATTGACAAATTGCTAATTTTAACTGTTAATTGCTGTTTTAACCGTGCGAATTTTATTTAATCTTCTGTTAAATGAAATCTCAAATAATGAATTAATATAATTTTATTTTTAAAAAATTATTAAATCCAATAAAAAATCCAAATTTTTAAAGATTACAGTTCATTTCTATTTTAATGAAAGAATTTATTTATTATTTTTTTTACAAATTTTTAATACTTGGAAGGAATAAAATTGCGTAATTTTAATAAATCAAAAAAATGAGTCATAATATTTCTTTTGTGACGGTTTACTTTTATTTTCTTGATTTATTAACACGCATACACAATTTTATTCCTCTTGAGGCACTTTTATTCCTCTCGGAAATTTGAAAAAAAAATTTTTTTTAGTTTACTATTAAAATATCTTTTTGATTAAAACAAAGACGAATTTTGTTCTTTAATTAAACTTTTGATTTAAGTTAATTTATTAATGATGCGTGATTAGTCCACTTATTAATATTAATTAGAAATGCAGGGCACAACATTTTTACAATACATTTATTCATTTAAGAATCGAAACGATTGAAAATGAATTTACAAATCTTTCTTTTGTAACATTTACGATCAGCTTTTTAATGTCTGGATTGGAGAGTATCTCGCGCTCTAAATTTCTCGTAAATTTAAATGTAATTTTATTATATCTTTATATATCTATTCTAGATCTATTCCTTTTAGATCAGATTATAATAGATTAGCGCGAAGTAATAGAGACAAATCGCCAAACTGTATGGCGAACGTCGAGCCGATAAGCTGCGTTGTGAGCCACTGCGTGTGTCGCCGTACCATCCTTCGAGACGCGATAGCTGCTAAAAGAAAATATGATCGTTCTCAACGAATGTTTAATGAATATCGATCGGACGGCGTGATTAGTTATCTCCGACGATTAATAACATGAAATCACATCGAGTCGACGCTTTAGTAAGGCAAATATAATTTCGCGTGATATATTCATCGGAAGTAGAAGCCGAATTGTTTCATCGCGATATTTGTGGCAATATTAGGGCAGAATAATACATAGATTACCGTGTCGAGCGATTGAAGTAACGGAAAGCCGTGATACATTACGCGTGATTTTCGAGCCTATAATTTCGAACAGTCCAATCTATCGATTGGCGAATGTGCAGAATAGATCGAACCCGAATCGAACAGTGCTGTAATTCACATTTAATTAGTAACTGTAGCAATTAATCTCGCGCCCTGGTATTTATCAAACATGTAGTGTAAATCCGTCGAGTTTACACACATCGGTGACTCGTTAAAATTCTGTACCGTTTTAAATTTATCCATGCCGTTAACTATCTCCGTGTTGTAAAGTAATAAAGTATATTGCGTCGAGGGTGATTAGCATCGGGAGTGTCGTGCAACGTGTCGCGCGATCGTAATTAACCGTATCTTCGCGAGATGAGTGTTTTGTGAGTGCCATGTGAAGGGACAAAAACCTGAGCGGAGGAGCAGGTCTGGAGGACATCGGGCGACAGCGGAGCAATCATGATGTGACTTATACTTTATTATTCACTTGTTATTTGCGGAATTGTATATAATGATTTTCTATACGCGTAATAACAATTTTGGAAAATATTAATTATTTTTGGCGTTGCTATAATGTAGATATATATTTTCAGTTCAACGCAATTTCAACGTAGTTTAACTCCGCTGCTGCACATCATATCGATGAATCAAGAATTTTAATTTAATTTGAGGAAACGGATCTGCGAAAATTGCAACAGATTAATATCTGCAAAATATAATACAGAACAATTGTTAAGTATATTATTTTATCTTTTCTTTTCCTCTCCTAAATATCTCTTTAATAGAATTTAAGGTCTGCCTCTTTATCAGGGTTAAAATGGTTATATAAATTGGTGCAAAAGAGCAATCACATATTTTTAACACATATATTACAAGCAAAAATAAAAGAACAGAAAATATTTTGCATCCAAATAGTACAATATAACTAACTTATTTGATGAAAACCCTAATAATTATTGATTGTATCTGTTTTTACAACGCACTAATTTATTCTCTTAATTTTTTATAGTTTATCCACTCATTGATTTTACATTATTGGAAAATAAAATGACGAGAGATAATAAATATTTTGTCATAACAGAAAAACTGTTTATTTAAATTATTTTAGAATAAGTAAACAGTTACATATCAATTATATGAAAATATTTGATACTCTAAATTTTCAATATGTTTTTCAATATATATCAAAAATAATTATCTGGAAATAAAATAACGAAATATTTATATTGACAGAAAAATTTGTAAAGATAGATAGAAAATATGAAAAATGAATATTAATAGCAACATTAAAGCGTATGGAACATTACTGCGTTATTTCTCAATGGGTATTAAACATGATATACTGAATTTGGAATGTTGTGATGAGTAACTGACTGAAAAGTTTATCTTATTTTATCTGTACCTATTGATAAAACAATATTTATAATTATCATGTCTTTACTATCTAATGCGTTCTTGCGTTAAACGATGTCAATCTGCTATGAATCAGTATGGGGGACAAATAATACGTTTAATACTGAAGATATAATACTCATAGCCAGAATAAAAAATTTCTGAATTTTTTATGGCATAAAAAATCAATTAGAAACAAAACATCAATTAGATAATAAATCAATATCCATCAATTAGTAAAACAAATTGATATGTGCGTTAACACAATTATGAGCCATGCGAAATTTACGCGAAACCATGGTTTTAGATAGCTTACAAACTGAAAAATGTGCAGTTTTCAACGTTTTCATATTAGAATTTTCAATTTTAATTAGTCTCCGAAATGCGCTTTTAAAGTACTGTAGAGATGTGTGGGATATTATGTATAAAAAATACACTATATTTTATTTTAAGCTACTTTTTCATTATAACATAACCGAAGATATAATTTCTTTTTGGAGCCGAATACTCATAGAACCGGGATGGAAAGGATTTTTGAATGCAATTTTTGACTTTTGATAATAAATCGTAGATTATACATAGTTCAAGGATGGCTTGTTCCACCGGTGCGTGTTCCGGATTAATTTTTATTTATATTCCAGCTACCCCACGACGTTATTCTACTCTATGTTTTAGCAGGCGAACCGCAGCTCCCCGTAAATATCGCACGAGCGCACGCATTTACGTACATTCGCAAACTGCAGTTTGGCAAACGTCCACTTCTAAATTCGAATTTACGTGAGTTCGCGGTAAAGCTGCGCCCCGACATTATTTTAAATCACCGTCTATCGCCCGTATATCGATCGCGCGCGCTCCACTTCGAACACACACGCGAACAATGTAACAAATTAAATTCACGTTACACGTGTGTAAGCTTAACATTCACCGCTTTTCCGTCGCGCGTAAAATTAGCCCTTTTGTTCCTGACGTTTCTAACTATGGACTTAATTTGTGTTAATTTCATAACAATTATCTTAAATACCTATATTTAATTCACACACACTTTTTAACTGAGAGTCATAATATAACGTTATAACTGGTGTCTATAATTATTTTTGGAAGGCTTGCATTAGAGCGAATAAAATAAATGCTAGTACTTTTTGCGAACTTCTATATACTATTACTCGATTTGTAATATACACAGACACAAATACAGTTTTAGAATTTGGAACTAGGAAATGGGTGTCGGAAGGGTTAAATTATAACGTCCTTTTGTCTAATAATGGTACGCAGGTGTCCGATTGGCAATTTTAATCGATCGTCACAGACACAGCGCAAATAGTCTATGCGCTAACGATTGTTCGATTTGAGATATTTTACACGAGCACAAATACAATTCCCTACGAATACAAATATTCTACGTTTCCGCAAATACACCAACAAGCGCGCCATGTATGCTTACGATTCGCCGCTTTGTAAATGGCCCACCTATTTACATCGTTGTGATTTGTGCATCGGAATTCGTTTACGATCTATTCTCGCGACTCGCATATACTCGTACATATGCCTCACGCAAAAGGTATAACGCGGTAAATCCGCGTGTTTTGCAAAAGGAAAAAGAGAGACGAGAGAAAAAGTACCTCAGCACATACGCAACCTTGTCTGGCTTATCATCGTGACTTATCGGTCCACCTTTCACCGACATGGGTAGTGTTCGAGAAAGTCGTTATCCGAGAGCAACGCTTATCTCCTGCTAACCCTTTTACTCGCGTGACAATAGCCGTACGAAGATCGCCGCAGCACTAAATCTGCTCCGCGATTTGCCGCGCCTCCATTCTCCTCGCGTAAACGCTGCTTTCACGTAACGTCGCTTGATTTTTCTCGCGCGAATTCTGGACGGGAAAAACAATACGCCATTCTGCATCTTGCAAATGTACCGACCAACGCGCAACCTCGCCCGATACGATCGCGAATTGCATCGCCGATAAGTAGCGCACAGTGTCGTGTTCGAGGGATACTCGAAACAGCAAAGAACGATTGTTCTCTTCCTTTTCTTTTCCCTTTTTTTCTTCGATTTTATCGGGCAGGCAATTAATTCCAATTTAAAGATGAATTAGTCCGACCAATTGCACAGCAGTTTCCAAGATGTGATACATATGTATAAATTGTGTATGTATGCGTATACATATTTTATATCAATTTGAGTGCCATGTCACTCGTATCTGGGGGACGAGTACTGCAAAGACCTCGTCATCCATTTGTGAGTGACGGTCTTAATTACCCGATTAAGAATAATTTTACTAAATGTTTAAAACATCAAAGCAATAATATATTAAAATAATACATTATATTAAGTTCAATGCCGAAATCATCTTAGCACTCAAAGTGATATACATATATATACATTAAGTCACTGTATGCATGTGTATACTTTCAAAAGATTGAATGCTCTCTGGATATTTTGTGTTCAAAATCAAGAGCATCTCAGCTTTCTATCGTTAGATTTTCTTACTGAAATGACGCACGACCTCATAAATCAGAAAATAATTATAGTAAAACTTGACACAAATTTATAAAATATAATTTACAATTATAACATTATGTAGGTAATTTATAAAATTTAATTATTTATAGATTTTAATATTACGATTCTCCGATTTTTTAATTTGACCAATGTCATTCTTCGCGTACACTGAGAGAAATGTTGAAGAAAGTTTTGTTGAAACAACCAAAATTTTGTTACTGTAACAAAATTTTGGTTAATTTTGGTTGTTTCAACAAAACATTTTTGTTACTGTAACAAAATTTGGTAGTTTCAACAAAACATTTCTCTCAGTGTACATGGCAACAAATGTTTCTTGAGGCAGAACTTTTCCCACGAACTCGTTCCATCGATGGTGGCTATGAGTTATGGCTGATAATTATTTGAAGCCTCGGAACAAAGGAGGGTCGTATCGTGGCAGAGGGATTAGAACGGGAGAAACATGTAAGCCGCGTAAATGATAACGGCGAACATCACGCGGAGCAGTACGATAAGACTTAATTGCGGCCTTGTTGTTCTTCCTCTCGGCCTCCTTCTCGTTTGTTCTTTCCCCATCCTGACGAATATCCCAGTCTTTCGATTTTCCGCCGCGCAACGATCTTGTACGTCTTCGAAGGATATTCGTTTTCCTCAACGTTACTCGGACTTTTCTTTGCTCTCGCCTGCGAAATTCAATAAAATACGAGAGAGCGTTACTCGCCAGTAGTTTCCAGATAAAGTTAGGTCCCACACCGAACGCGATGTGCCCTCCGCAAACGATCGGGATTTCACAAAATCGGAAAATACAAAAATGCCAATAGAATAGAACGCGAAATTGTTTTAACGTCCATCGCGCAATCAACTGCGACTGAAGAGTAACGCGAGTTTCCCGTGACAGGAATCACGCGTTGGTTCGCGTGTTTTAGATGTTCGTTTCTTCATTCGTGCGAGATGTACCTACTGGTTTTACGACTAAAGATTTACAACTATCTTATGTTAAGTCGTTTGCGTATTTCGCGCAAATCTTGACTTCTCGTCTTTCTGGGGTATGTAGTTTTTTATTTGACATCACTCGAGGACACGCCGGAAGTTATGCACTTTATCATACGTTACGTAACATGGTAGCGCATTTCAATTAAATTAAATTGCAACGCGCATGCCAAACTTTCTGCACGCGCGCGCCCGCGAAATGCTCTAACCGCTTTAAAACGGTCGTTCTCCTCTTCGCCCGCGTCCGCTTTATTCCATTTTGTACAACGTCCGCGCTATGTCCGCAGGACAATAGCACGGAAGAACCGGATCCCATTGTAACCCCCTCTTTCCCTTCCGACTCCCGCGGCTACCAATTTAAAATTAATTGCAAAACTCGCGAAGAGCGCGAAGAGCTTCCTGTTCCCTCTGATTTATACTTGCGTTTCCTCGCGTCAAAAATTCCGCTCACCCTGACCGAAGGCTACTCGTTTTATCCCGGTCACTTTCAAATTTATGAACGTCAAAATGTAAAATATAAAAATAAATTTACAAAATCGAAAATAATAAATGTTTATTGAACGGTTTATTTTAAATTGAAACTCCAACTGCGCGTTATACGTAGATAAATTCTGATGTCAAAATTTATCATCGAAAATCGTTCGAAAACGGAGATGGCCGGTCACCATGGCAGGATCTTCAATTTTGCGAACGTCTCTCGGGGTCGATGGAGATCCTCTTTTTTTTTAACGTTGAAATCGGATCGCATGCAGATGCAATCGTCAGGTATAAATCCGACGTGATGCCGTGCTGGTTTCGCCGAGTGCACGTCGTGCAATTCGATCGACTCTCTTCACGCGCGCGAGCTGTCCGGAAAATAGCTGGAAAAAGGCGTATGCAAACGCGAGCCATTCGGAGATACGCAGATGTTACCAGTGATACCGATGCGCTCGATCGTGAATCGGGGTTTTTGCGACCGTCTACGCGATTTAGGAAATTATAGTCTCACGTTGAAATTAAGCGGACGCAGTTGTTCACTCCGAATCGCAGTCGATTCATCGCATCTTTCCGTTTCAACCAACCTCCCATAGGAGGAAACAAAAAGATTAGTCCGGACGGAAACGCACATAACGAAGCTGTAACAATAAATAAATGACGTCGATACGTCCACTCGAACGAGGTCCCGATACAGACGGATATTTGGTTTCATAAAAACGCGAATAAAATCCGATTATTTACGAGTGGAATCGGAATCCTGCGATGCGCGGTGTAACTGTACGTGACATTTTTCCGACGCGATATAACTCTTTGTAAATGCCGCTTTGACATCGAATTAAGTTACGGTCTTCACGTTCCGATTCGTATTTCGTTTTTCGAGTTGTCTTCTCTTTTAAGCTCCGAGTTATTCGCATCCAAACCCATATGCGACGTTAAAATTCTCATTACTTCTCCATGCATGACTAATTCGGACTTTTCATTTTTTACAATATATTTTATTCAATTCTGTATTATAGAAATTGCAGATATTACATTCTTTCTAAAGTCAGAAAATGTGACAAATAAAAACTTATGATTTATGCTTAGACATGAATATTTTTTAAATAAAATTTTCATTGCGGAAGAGTAGGTATAAATTTTTTCGAGACTCGAGTTTGTGACTAAAATGTATGTATGTTTAAATAATAATACTTTCAAGAATTCTTGAACTCTAATTTTAATCAGAATTTAAAAAAGTTAATGTAGGTTATATATATAATGAAAAATTAGAGACAGAGATTGAATAATTTGTTTAACAAGTATGGCATAATCATATTATTTGCATTACGAAAAAGTGCTTGATGCGGAAACTATAAATCGGATATTTAAATGAAAAGCGGTGATTAGAGAAGAGACGTAATGAAATATGGATTAACGAGCGAAGATTCTATCGTTCTGATGAGAGAATCGCGCGCGCATTTATTTCCACCTCTTCAGCAAAGCGATTCTAGAGAATGTCAAACAGCGCACGGTACGAAATACAAGAAGAGTGTTTCATCTGTTATTTGGATTTCAAAAAAAGTAGTATTCTCATTTATCCCACCGAAGAAGGGTGCATCGGTAATTAAATCGCACTGTCGACGTCACAGTAATGAAGATTAAATCACACGAATGTAGATAATGAAATTTATTTTTACAAAGGCTTCTGTAATTAAAGTCTACTTTTTTTTATCAAGCACCATGCCTAATAAGTTTCTGGAAAAATATGATGTATGATGCGATTGTTTTAATGAAGTCCTAATTTACGTCAGAAATTCTAATAGAGATTATTTGAAATTATCTAAATTATAAAAATTCAATTCTGTTATTTTTATTTATAATGTGTTTATTAAAAATCCAGGGACTTTTGACACGGTATATCACGCGGGATTACGCGCAACCAACACGCTGTATCGATTTTGAAGGGATTTTCGCAAATTGGATATTACGTTGTATATGAGTGCGCGATTGAGGATTACGGAACGATAAGCTGATCGATACGTAATTGGAAATATCTGGTCGCGCGTCCAGTTTCGGTTTCGGGCCGATTTCATAATCTCAACGCAACAATGAACTTGTCGGCGTCGTTACACGCTCGACTTGCCTACTTTGTTCGTGCGGTAATGTCTATTAGTGAATCAACGATCCGTACTATGTGATAATTAGCCATGCACCGGCATGCGATGCAATTGCGACTTACATTTCGCGAAAACGGTTGACTCTATAATACGAGATAAAACTTAACGCAAATGCACCCTCATCCCACTCAAACGAATATTAACAGTTGGTTTACAGTTGATTTTAATACAGAAAGAGAGAGAGAAAGAGAGAACGTCAAACATTTAAAAGGATACATGATAACTAATAATTTTGACTAAGACTTAAGTTTATATATATATATAAATAATATTCTTTTATAATAAATAATTCTTAACATCAAATATTTCTAGTATCTCCATTTTTACTCAATTCTAGTATCTCCAGTGAATAAAGTTTATTGTAAAATCGATATTATAACGACTTGCCATAAAAACCAAACCGTGAATAACTTTAATGAACAGTCACGTCTTCCGAGTACATCTACAGTATCTTACAGCATCAAGAAAGAGACGCAAAATTTCGAAACTTCGTGAAATTCCGGGTGCCAGACGGAATGCTTCGAATTGCAGTCGAAGCGAAAGTTAAATCGATATGACTAGCATACTGTCGCTCGGTGACGTATGTGGTTCGTTTCATCCTACCCAGCAGCCTCTCATCCTCACTCGAGTTCCTTCGATCTCTTTCACTAAGATCAACCGACAGCGATGCTAGTCGATCAATTCGCTGCGCTCGTCTATCTCTAAACTCACTTGGAAAAGGGGTCACACCGAACACTTCCTTGCGTCTCCTCTTATTCGTCTTACTATCTTGTAGCTCCTTAACTGCTTGGAAACGCTGATGCCACGATCGTCTCCTTAGAGTTCTCTAGCTCACGTCGCAGAAATCTGCTGATCCCGGCGACTTCCTTCTCGAGATATTTAAGCAGATCAATTACATGAAGAGACATCCTAAACTTGCCTGTCGCTCGCGCGGAAACAGCAGATATACAACGAGAGACCGCTTCTATACAGATTATCATAAAACTGACGTTTACTGTGACGTTGATGAGAAGAGAGGCGAAATCGGGGCTTGATTCAAATGATCGTTGATATCATAATTGACAAGTTTTTCAGGAGAAAAACAATCTGTTTTTTTTTTGCGTCATATAAAATTTTATTTATTGTTTTTTGCTGGAAATGAAAACACTCTGTCGGCGATTTCCGCTGTACATGATCGGTACACGGTCGCTCTCTCATAATTTTAATGGATACTTCATAAATTTCATCCCTGCCGAAATTATTCAACGGCGCACTCCGCGCTTTATTCAACGGGTGAAAAAAAAAATCTCGCGAAATCATAAATCCGAACTCGGGCGCGTGGAAAGTTTCGTCGGCTATTCCGGATCCGGGCCCGCCGAGCGTAATCCCTCGCAAACGAGCTGACATTTTACAACGTATCGCAGACAGGTCATTATTATTCCGTATCGAGTGCGCGCGTCAGTAGACATTGTCTATTCTCATCCGATCCGACCGGTCGCGATGTGTGCTCATCTGGCTGACTCAACGAAATTGCAATAAAAAGGAAGCAAGAGAAAGAGCCATGACAGAGTGCACGAAGTGCCTAACTCCGATACGCATCCATAAACGCGTTTATCGTCAGGCAGCGTCGGTAGCGGGCCGCGAGTGGCACACAGCCTCGCAGTCAACGTATACCCGCGGGTCATTAATATTCAAGAGACACTAGATCAGATTTTATTCACACCAGCCATCATAAACCTCGGAATTGATGTCCTCGCGGATACGTTTGCCCCATGTGCCGAACGGGTGCGACGAGTAGGACGGAACGTGGGACGGTGCCCTCTTGACTTCCGCGATACTGAATGGTAAGATTAAAAATTTTATTTCCCTACGTATTTCCCTACTTACATTCTTAAAAGACGGAATTGATTGTATCGCGAAACATATTGATCTTTATATATCACGGAGATAAAATTAAACATACGTTGCGTATATAACGCGAATTTAAAATAACGTGTATTAACTTTTTAATACTCGAATCGGATCGAATGGATCGTGATCGTGGATTGGATTTTGAATCGAAAATTTCTGCATAATCCGTTGCACAACCGTAGCGTACAAAAATGTTGAATTTTATGATTTAAAATTAAATTTTAGTCCGCGATTGCAACTCTCATTTAGCATTAATATCGCCTCAATGGTATCGATGGCAAAAATTATTATTTATATTCATTTATTCTCCTTTTTAGTTTTTTAAAATTTACATTTATGAAATTAATTGTGAAATTTTTTAAGTAACGAATTTTAAAAATGTAATTTTTGTACCCTATACGCCTTCTTTCTTTATACGGGGTGACGGTAAAGAAATGAAAAGGCTGACGACGCGATCGATTGAAATAAAAATCGCCAGTTTTCCTTCTCGAAATGGGATAATAGCACGAGGGGAGAAAATGACGACACGAGGCACGAAATAAGCAGCACCAGACCCCAAGAGTCTCCGACACGAGCCCGCAATAGCATCGGCGGCAGATTCAATTTAAGATAGCCGCGAACTCTGGACTCTGAATGCACTCTACTATATTAGAGTTCATAGAAGTTTAGTGTATAGCACAGCACACTGCCGGTGCGGTGCGATGGGAGTCGAGCTGAATTATGCCGCCGCAACGTTAACCGCCCCTATATACGATATCCACTCTACGAATTTATAATTTCACATAAATGAACGGATGGCGTTAAACGGCGATTAAAGCTGCCACGATGTAATCCCTCGAACAGTGAGCTCCTGTGGGAAATTCTCACGGAAGCTTCTTCATGGAAAATCCGCATGATACTACCTCGGCGGTTAGCCCAAAATTGCTCAAAATTATTTTGTACGATTAAATTTTTCCTAAATTATAAGTAAATTTCACGCAGCATGAGGAAGTAACGAAAACGAATTACACACACAGCCGCGTTCTTAAAAGTAATCTTGAATCTTTAAATATAATTTAAATATAATTTAAAGATTCAAAGATTTTTATATATGTGATGTATACACTTAAGAATTAAGACATTTGAAATCGAAATCTGGGCGATC